>NC_043717.1:39576704-39618018 GCF_006229205.1 Suricata suricatta | reverse complement strand
ATACCACATCTTCTTGATCCATTCATCAGATGGTGGACATTTAGGCTCTTTCCATGATTTGGCTATTGTAGAAAGTGCCGCTATGAACATTTTTTAATGAAATAGAGTAGAGGAGAAAAGAAGAGAAAATATTCTAGCGCATTATTTCTAAAGGGTACTGCCTCTACAACTTTGGCTTATTACGTGTGTGTGTGTGCATGTGCACGCGCGCACATATGGGTACAGTGTGAGCATGTGTGTATATATCAGGTTGTATATATCAGTCATCGCAGAAAATGTACTTCTCCCCCTGCCTCACAGTCAAAACATTTGGGAAAAGGCTCAATGAACATTTTAAAACATGTTTGAAAGCCTTGGCTCCATGCACTAGATTGCCTTGAAGGACAAGCAAACAACAGACTGCAGTGTTGTTTTCCATTAGATAAAATATTTGCCTGAAGAATCCAGAAGTTCTGATGGAAGTCTACGAAATGAGTGTGAGCTCAGTGGAGAGAGAAAGTTCTGTCCATCAAGCAGCATCACTGGGGAGGTTCTCAGCACATCAGTGCTTCATGGAAAATTGCCACCTTGCTTTTCATTCCAAGTCACTGTCAATCAGTGGATCAGTGACCTCTCTGTAGTCCCCTGGAGGCTAAGCAACTATTACTTCTGTTAAGAATGGACATAGCAGGGGGCCTGGGTGGCTTAGTCGGTTGAGTGTTGGACTTCGGCTCAGGTCACGACCTTACTGGTGGGGAGTTCAAGACCCATGTCAGGCTCTGTGCTGACAGCTCAGAACCTGGAGCCTGCTGCGGATTCTGTGTCTCCCTCTCTCTCTGTCCCTTCCCTACTTATGCACTCGTTTTCTCTCTCTCTCTCTCAAATATAAACAAAACACTTAAAAAAAAAAGGATGGACATGGCTAGGCAGAAGACATGAATAGACATTTTTCCAAAGAAAACATCCAGATGGCTAACAGACCAATGAAAATATGCTCCACATCGCTCATCATCAGGGAAATACAAATTGAAAGTACAATGAGACACCACCTCATACCTGTCAGAATGGCTAAAACTGACAACCCAAGAAACAACAGGTCCACTAGTGAGGATGCAGAAAAAGGGGAACCCTCTTGCACTATTGGTGGGAATGCAAACTGCTGCAGCCACTCTGGAGAACAGTGAGGAGGTTCCTCAAAAAGTTAAAAATAGAACTACACTATGATCCAACAATCGCACTTGTATTTACCCAAAGGATACAAAACTACTGATTCCAAGGGGTACATGCACCCCCATGTTTATAGCAGCATTATCAACAGCCAAACTATGGAGAAAGCCCAAATGTCCATCGACTGATGAGTGGATAAAGATGTTGTATATATATAATGGAATATTACTCAGACTTAAAAAAGAATGCAGTATTGCCATTTCCAACAATGTAAATGGAGCTAGAGAGTGTAATCTAAGCGAAATAAGTAAGTCTAAGATAAACACTATATGATTTCACTCATACCTGGAATTTAAGAAACAAAACAGATGAACATGGTGGGGTTGGGGGAAGAGAGGCAAACCAGAAAACAGACTCTCAACTATAGCGAAGAGACTGAGGGTTGCTGGACGGGAGGTGGGGGGGGGATGGGCTAAATGGGGGATGGGTATTAAGGAGGGCACTTGTGATAAGCACCCAGTGTTATATGCAAGTGATGAATCACTTCTCTACATCAAAAATTGAGATTGGAGAAGCACTGGGTGTTATATGGAAACCAATTTGACAATAAACTATTATTAAAAAAAAAGAAAAGGAACAAACATACGTTTTTATTCTGCTTGGGTAATTCTTTCTAAATTTACCCAGGTTTACTGAGTGCATAAACTAGCATTGCATCTATCAGAGGTTTAAGGTTATGAAATACGTAATATGTAAATCTGTATTTAACCAAATCAAACCACCTTTCTGACAAACTGTATTTCAACAGTAATTATGTTTTGTAGTGTGTTAGCTTAAAGATAGTTTCCAATATCTTTAGGTAACTTATTAGAACCTTGGACTTAGTGAAGTTACTGGATATTCATTAGATACCTGTATTGTTTCCAGGTAAGACAGAAAACTGAAACATTAATGTTAAGTTTATATATCTTTTGCAAGTGATTTTTATATGGTACAGGGAGGCTACATATATTGATTCTGTTAATGAACATGTTTGGTTTTGCCACCATGAGAAGTTGTATCACAAAGTAAGTGAATGGCTATGAAAAACTGTGAGATTTATATTCGTAAGTCCTATTGGTCGGCTACAAAATGTTGATGTGGGGCAGACAATTCACAGTTATTCACAGCCCCTAGTTTTCTCTGTGAAATAGAAGTTAATAGTTACAGGTTGTAATCAGGGTTCCTGGGTGGCTCAGTCAGTAAGCATCTGACTTTGGCTCAGGTCATGATCTCACAGTTCGTGAGTTCAAGTCCCACAATGGGTGATCTCCTGCCCTGCACTGGGTAAGCATGAGCCCCGCACTGGGTGAGCTCAAAGGTTACCCAGTAAACTTGGGTAAATTTAGAAAGAATTACCCAAGCAGAATAAAAATTATGTTTGTTCCTGTTCAATCTCAATTTTTGACGTAGAGAATCTTTTGAAAGAAAGCTGTTAGATCACTCACGGATTTCAGCTTTTTATGTTATAGCCACATCTACTCTTTCTTTTTCCTTTCTCAAGTTTTTACCTAAATTCCAGCTAGTTAACATACAGTGTAATATTGGTTTCAGGAGTAGAATTTAGTGATTCAACACTTACGTATAACACACAAGTGCCCTCCTTAATGCCCATCCCCCATTTAGCCCATCCCCCCCACCTCCCCTCCAGCAACCCTCAGTTTGATCTTTATAGTTAAGAGTCTGTTTTCTGGTTTGCCTCTATTTTTTTTTACCACTTCTCTCTCTCTCTTTCTGCCCTGTTGTGGGATTCTCTCTCTCTTTGCCCCTTGCTCACTTGTGTTCTCCCTCTCTCAAAAAAAAAATGTCGTAATCAATAATATGTGAATGAGAGTCTGCTAGGAGCAGAGTAGCAGAGAGGAATAACTCTGTTATGCAAGGTATGCAGCCTATGGTTTTATTAAGGGAAAAGCAAGCAGTTTTGTCCTAAAGTAAAATGACTGGTTGTTCCAGAATGAGAAAGGAAAATGCAGGACAAGGCCTGAATGGACACAGAAAGTTGTAGAAAGTACACAAAAACAGAATTTTATTTGCTGTGATCAAACTTGGCTAAGGTTTGACAAGTTTATTCATAGGATGTTTGAGAAGTGTTTTAGCATTAAATACGATACTGATGCAAAAGTAGAATTTGGGTTTGTTTCAATTAAAATTACTTAACCCCTGGCATTTTGCATCTTTCTATATTTCTCCTTCTCTTCCATTGACCTCTAACGCGACCACTTCTTGATCCAACCCTGTAAGGTGAATTTGCCCCTCGTGGTGGTCTTCTCCCCACTTTACATCCCTGACATACGAACGAAGGGGATGACATTCCCTTGTTTGATTCTCAACTGTTACCGTGCGCTCAATCTCACTGGTGGCTGCATGTCTCATCCTTCGTCAGACCTTCAGGACCGACAACCTAATCACCCATTCCCCTCGGCACATCCCACTTGTCCTTAGTGGTCCATACTGGTATTTAAACCCTCCCAATACCATCAACCCCAACCTTTCAGCATATGCTAACTATACCTTATTCCCCAACATAATTAATGCTTCTCTTGAAATTTCAAAACTCCACAACTCCATTTCCTCAGGATCGGGTATAAAAAAATATACAGGCGCCCTCTTCATCCCTGATAACCACCATTTTCTTCTCTACCACTTTCTGATCAGCCTTACAGACTTGGCTTAGTTCTTCCTAAAGACTCTTTCCTCCTGAGGGCCCATGCCAAGGTTAACCACAACCATTTATTAATAATGGTTCCCAGGGGTAGCTCAGTTGGTTAAGTGTCTGACTTCAGCTCTGGTCATGATCTCACTATTCATAAGTTCAAGCCCCACATTGGGCTCTGTGCTGACAGCTCAGAGCCTGGAGCCTGCTTCACATTCTGTGTTTCCTGCTCTCTGCCCCTCCCCCACTCTCACTCTGTCTCTGTCTCTCTCCCAAAAATAAATAAACATTAAAAAAAGTAACAGTTCCCACAACACAAACACTGTGACCCCTATGAGACTACTTTTTTTGTGGCTGCCAGCCTACCCCTGCCTTCCTCACATGGATCTTTCCTGTGTCTTAATAATCCTTGTCTGGGACCTTCAAATGGTGAAAACTACCACCCCACCTGCTAACCACATGTCCCTTTGGAGACTTAAACAATCACTCCAAAATGAGGTGACTATGAGGTGTCCCTGAACTTCCCTGGGAAATCAGCAATTTTCTATGCACCATCTCTTTTTTTAAAAAATGTTTATTTATTTTTGAGAAAGAGAGTGCACATGCAAGCAAGGGAGGGGCAGACAGAGAGGGAGACAGAGGATCCGAAGCAGGCTCTGTGCTGAGAGCAGAGAGCCCAATGCGGGGCTCAAACTCACAAATCATGAGATCATGACCTGAGCTGAATTCGAATGCTTAACCGACTGAGCCACGCAGGCGCCGTTATGCGGGCCATTTTACCCAACAAGGGAATTATACAACTAGGAAAAAATCCCTCCTTAATCCTTGCAGAAGTAATAAATGATACCACTTCTACCTTAGGGGCAGAGTAAGTACATTTAATCTCATTGGCCCAAGTCATTATGGAGAATGATGTAGCTCTTGACCCCCTTCCTAGTCAGGGAGGCATCCATGCCACAGTCAACAACACACCCTGTTGCACTTAGATAGACACCACAAGTTGAATAGTCACTAAACTCAAGAAGGCTACTTGGCTTTCTAAGGTTGGTATGAATGGCCTATGAAACATGTTTTCCCGGCCAGAATATAGGATCCTTAGCTTTGAAGTATACTGCAGGGATTATTAATCTTTCTCCTGTTCATAATCTTACACCTTGAGGTTGGGGATGCATCCTTTCCAGAATCTTACGTGCTACTATTCAGCCAGTCTTGACAAATGATTCAATAATAACAACAGACCTGAGGCAAACCATGCCTCCAATTGACTTCGCATACAGGGGCCAGATCTGAACTGACAACTTTACTTGTGGAGACCAAATCTGGACTGAAAATCATATAGACCTGGGCCTTCCTCACATAGCCTTGTTTCCAGACAAAGTTGTTCAAGGACAACCATATGGTTATCTTGAACAAGAGGGGGTGTGACAATATTGAATGTTGAATTCCACCCGAGCCCTGAAAATAGCAACAGTTAAGAAATCAGCTTACCCTTTCATATTCTTGGGAAATAACTTATGGCAAAGAACACCTTGCCCCATCTGCTTTATTTTATTTTATTTTATTTTATTTTAATTTACTTGTTCTTAATGTTTTTTACTTATTTTTGAGAGACAGAGAGAGGCAGCACAAGCAGGGGATGGTCAGAGAGAGGGAGACACAGAATCTAAAGACAGGCTCCAGGCTCTGAGCTAGCTGTCAGTACAGAGCCCGACGCAGGGCTCGAACCCACGAACCATGAGATCATGACCTGAGCTGAAGCCAGACGCTTAACTGACTGAGCCACCCAGGTGCCCTCCTGCTTTAGATAAGACTTGCTGTCCCCCTGTTCTCATGACCCCCAAAAGACTGCTGAGTTTTCCTGGGACAAGGTGAAACACAGACCTTTCTCCTTTTGTTGAACCTGCTAAAAGGCCAAACACAGACCATCCACTTCCCCGTTCTTTGTCTCATGAATGCTTAACTGAGATTGGCAGTCTGTACCACTTAAAGTAGCTAGACACAGAGACAAAACATATTCTTTTCGGCGGAGCCTTCCCCCAAACGCAGAAACAATCCCACCTGTAAATCACCCTCTTGTAACTTGTATACTCCTCCCTATGAGAGTAAATGGTAAAACCACCCCACTGAGACAGTCTGATCTTCAGATTTGGGGGTAGGGTCTCCTGACTACCACAGCCTGAACATAAATCAATCTCCTTTCTTGTTCGGTTTTGTCTTTAACAGTTAAAGGCTATCAGTTGGCTGATGGGCCACATTGGAAGCAATCTCAACCTGTGTCCCCTGACTGCTAGGGGTCCTACTTAGAGGGCTCCATCCACTGTAAACAGCACGTTTCCCTGGAGGGACACCCTGGAATTGTACTTTACATCTGGAAGCCAGACATTAACTTGTTCCTCACCTCTCAAAAAATCACAGTGCTTTACACATTAGGGACTGGTGGTTTAGGTAGCCTTATAGGATTCTGGAGATCTCTCCAAAAGGAGGCTGCCCTTGGTTTCTTAGGAGGAGCTTCCTATAGGGATAAATGGCTTGGTATTTATGTGCACACTGAGTGAAGCTGTTCCTATAACAGGGATCATCCACAGAAAAGGTAGTTAAAAATTGGTCCCTGATTTTAGCTTAGGTGATCAATCCTACTAACGTTGGCCCTGGAAGGCATTCCGGTCAGCCTCAGCTTACTGTCCAGGGTTGTCACAGATGATGAAACTGCCAAGGCAGACTCAGTGTGATTGCTAATACATGCTGTGGCACCTGGATCAGTGTCTCAGGCCAAGCGGAAGGGTTAATATTGAAACTTAAGGAGAAAATCATCTGGCTTTAAAAGGTAAACCTTAAGGGTTCATGGGGTATGTTCAGCTGATTGAATCTGGAACCCTCAAGGTCACGGTTGAGCAAAATACTGCGCAATGGCCTCATTCTGCCACTTTGGGTCCTGTTGGTAATAGCTTCAACTAAGTGCTATATGAGACCAACAACAGATTTGGCTCTAGCCTCCCTCAGTCCGCTTAAACAAAGTGGCCAATGGAATAGTGTACTCATAAAAATTTTGCAGAAGGCAAGCCAACATAGAAATGACGCATGGACATTGTTGGGAGACAGCTCTCTACGGGACTCACACTTCTGCATGTCTTGTGAGCACAGGCACAGACTATCCTCTTGTTCTGGGGTACAGTTTCAGGGATGTCCTCATTGCAAACAGCCTTGGAAACAAACTTGTGCCCCATTCCAGAGCAAAGTACAGATTTGCTTACTATTCATTATAAAAGACTCAGGTGGGGGCGCCTGGGTGGCTCACTGGGTTAAGCGTCTGACTTTGGCTCAGGTCATAATCTCCCAGTTCGCGGGTTTGAGCCCCGCATTGGGCTCACTGCTGTCAGCACAGAACCCATTTCAGATCCTCTATTTCCCTTGCTCTCTGCTCCTCAGCTTGCGCATGCGTGCATGCTCTCTCGCTCTCAAAAATAAACATTAAAAAATATTCAGGTAATCTAAGTAACCCACTCTGTGTGGAAGTGTCACATGGGGCTCTTCATGTCACCCTGTAGGAACTGAGACTTAGGAAACAGGCACAAGTCCTAAGATATTGGTTACTAATGCCAAGGGTATTAAGTCCTCTTTCTCTAACCCAGAGACACAGAAACAAAATGCGAGGGCATGGATGGAGTTACAGAGTAGCACGCTAAGCAAAATAAGTCAGAGAAAGATAAATACCACACGATTTCTCTCCTATGTGGAATTTTTTTTAAATTTAAGAAACAAAACAGATGAACATAGAGGAAGGGTATTAAGTCCTCTTTCTCTGACCCAGGAGTCTCCTGTCATCTGCCAACATCCAGGCCACTGTGGCAGGCTCACCTGTTGGCTTGCTTGAGCTGCCTTAAAAATCGGTGTAATATTGGGTTCCCTGGGTGGCTCAGTTGGTTAAGTGTCCGACTTCAGCTCAGATGATGATCTCATGGCTCCTGAGTTCAAGCCCCGCATTGGGCTCTGTGCTGACAGCTAAGAGCCTGTAGCCTGCTTTGGATTCTGTATCTCTATCTCACTCTCTCTCTGCCCCTCCCCCGCTCACACTCTGTCTTTCTCTCTCTCTCAAAAACAAACATTAGAAAGTTTTTTAAAAAGTGGTGTAATATGTTGGCAAACCTCAATAAAAAAGTGAAAAAATAACAACCAAGAAACAATATAGAAATGATGTCTTGAACAATTCCTGCCCAGAGAGCAGGGGACAAAGTATGACTAGTAAATAAAGTGAGGTGGACATGAATAGACTTTACAATATACTAGAGAAAAACAACAATAACAAGAATAGGAAAGACAGGAAATTCAATATACATATAATTTGTGTCCCTAGACTCAAACAAATTGAACAGACACACTCTCAAATAGAATTCAAGGAAAGCTTATAACAAAAGACCTCTTGAAACAGCACTATACAAATCCTGTCATTACTCATACCAGACAGTTAACACTGTTTCAATAATTGGAATATTAGTTATGTTTTGGAAAGTTAATGTTATAATAGTAACTACTGAAAGAACCAAAAAAGAATTCAACCCTCCCAAATTACTAGAAGGAACCCAAAACAAATCAAAATAGACCAGGTCGTGAAAGATATTTTAAAGAGTGGCATTAAAATTAGAAGATGTCAGCGGCACCTGGGAGGCTCAGTCAGTGAAGCCTCTGACACTTGATAACAGCTCAGGTCATGATCTCACAGTTCATGGGTTCAAGCCCCGCATCGGGCTCTGCGCTGACAGTGTCGGGCCTGCTTGGGATTCTCTCCCTCTCTCTATTTCTCTCAAAAATAAATAAATAAACGTTTTTAAAATTAGAAGCATGTAAAACACACTTTTCATATGCTGTATAGCAAAAATGCTATACAAAAAAACTCAGAGTGAAATGACAAAAAGGATGAGCAAAGGTGTATCAGGAAATGCCAGCAGAAAGGAAGCAAGGTCTCCATTTTAATATCAATCAGAGGAGAATTCTGGGACAACAAAATTAAGTAAGACAGAGGAAGACACTTTCTAGATAAAAGACTCAATCCAAAATAAAGAATTCTGGACATCATCAACATATAAAGAAGTGACCACAGAAAGAAGCATGGTGTCCATTTTAATATCAGTTAGAGAAATCTGGAAAAGTATGAAACAAGACAAAGGCAGGCAATTTATAAAGATAAAGGACTCAATTCAAAATGAAGAGTTCTGGAGGTCATTAATCAAATCCCATTGCATCAGTGACAATCCCTACTGTGAGTCTGGGCAAGGAACTGAAGTGTGACATGCTCAACATTGATACTTTTAAAAATCAAGAATGGATGTTGAATTTTATCAAATCACTTTTCTCCAATGGTATGCTAATATGGTGAATTACCTAGAGATTTCGTTAATATTGAACCACATGCTCAGAACGAAAGCTTTTTTAAGGAACTGCTAGATTCTGTTTGATAATATTTCATGTATAATTCCCCGTTACTATGCACAAGCGAGACTGATCTGTAATGGGCATTCCCTTTGTCAGGCTTCTGTACCAAAACATTAAACAGAAAGTATAAGAGACTCTTAGAAAAGCAGGATTCTTTGCAGAGATGTAGAGTATATAGGGGAAATGAAAGCTTAGAGCACAGGAAATGAAGAGTTGACAGCTGGGAGGTTGGGTTAACTGAGACTCCTAGGATGGGGAGTTGGGGGGCTATAGGAGGAGTGACCCCCCCCCAATCCCAGTTTGAGGAAGCAAGTCCCTGGCCAAAAACCCAACCAACAGGAGATAACATTAAACATATACGGGGCAGAAGGTTTTGTCTGTAGCTTACAGGAATTACTTATCTGGTGAAATACCTTGGCTGGAAATGGATCAGGAGTCAAGGAGAGATTTTTTGACATGAAAAATGTGACTGCACATTATATGCTTTGGGAGGGTACCAGCATAGAAGAGGGAAGGTGATGACACAGGAAAGAGAGGAGATACCTAAATGGGGGGTGGGTGGAAGGGGTTCAGTGGAGAGCTCATTTCTTTTTCTATTTATTTATTTATTTATTTTTGAGACCTCATTTCTTTTTAACAGGAAGGAAAGTTCATGGGCACAGGGAGGGAAGCCACCCAATCTAAGGTATTTTGTTATGGCAGCTCGAGCTAAGACATCTTTTATGTCTTCTGTAAAATTGTTTTCTATTTAAAACATATTCATGTAGAGGTGCCTAGGCGGCTCAGTTGGTTAAATATCTGACTTCTGCTCAGGTCATGATCTCACGGTTCATAGGTTCAAGCCCCGGGTTGGGCTCTGTGCGGACAGCTCAGAGCCTGGAGCCTACTTGGGATGCTGTGTTTCCCTCTCTCTCTGCTCCTCCCCTGCTCATGCTCTGTCTCTCTCAGTCTCTCAAAAATAAATAAATATTTAAAAAAATTTAAATATTAATGTAAAATAATTTTATGTTTGCAGATATGATTTATTTTTGCTTTTTATTTTTAATTTAATTCTCTGTGGTTGTAGAATATTGCCATCTACATTATAGCAGAGCTTTTAGATTATTGTGCTTCACATGATCAAGGGTAGGTTAAAATGGCTAAGGGTGGAATTAACTACTTCTACTAGTTTCAATTTTACATAGTTTGATAATATATATCATTAGCTATAAGGGTGTTGATTATTTTTATATTTCTTAGTATTTAATAGTTTGAGCCATTTACCTTCATCACTTGTGATGTTTATCACCTTCCATTCCCTATGGTCTGATATTAAAAATGCAGCCCCAGGTTTCCACTGGTTCTTGTTTGCCAAGTATATCATTTTCTATTCCTTTAATCTTACATTTCCTTGGTCTTTTCATTTTAAGTGTAACCAGAGTTTATAAAATAATGCCTGACCTTGGACAGTTTTTGCTTTTCTTTCCCATCCAGTCTGAGAATCTCTTTTAAGGAATGACTTTAACTCACTCATAATATGTGATTACTATAACACTAGGACTGATTTCTGCTATTTATATAGTTCTTTATGTTTGTTTTAATCTCCTTGACAAATCAACTTTTGGCTGTTTCCCCATTTAATGCTCATTTGAAAATTACCCATTCTATTTTCATTTTTCTACTTGCTTATTCCAGCATAAGACCACAGTTATCATGTATGTTTCTCTTACTACCTCCATCAATATCTGTATCTTTCTCCTAAATAAGAAAAACAGAGGGATGCCTGGGTGGCTCAGTCAGTTGAGCATCTGACTTTGGCTCAGGTCATGATCTCACAGTTCGTGAGTTCAAGCCCTACACGGGGGCCCACTGTCCACCTCTCTCTCTGCACCTCCCCTGCTTACACTTTCTCTCTCTCAAAAATAAATAAACATTAAAAACCAAAAGAATAAGAGAACTGAAGTATTCTTTCTTTTTCCTTTTACTCACTCTCCAACTACCTCTTGTGTATATAATTATAATTTCAGGTTCAATTTGTGATGATATACACTCATATATTTGCATTGTTATTTTTTCCTTTAGATAATAGAAACAAAAACTAATGTCAAAAATATATTTGAAGAAAATATTAATATACTAATGGGAAATGCAAAGATTACTTGTCATAAAGAGACAAATGAGTCTATCTTAAAATATAAATGTAATGCAAGCTCACTGACAACAGCAAGGATATTTGTTTTTAAATTTGGCAAGCTGATTACAAATTGTGTACAGAAATTAAAACAATCAAGAAATCAGTAAATTTCTGATAAAGAAGGGTAATCAGAGACTTAGTCCTATAATTTATTAGAATAAATTATAAATATAGAGGCATTAGGATCAAAAAGATTGACTATTATTAGATCAATGGAACAGAATAAGGTCCACAAATATACCCAGAGTTATGCATTAGAATGTATACATACACTAATGTAGTATTATATATTAGTGGTGAAAATATAGGTTATTCAATAAATGGTGTTGGGACAGATCAGTAGACATCTTGAAGAAAATGAAAATGGATCTCAGGGCACCTGGGTGGCTCAGTCAGTTAAGCGTCTGGCTTCGGCTCAGGTCATGATCTCACGGTTCGTGGGTCTGAGCCCCGTGTTGGGCTCTGGGCTGACAGCTAGTTCAGAGCCTGGAGTCTGTCTTCAGATTCTGTGTCTCCCTTTCTCTCTGACCCTCCCGTGCTCACACTGTCTCTCTGTCTCTCAAAAATAAATAAAAAACATTAAAAATTAAAAAAAAAGATACTTTATCTCTCTCTCTTGAGTGTGTGCTTTCTAGTTCAACAACCTCACCATACACCTCTGTACAATACAGATTTGTTTGCCTTAAACTTTATGCAAATTGAAATAACACAAATCTGTTTATGTCTGGCTTCTTTTACTCAATATTGTGTTCACCTTATTTAACCAGTCTACTGTTAATGGACATTTAAATTATTTCTAGGTTCTGGCTGTTACAAGTAATGCTACCATGATGTTACACGTGTTGTAATGTTACAAGTAATGTACAAGTAATGCTATACACATTGTGGTACATCAACCAAGGGTTTCTGTTGCACATTTTCCTGGGAGAATTGTTTCCTCATATGGTCTACACATGCTTGGAGAAAGAAAGCTAAGATGTTTTCCAAAGAGACTGGGCCAATTTATAGCCCCACCAGCAGCACAGAACTGGAGATATGAGCTAATATATCAACAGCTGTCTGTGCTGACAGGAGAGTATGAGCCACTGATATGGCTCCTTATCCACTCAACACTTGACCTTGTCAGTCTTCTTAATCTTAGCCATTCTGGGGAAAGTGTAGTCGTATTAAACTGTGCATTTCCCTGATGACTAATGAGATTGAGTCCCATCTCGGGTATTTATTAGATATTTGGATATCTTCTTTGGTTACGTGTGTGTTCAAATAAAGCCTATGAACCAGAGGGTAGTCTGCTTTTTCTTACTGTTTTGTTGTTCCTTATATATTCGGGGTAGAAGTCCTGTCTTGTCCATCTCTTCTCCCACCCTGTGGCTTGTGATCTTCTTCTTAATGGAAGTGATTATTGTAGAAGTCAGGGTAGTAGTTATCTTTGGGAGTAGGGGGATTCTGGAATGCTGAGTAAGGATGTTTTCTAGACCTACATAGTGGAAAATCACTGAGCTATATATGTGTGTTTTGTACACTTTTCTGTATGTATGTATGTATGATGTATTTTACAATAAAAAATTTTAAATATATGCTTAAGCTATGACCCACTAACTCCGCCCCTATGTATATAGTTAAGAGACAGGGGTATTCATGTACATGAGGAGACATGATAAAAAATGTTCATGGCAGCATTGCTTGTAATTCATAGTATATCTCACCAAAAGCCTTAAAATTAACAAAACTGATATGAATTTTTTTAGTAGGCCACCATTTGTGAAATAAAAAGGATTAAGTAAGAATGTGTTCTCAACTGCTTTTATACATAAAAATCCCTAATCATTCAGAGAAAACTAACTAAATTGGTTAAAATGTATTAGAGAGGACTGAGCTGAGAAGAGAAAGATGGTAAGAGAATTTAGACCATATGTTTCAACATTTTAAAATTTTATATAGTTTTATATTTTTTAACTTTTGAGCCATGTGTCTATATCATTATTCAAAAAATTAAACTAAAAAAACTATTACTAGGGGCGCCTGGGTGGCTCAGTTGGTTAAGCCTCCAACCTTCGCTCAGGTCAGATCTCACGTTCATGGGTTTGAGCCCCGCGTCGGGCTCTGTGCTGACAGCTAGCTCAGAGCCTGGAGCCAGCTTCTAGTTCTGTGTCTCCTTCTCTCTCTGCCCCTCCCCCTCTCATGCTCTGTCTCTCTCTGTATCAAAAATAAATAAAACATTAAAAAAATTAAAAAAAACTATTACTAATATCCTTAGAGTGGTCAGACGCTATACCTATAAAGCAAAAACAGTACGCTATTATAAAAACACAATGGAGTACTACATGGCAATGAGAAAGAACGAAATCTGGCCATTCGTAGCAAAGTGGATGGACCTCGAGGCTGTCATGCTAAGCGAAATAAGTCAGGCGGAGAAGGACAGATACCATGTTTGCACTCATAGGTCTAACAGGAGAAACCTAACAGAGGACCATGGGGAGGGGAAGTGGGAAAGAGAGTTGGGGAGAGACAGGGATGCAAACCATGAGAGACTCTTGAATACTGAAAATGAACGGAGGGTTGAAGGGGGAGGGGGAGAAGGAAGGGGGTGATGGTCATGGTCGGGGGCACTTGTGGGGAAGAGCACTGGGTGTTATATGAAACCAATTTGACAATAAACTATTATAAAAATTTTTTTAAAAATTAAAAAAAAATTTTTAAATTCTGAAAACAGGGGGCACCTGGGTGGCTCAGTTGGTTGAGAGTCAACTCTTGATTTCACCTCAGGTCATGATCCCAGTGTCACGGGATTGAGCCCTGTGTTGAGTTCCACACTGAGCGTGGAGCCTGCCTAAGATTCTCTTTTCTCTTCTCTCTCTCTCTCTCTCTCTGCCCTCTGCCCTTCTCCCCTGCTCTTGCTTTCTCTCTCTCTCAAATTAAAAACATTCTGCAAATAAAAAGAGCTATATAAAATAAAAATATAAGTATCAATGAGCAACACAAAAGAAGAACTAGAAGATACTTTAAAAAAAAACAACTGGAAAAGAGAACAAAAGAAAAAGAAATGAAAATCAGAACAAAGAATTTTTTTAAATGGAGCTTCAACAACCAAATAAGAAGAGATTTTTTAAGCTAAAAAACTGTGTGTGAGTAGAAAAGGACTAGACTAGAAACTAGGCTTTTAAAATTCTGCACAACTGGGGCACCTGGGTAGTTTGGTTGGTCAAGCGTCCGACTTCGGCTCAGGTCATGATCTCGCAGTTTATGGGTTCAAGCGCTGCATCAGGCTCTGTGCTGACAGCTCGGAGCCTGGAGCCTGCTTCGGATTCTGGGTCTCCCTCTCTATGCTTCAGTTTCCCCCTCTATAAAATGGGAATAACAATGGCACCTACTTCTTAAGGTTGTTATGAAGATACGTCAGTACATGTTATATGCATATAACAATGCTGCCCCAGAGTAAACATGAGAGGGAGTAAACACAGCACATACAAAACACTCATATGTTTTATAATTATTGTCATTATGATTATCACCTAATATGTTTGAATATGCAGAGAGGAGGTTTAAACAACTGTGAAGAATCTGGACTTGAATCATTGATATGTATCTAGTAAAGCAAAGAAATGACTAAGTCAGAAAATTATTAATTCCAGGGAAGAGAAAGAATTGTGTGGAAACAGTAATCACAGCATAGACACTACATGACTCAAGTCTAAACAGTCATAGTAATAAACACTTATTATGAATCTTATCAAAACAATATTTAGAGGCAAATGTTTATGTTGGTGGGGGTGAATGGAAAAGCTAAATCTCCACCTTCCATAACGGAAGTGAGTTTGAGCTCCACCTCAAGCTCTCTGCTGTCAGCGCAGAGCCTGTTTCAGATTCTGTCTTCCCCTCTCTCTGCCCCTCCCCTACTCACGCTTAGGCCCTCACTCGAGCTCTCTCTCTCTCTCTCTCTCTCCCTCTCTCTCTCAAAAATAAACAAACATTTAAAAAAATAAAAAGAGCTTGTTCCTGAAAGGAAGGGTATTCTGAAGCCAATTGGCTGGCATTAAAGGGGGAAATCAAACTCCAGAGGAACTTTAAACTATAAAATCCAGGTCATTATAGTAACTGCACTGGGTTATAATGGGGGGAAAAAGTGAAAAACATGTGTGAGTAGGGGCGCCTGGGTGGCTCAGTTGGGTAAGCAACTGACTTCAGCTCAGGTCATGATCTCACGGTTCATGGGTTTGAGCCCCACATCAGGCTCTGTGCTGACAGCTTGAAGCCTGCTTCGGATTCTGGGTCTCCCTCTCTCTCTCTGCCCCTCGCCCACTCAGAAACTGACTGTCTCTGTCTCTCTCTCTGTCTCTGTCTCTCTCTCTCTCTCAAAAATAAATAAACATTAAAAAAATAAAATAAACCTTAAAAAATAAAATAAATTACCACTTACAGAACTGTTTGACACTCTTTACCACTTGCAAATAAAATTGAAAACTAAGTTCAAATTACAAAGTGGCAAAAAATATTCACAAAAATATACAAGAACCATAATAGGTCGTGAAACTTAATATTTTTTTAAAAAAAACTTAAAAAAACCATAAGCTATGAAACTAGAAATCAAGTAGAAAAACCTGGAAAGAGCAGAAACACATGGAAGCTACACAACATGCTACTAAGCCACAAATAGGTCAACCAAGAAATCAAAGAGGAAATCAAAAAATACATACAGACAGATGAAAAGAAAAACACAATGGTCCAAAATCTTTGGGACTCAGCAAAAGCAGTTCTTTTAAATTTTTTAATGTTTATTTATTTATTTATTTATTTTTTCCTCCATAATATTTTATTGTCAAATTGTTTTCCATACGTTAATGTTTATTTTTGAGAGAGAGAGAGACAGAGAGAGACAGAGAGACAGAGAGACAGAGACAGAGTGAGAGCAAAGGAGGTGCAGAGAGAGAGAGGGAGACATAGAATCTGAAACAGGCTCCAGGCTCTGAGCTATCAGAACAGAGCTCAATGCAGCGCTCAAACCCACAAACCACGAGATCATGACCTGAGCTGAAGTCACTAGCTCAATTGACTGAGCCACCCAGGCGCCCCAGCAGAAGCAGTTCTAAGAGGGAAGTTTATAGAGATACAAGCCTATCTCAAGAAGCAAGAAAAATCTCAAATAAACAACCTAACCTTATACCAAACGGAGCTAGAGAAAGAAGAACAAAGCCCAAAGCTAGGGAAGAAAGGAAATAATAAATATTAGACCTAAAATAAATCAGATAGAGAAAAAAAAATAATAGAAACAGTCAATGAAACCAAGAACTGGTTCTTTGAAAAGATCAACAAGGGGCATCTGGGTGGCTCAGTCAGTTAAAGGTCCGACTTCGGCTCAGGCCATGATCTTGCAGTTCATGGGTTCAAGCCCCACGTCAGGCTCTGTGCTGACAGCTCAGAGCATGGAGCCTGTCTTCAGATTCTGTGTCTCCCTCTCTCTCTGACCCTCCCCTGCTCATGCTGTCTCTGTCTGTCTCTCTCTCTCTCAAAAATAAATAAAAATATTTAAAAAAATTTAAAGAAAAGATCAACAAAACTGATAAACCTTGAACCGGACACATCAAGAAAAAAGAACACTCAAATAAATAAACAAACTCAGAAATGAAAAAGGAGAAATAACAAGTGACATCACAGAAATACCAAGGATCATAAGAAAACATTATGAAAAAGTATATGCCAACAAATTGGACAACCTAGAAGAAATAGATACATTCCCAGAAACATACAATCTCCCAAAATTGAATCCAGAAGAAACAGAAAATTTGGACAGACTGATTATCAGCAACGAAACTGAATTGGTAATCGAAAAACTGCCAACAAAAAAAAGTCCAGGACCAGATAATTGCACAGGTGAAATGTTTAAAAAAGAGTTACTCCCTATTCTTCTCAAACTATTCCAAAAAATGGAAGAGGAAAGAAAAGTTCCAAATTCATCCTACAAGGCCAGCATTTCCCTGACACCAAAACCAGACAAGGACACCACAAAAAAGAAAAGTACAGGCCAATATTTCCAATGAACACAGATGCAAAAATCCTCAACAAAATATTAGCTAATGGAATCCAACAATGCATTAAAATCCTAACCCATAATCAAGTGAAATTTATTCCACACATCACATTAACAAGAGAAGAGAAAAGCCATATGATCATTTCAATTAATGCAGAAAAGCTTCTGACAAAATACAATATTCATTCGTAATAAAAACTCTCAATAGGGGGTTAGAGGGAACATGCTTCAACATAATAAAGACTATACATGAAAAACCCACAGCTACATCATAGGTAATGGTAAGAAACTGAAAGCTTTTCCTTTAAGGTCAAGAGCAAGACAGGGATGTCCACTCTCACCACTTTTATTCAGCATAGTACTGGAAGTCCTAGCCACAGCAATCAGAAATAAAAGGCAGCCAAGAAGTAAAATATCACTATTTGCAGATAACATGATACTCTATATAGAAAACTCTAAAAACGTCACCAAAAAAAAGCCCCATTAGAACTGAAAAATAAACTCAGTAAAGTTGCAGAATACAGAACGCATATACAGAATTCTGTTGCGTTTCTATACACTAATAATGAAGTAGCAGAAAGAGAAATTGAGAAAACAATCCCCTTTATAATTGTATCAAAAAAGAATAAAATACCTAGGAAAAAATTTTATAAGGGTGGTGTAAGATCTGTACTCTGAAAACTATAAAACATTGACTTAAAAAAAACTGAAAATAACACAAACAGGGGCGCCAGGTGGCTCAGAGGGTTAAGTGTATGACTCATTTTGGCTCAGGTTATGACCTCACAGTTTCATGAGTTCAAGTCCTACATCAGGCTCTGTGCTGGCGGCATGGAACCTACTTGGGATTCTCTCTCATCCTCTCTCTCTGCCCCTTCCCTATTCATGCTGTCTCCGTCTCTCTCAAATAAATAAGTAAGCTTAAAAAAATTAAAAAAAGAAAACAACACAAACAAAAGGAAAGATACACTCAGCTCATGGTTTGAGAGAATTAATATTGTTAATATGTCCACTTTACCCAACGTGAGCTATAGATTCAATGCAATCCCTATCAAAATAGCAATAGTTTCCACAGAACTAGAACACATAATCCTAAAATTTGTACAGAAGCACAAAAGACCCCAAACAGCCAAAGCATCCTTGAGAAAACAGAACAAAGCTGGAAGTATCACAATCCCAGATTTCAAGATCTACTACAAAGCTGTAATAATCAAAACAATATAGTACTGGCATAAAAGCTGACATGTAGATCAACGGAACAGAAGAGAGAGCTGAGAAATAAACCCACGTGTATATGGTCAATTGGTCTATAACAAAGGGAGGCGAGAATATAGAATGGGGAAAAGACTGTCTTTTTCAGTAAATGCTGCTGGGAAAACTGGATAGCTACATGCAAAAGAATGAAAATGGGCCACTTTCTTACAACATACACAAAATAAACTCAAACAAAACATACAAAATAAACTCAAAACTCAAACTGGATTAAAAACCTAAATGGGAGACTTCAAACCATAAAACTTCTAAAAGAAACCACAGGTACTAATCCATATTTATGGATATGTCTCCTGAGGCAAGAGAAAAAAAGCAAAAATAAACTACTGGGATTATACCAAAAAAGAAAGGTTCTACCCAGCAAAGGAAGCCATCAACAAAACAAGAAGGCAACCTAGTGAATACAAGAGGATACTTGCAAATATATATCCAATAAGGTGTTACTATCCAAAATATATAAATAATTTATATCATTCAACACCAAAAAATTCCAAATAATTGGATTAACAGCTAGGCAAAGGACCTAAATAGACATTTTTTCAAAATAGACATACAGATGGCCAACACGCACATGAAAAGATGCTCAACATCACTAATCAAAACCACAGGAAAGTGCAAATCAAAACCACAATGAGATGTCACTTCACATGTTAGAATAGCTAGAATGAAACAAGAAGCATTGGTGATGAGGTGGAGAATACGGAACCTTCGTGCACTGTTGGTAGGAATGTAAATGGGTACAACCACTTTGGAAGACAGCATGGAGGTTACTCAAAAAAATTAAAAACAGAATTACTATATGATCCAATGATTCCACTACTGCGAACTTACCCAAAGACAACAAAAATACTTATTCATATTCAAAAACTATATATGCACCCCTATGTTTATTACAGCATTATTTACAATAGTCAAGATAAGAAAGAAACCCAAGTGTCCAACAGATGAATGGATAAAGAAGATGTGGCACGCATGTGCACAGTCAGACAGAGAAAGTCAAATACCATAGGATTTCACTTATCTGTGGAATCTGAAGAACAAAATAAAACAAACCAAAAAACCAAAAACAAACAGATTCTTAAAGACAGAGAACAAACTGGTGGTTGCCAGAGGAGAGGTCAATGGGGGAAAATAGATAAGGGGGAGTAAGAGGTACAAACTTCCAGATATAAAATAAATACGTCACAGGAATGAAAAATACAGCATAGGGAATGGAGTCAGTAATACAGTAATAACATCGTATGGTGACAGATGGTGAGTACACTCATTGTGGGATTTCATAATGTATAAAACTTTCCAATCACTATGTTGTACATCTGAAACTAATAGAACATCATAAGTATAGCTCAATTTAAAAAGTCCATAACCTAAGATAAATAAAGCAGCAATAGATAAGAGAAGGAAATTCACAGAAGGGAAAGGAATGACCAATAAAAATTCCCTCACTATGCTGCTTGATTACAAAACAAGTCGTACAAATTAAAATGAGATACTATCATTCTGAATGAACTCCTGCCCCTGGGCACCTCTTCCTCCTCACCTTACACAAGTCGTCACATCTCCCCACAGCCAGAGCCACGGATGGCCCAGGAGAGGTCTGGTTGGCTGGCATGTTCACGCTGGGCTGCAGCCCTCCAGCTCTCTTGCGGATGCTCCTCCCAGAGAGCCAGAAGTCAGGTGGGGTCCGTGGACTCAAACAGAGCTGCTGGGGCCTGATGGAAGTTTCTGCAGCCTCCACTATGGGGTCTGGCCCATGGGCTCAACAGAGATGCCAAGGAACCTGGAAAGACAGTGTCCACGTAGTCAGTCATTCAGCAGTCACCCCACAAACACTTCCTAGAGGCACCCAAGTACAGTTCCTGGCACTGGATATTGTGGAATAGACAAGGTCCAGCCGATGCCAATTCTGGTTATTCATCAAAATGGAATATGAGCAACATCATGAGATTTAGATTAAAATTAATAAAGGCTTACATTCTAGCTCTGCCAACTTTTAGCTACGAGAGTATAAAAATATTTCTTCATTTTTCTCTCTCTCAAAAATATTTTTAAAAAATTAAGAGGGGCACCTGGGTGGGTCAGTCGGTTGAGCGTCCGACTTCGGCTCAGGTTATGCTCTCCGGGTTTGTGAGTTCGAGCCCCGCATTGGGCTAGCTTACTGCTGTCAGCGCGGAGCCCGCTTAGGATCCTCTGTTCTCTCTCTGCCCCTCCTCCACTTGCACTCTCTCAAAAATAAACATGTGAAAAAATGTTTCTTCATTTTCTTTTCAAAATGAGTCAAAAACCATTTACCTCAAGATGCTGTGAAAATTAAATGAGGTGCTGTACGTAAGGCACTTACCACCAGGCTGGTCCAAGTAAACATTTAATTCAAAGTAGCAAGCATTGTGATTATAAGGAATCATGGAATATGCAAAAGCAGGAACTTCACTGAATTTGCACAACAATCCTGTCGCCCACCTGTTGCCCTAATCATTATTATTTCATTTTATGCACCCAGAAACAGGGGTTTAGTGATGTTAGGTCAAACCCAGTCTACCGGGCTTCAAAGTTCACATTTTCAACACTACAACACAGTACCTTTTGTGTGGTCAGCTTAAAATAAACATGGTTCTGTTTAACAGATGTTGAAAACATGACTGTGGTTTGGAATTAAAAAAAGGAAAGTTTTTTTAAAAGAGAAGAGATATTCCATAAGGAAAATATGAATAGCCTGAGACTGCAATGTTTTAATTACTTCAAAATATTCAGAGGTAAAACTGTTTCTCCTGTTTACAGGGTCTAGGGAGGAGAGGGCGTCTCTGCGTCTATGCTGAGGAACAATTTTACTCTGATCAACTAATAGAAGCACTATAGATTCAGTGCTACGTAGGACAGGGAAACTATCCTTTATAAAATTAAGACGAACAGAAGTAAGAAAGACAACAAAAATAAGAAATGGGATAAAGAGGAAACAAAAAAGTAAATAAGGAGTAAAATAAAAGGCATAATCAAGTTGAATTTTTGACACATAAACGTGATGTTATACCAAAGAGAGAGAGACTATGCTTTCTTTACTTATGCTCATTAACTTTTACAAAATTCCATCAAATGATTTGGCCAGGGAGTAAATCTGGTAGATGTTTTAATGCTGGGAGTTGACCAGCTACATTGTCCGATCGTGGTATAAGATGTTCAATATAGGAGCGCCTGGGTGGCTCAGTTGGTGAAGCGTCCAACTTCAGCTCAAGTCATGATCACATTTTGTGAGTTCAAGCTCCACGTCGGGCTCTGTGCTGACAGCTCGAAGCCTGGAGCCTGCTTCACATTCTGTTTCCCTCTCTCTCTGCCCCTTCCCTCCCCCAAATAAATAAACATTAAATAAATTTTTTTAAAGATGTTCAATATCATTAGTCATTAGGGAAATGCAAGGCAAAACAAAAATACTCTATTCATTAGGAAACTACTTCACTTCCATCAGGATGGATAAATTAAGGGGGAGAAAAAGACAGTAATAACAGGCATCAGTGAGATGTGAATCAATTGAATCATATATTGCTAGTAGAATTTGAAAATGGTATAGCCACTCTGAAAAACAGTTTGGCAGTTCCTCGAAATGTTACCCATAGAGTCACCATATGATCCAGCAATTCCACTCCTAGGTACCTAAGCCAAAAGAAACGGAACACATGTCTGCTCCAAAACTTATATACACAACTATTCGCAGCAGGATTATTCACGGTAGCCAAAAAGTAGAAACCACATAAATGTCCATCATCTGAAAATGATAAACAAAGTTTAGTATAGCCATACAATCGAATATTATGTGGTGATACAAAAGTGTTAATACATGCTGCAACATGAATAACCATGAAATCACTATGTTACTTGAAAGAAGCCATTCACAAAAGACCACAGATTTTATGGTTTATGTAAAATAAGCAAATACACAGACACAGAAATTTGATTACTAGCTGCCCAGGCTCGGAATGTGGGGTGGCATGAATGGTGAATATCTGCTAATATGTACCAGGTTTCTTTCTGGAGTATTTAAAATGCTCTAAAATTAGACTGTGATAATGATTTCACAACTCCGTGAATGCAGTAAAAACCACTGAACTGTATACTTTAACTGGATGAATTTAATGGTCCTGGAACATATCTAAATCTATTCTGTATATCTAAATAAATCTGATCAAGTTCTTATTTTTAAAATCAATTTATTTAAATTAATTTTATTTAATATAAAAATAATTTTTAAAAAATAAATCTGTTTTAAAAGAAAAGGAAGACTTTCCTAAATGACCCAGGGTGAGTGGGAAGTCAATACAGAAGCCACACAATTTTTACCAGAAGTCATGGCACACACTAAAGTCATACAGAGTGAAATTTACACCTTTAAATGGCTTGCTTTTAATTAAAAATAAATATGACGAAAAAGAACTGGGTATTCAGCCTAAAACGTTAGTATTAGAAAAAACAAAACTAGGCAAAGCCACCCCCAATAAAGTAGTTGTTAATAAAAATAAAATCTTAAATAATTCAAATAAATATAAGAGGGGGTTTAAAGAAAACAAACAGCTAGTCGACTACTTTGAAATGACCAATGTCAGAGATAAACCCCTAGCAAGCCATATAAAGGAGAACAGCTTAAAACATATAATAGATATAGATATATTAAATATATATATATAAATAGATATTGATATAGGTATAGATATAGATATCTTGCCCAGATAGGACAGCATTTGAAAATAGTTATTGTGGGACACACATAACCGTATAGCAACATATTTTCATACTAATGTGAAACAGGTGCTTCCCTAGCAAGGTGTAAATTAACAAAGTTAATACAGGAGAAAAAACAAAAGAGAACAATAAATGTCTAAGAGACCAGGAGAAAGTTGACATAATACAACAAATAAAATAGTGAGTAAGACTCTGAGATGCAGAAAGGAAAGGCAGATGCCCAGGGGTCTCAGGGCCGGAGGAACCACACCGTGGCGAGTTCCCTAGCTTTCCTTTTCCTCCCATGTATCCCAGATGAGATCGGGCGCGTTCAGGGTGGTATGGCCGTAGACTCCTGCCATCTATCCCAAACAGGGCACTGGAGAAGCGTGTAACTCAGAACTGTCAACAGGTACAGACAAAAAAGCTCTGAGAAAAGCCTACTTCCCTTAATCAAAGGACCAAGAAAAGGGTGGCCAACGAAACATATCCATCCCACTCCAGCCAAATACTAACAGAATATACATTCTCTTCAAGCACCTATGCAATATTCTCCAAGACCTACCACATCCAGGGTCATAAAACAAACCTCAATAAATTGAAATAATAAAGTATATGTTCTCTAATATCATCAAACTAGAAATCAATAACAAAGTTAACAGGAAAGTATCCAAACACTTGGAAATTAAGCAATAATTTCTATATAATTCATGGATCAAGGGAAACTAAAAAGTAATGCATAAAAACAAAAATACAACAGATCATAATTTTTTAGATGCAGATAAAGCAGTGTTGAGAGGGAAATTTATAGTACTAAATGTTTATATGAGAAAAGAATTAAGGAGGGGCACCTGGGTGGCTCAGCCAGTTGGGCATCCAACTTCAGCTCAGGTCATGATCTCATGGTTCCTGGGTTCAAGCCCTGTGTCAGGCTCTGTACTGACTGCTTCAGACTTTGTGTCTCCCTCTCTCTCTGCCCCTCCCACACTCGTGCTCTGTCTCTCAAAAATGAATAAATGTTAACAAAATTAAAAAAGAAAAGAATTAAGGCCTAAATCAATAAATTAAGCTCCCATCTCAAAAAACTAGGAAAAGAACAAAGAAGACTCAAAGCAAGCAAAAGGACGTAATAAATATAAGAGCATAAATCAATGAAATTAAAAACACTTACCAAATTGTTGAATCACTCTATAGTATACCTGAAATAAACACAAGTAGTTGAGAAAAAATATATTTATGTAAATACAGAAAGAAGAAATTGAAAACAGAAAAACGATAAAGAACAATCAATGAAACCAAAAGCTGGTTCTTTGAAAAGATTTATAAAATTGGTAATCCTCTAGTAAGACTGAAAAAGATAAAAGAAAGAAGATACAGATTACCAACATCAGAACTGAAACAGAAGATATAACTACAGATGCTGTATCCATTTTTTTATTTTAAAAAAATTTTTATGTTTTTTATTTAGTTTTGAGAGACAGAGAGAGACAGCACGAGCAGGGGAGGTTCAAAGAGAGAGGGAGACACAGAATCCAAAGTAGGCTCCAGGCTCTGAACTGGCTGTCAGCACAGAGCCCGACGCGGGGCTCGAACCCACGAACCACAAGATCATGACCTGAGCCAAAGCCGGAAGCTGGATGCTTAACTGACTGAGCCACCCTGGCGCCCCCAGATGCTGTATCCATTAAGCAGAAAGTGAGGGAATACCACAAACAACATAAATGCACAAAAATTCAACAATTTGGATGAAGTAGTCCAATTCTCCACAAAACACAAACTCCCACAACTCATGCACTATTAAATAGATACTCTGAAAAAAAAATAATCTGAATAGTCCTATAACTACTATAGAAGTTGAAGCCATAATCAAACAGCCTCCAAAAGGAAATATTCAAGCCCACATGGTTTCACTGGAGAATTCTACCAAACATTTAAAGGAAAATTACCATAACTCTACACAATCTCTTCCAAAAAATACAAAATGAAGGAATACTTCCCAACTCATTCTATGAGGCCAGTAGTACCCTAATTTTAAAACCAAAGACAGAACAAAAAACCCAAAAACTATAGACCAATATCTTTCATAACCTGAGTTACAAAAAATCCTCAGGAAAAAAAGCATTAGCTAATCAATTCCGGCAACATATAGAAAGAACTATATGCCACAACCAAGTGAGATTTATTCTAAGAATGTAAGGCTGGTTCAACATTCAGAAATCAATCAATGCATTTTCCCATATTAACAAGCTAAAGAAGAAAAATCACAAGATCATACAAGTTCATACAGTATTGACAAATTTAAACACCCATTCATGATAAAAACAGACAGGCACATAGATCAATGGAACAGAATAAAGAACCTAAAAATAGTCCCACACAAGTATGGCCAATTAATTTATTTTTGACAAAGGTGTAAAACAGGTCAAGGAAGTAAGGCTAGTCTTCAACAAATGGTGCTTAAGTGGACATCCAAACAGATGAGCTTCAATCGAAGTCTCACACTTTATACATTATTAACTCACAATGCATCATGGACAGCAGGAAGGAGAAATGCACCAATCACCATCACGCTGGAGAGTTTCTCTCCTTTCTCAGTAACAGGAGAAAAGGACAACAAACAGTGCAAATTTTGTAAGACACGGCTGACAACTAAACAACTAAATATGATTTCTGATTAAAATGTGGAACATTTACAAAAATTAACAACGGCCTAGACCATGAGTCTCCTCCTATTTTAAGGAGTGAGCTTCACATAGACACCTTTCTGACCACAGAAGACTAAGGTTAGAAATATATTAAAAAGATAAACTTTTGGAAACTAAAAACGTACTTCTAAGTAACTCATGGGCAGAAGAAAAATCAACTCAGGGAACAGTTAGAACATAATGCACCAAACCCTGTGGGTCTTGGAGTGAAGTTCAGGACCTTAACGTTGACAGAAGAGGAAAATAATGACCGAATCATCCAACTACTGTTAGACAACCGATTCTACCACTGACCACACAGAATTTCCCAACACTCACCCTCCCTGGGGACCCATCACCTCCACATCCCTCCGACACAGTGCAATGAGATCCTCCCGACAACTATTGAACCACTGCTGAGAACCGTAGCTGCTTCCGGTCACCACCCCTAGCACCGCCCCTTCTCAGGGTTTGGGGCGAGGAACGAAGGGGGCGTGGTTCTGCACATGCGCAAAACCACATTCGAAGCTGCTGTCCGCCCAGAGTCAACATGGGGACTTTACGGAGTAGGGGCTTTGGCGCATTCATCGCCCCTCAGCCGTGTTGTCAGGGGGGGAACATGGCCGCGCCCAGGTTGCGCTTCCCTATGGGGTGCGCCATGTTGGAAGAGTGGCCATTCCGTACTGAGGATGGGGAAGCCTCTAAACCACACAGCAGAGCAGTGGAGCTGTCTCACAGGTGGCGGAGAGGATGGGTGAGGAGGTTCTTCTGGGAGGTCTTCCTGGAGGAGGGGATCTTTGCCATCTGTACTCTGGATCTGTTCAAAGAAGTGAAAGGCCTCTGGAAAGCCGCAGATGTGCCAGTTGCTGTTCTCTTCTGGCAGATACCACAGGATGAGAAGGGGAAGAAGTCAGACTGGTTTACAGCCCCCTCCTGGAACATACCACGAAGGAAGAAGGGAAAGAAATTGGGGGTGTGCAAGCCCTCCTAAGATATAGCACTTGGAGAAAAAGGGAGAAGTCAATGTTAGTTTATTTATTTATTTCTGAGAGACAGAGAGAGACAGCGCGAGCAGGGGAGGGTCAGAGAGAGAGGGAGACACAGAATCTGAAGCAGGCTCCAGGCTCTGAGCTATCTGTCAGCACAGAGCCCGATGTGGGGCTCGAACCCACAAACCATGAGATCATGACCTGAGCCGAAGCTGGATGCTTAATCGACTAAGCCACCCAGGCCCCCCAAGAAGTCAATGTTAGATTCCCCTCTGCTGTGCCTTGTGGGGGTTGACTGTGGGGATCTGAATGCTCCCGTAGTCTACATTATATTCCACTCTGGCAACCTCAGATAAAATAAAATATGTATTGCTTTAGATTTTTCTTAATCTAAAGCAATATGGCAATAAAAGCATCTTTAGGGAACCATTATTTTTTATTTCCACATAAAATAAAATCTGCATAGTGATAGTCCCTTTGAAAATGTAGCTTTAAGACAAGAGTGATTCTTCCCTTCAGCCAGTTTGCTGCCCCTAATATTACTTCTCATATGGAAATCCTGGAGATGCCTATACCCTTCTAGGAGATATCACTGGAGCAGAAAGAGAAGAAGTCTTGTTGCCGTTTATCTAGAAATGCATACTTTTCCTTCAAAACCAAGTTCAGATATCTCCTCCTCCAGGGAATCCTCCTGACAGAGGTAGAAGACTCTGTACCCTGCTGAAGGCCTTTCTGAATCGTCAGGTGACGAAGACATTTTGAGGGGACCTGACACAGTCTCAGGAATGGACTTGCTGGATGCTCAGTCCAGTCACATCCCCTCTGGATCTCAGTTTAACAATCTGGAATGTAAGGGTGTCCTACTCAGCCTAAGACCATCTGGGAGTAATTTGGTGTCTGACAGATCCATCAGTAAATGAGGGCGACCACACACCAGAGGAGCCATGGGGTATCTCACTAATCTGTAAGACCCTCCTCGGGTCAAGCTGACTCTAATGAAAAACTATCAACCATTCTTTTACTCTCGAACCCTGGTAAACAATTAAAGGTTGAGCGACTGGGCTCTGGAAAGCCCTAAGATATAACAATTAATTGTAGCCTAATGGCCCAAAATCGTTTTTTCCCTAAGATACTGTTGCTAGATTCTAAGATACTGTTACTAGATTCTAAGATGCTGTTGCTAGATTCTAAGATACTGTTGCTAGATCCCAGCCTTTAACCAAAAAGTTCTCGCTTCTATGCACCCGCTTCGCTTCCCCTTCGAACTTATGATTGATCACCTCAATAATGACCTTTCCTGCCTTGCCATAACCTATATAACCCCTGAGCTTCACATCAGCGGCGCTCTCTCCTGAGGACTTGCCAACACCCGGGAGGAGCCGTTCGGCCGAACTAAAATAAACCCATACACCATCTCCATTTGTGTCTGTGGGTTTCGTTCTCAGTGACTCGCTCCAGGACGGAAAGGTCTAACAAATCAAAGGAATAGATAGAGTTATAGGATTCTGAGGACTGGAGAAGTTCGGATGAAATAGAAATGAAGTAGTATTTTGGTAATATTAAAGCAAAATAGGGTCATATGTGAACTGCAAAGTGAACGGAGTCCTATTTTTTTTTAGAAACAATAAAATTAAGATAGACGTAGAATGCTGTGTCTAGGTACCCCTTATCTCTATTCAAGTTTGAAAATCTTGGCTACATTTTTGTGTCTCAGTGACTTAGAGTCTCCAGCAAGTGTAGGATGTTTCATTCATACTGATATCGTTTTGAATGGCAGTTTTTTGATAGTCCTTGATTGTAGAGAAGGAAGTTTCCTGGTAACTAAGAAAAGACTGGTCACTCAAAATAGAGCTCTGTATGGCATTACAGCTGCAGTCCTTGGGAGAAATAATATTTCCTGTTAACTTTGCATTTGAGTTTATCTGTGATTGTTTTCCCAGCCTGATGAATGGCAGGGCAGATTTTTATAGTCTGAGCTAATTTTTGCTTTCTTAGAGGGTTGGACTCTCCAATTACTCCAAATTCTCTTTTTACATCTATAAGCCCGGTATGAGAGTTTATTGAATGAATAGACAAAGAAGAAATTGAATCAATGGTAGGATGTCTGGCGTGCAGACACTTCTATATAGAATTCCAAGAATCACTGTTAACGGGGGGGCAGGGGGGCGCGGGAGGGGAGGGAAGGTGGGGCGGTGCCTGAGTAGTTCATTTGGTTAAGCGTCTGACTTCAGCTCAGGTCATGATCACAAAGTTCCTGAGTTAGAGACCCACATCGGGCTTCCTGCTTTCAGTGCTTCAGATTTTCTGACCCTCCCCCTCTGCCCTCCCCCACCCACTGCAACCCCCCCAACAAAAATAAATAAACATTTAAAAAGAATCATTGTTCAAGGAGGCTGTTTCCTACTTTTTCCTCAGGGTTTTGATGGTTTCCTGTCTCACATTCAGGTCCTTCAGCCATTTTGAGTTTATTTTTGTGTATGGTGTAAGAAAGTGGTCTAGTTTCATTCTTCTGCATGTTGCTGTCCAGTTCTCCCAGCACCACCTGCTAAAGAGGCTGTCTTTTTTCCATTGGATACTCTTTCCTGCTTTGTCAAAAATTAATCAGCCATACATTTGTGAGCCCAGTTCTGGGTTCTCTATTTTATTCCATTGGTCTACATGTCTGTTTTTGTGCCAATACCATACTGAACTCTTGGGACATCATCAGGATAAAAAGCTTCTTCACTGCAAAGGAAACAATAAAAAACTAACGCAACCGATAGAATGGGAAAAGATAGTTGCAAATGACATATCAGATAAAAGGCTAGTATCCAAAATCTACGAGGAGCTCACAAAACTCCACACCCAAAAAATGAATGATCCAGTGAAGAAATGGGCAGAGGACCTGAATAGACATTTCTCCAAAGAGGACATCCAGATGGTGAACAGGCACATGAAACAATGCTCAGCATCACTCATCAGGGAAATACAAATCAAAACCATACTGAGATACCACCTCATGCCGGTCTTGAACAAATCAAGAGACTATAGATGCCGGTGAGGATGTGGGGAAATGGGCACCCTCCTACACTGTTGGTGGGAATGTAAACTGGTGCAGCTGCCCTGGAAAACAGTGTGGAGGTTCCTCAAAAAACTATCCATAGAACTCCCTTATGACCCAGCAATAGCACTGCTGGGGATTTACCCAAGGGATACAGAAGTGCTGATGCATAGGAGCACATGTACCCCAATGTTCATGGCAGCACTGTCAACAATAGCCAAATCATGGAAAGACCCTAACTGTCCATCACCTGATGAGTGGATCAAGAACATGTGGTATATATATATATATATATATATATATATATATATATATATATATATACAATGGAGTATTACATGGCAATGAGAAAGAATGAAATATGGCCATCTGTAGCAAATTGGATGGACCTCGAGAGTGTCATGCTAAGCGAATAAGTCAGGCAGAGAAGGACAGATACCATGTTTGCACTCAAAGGTCTAACAGGAGAAACCTAACAGAGGACCATAAGGAGGGGAAGGGGGAAAGAAAGCTGGGGAGAGAGGAGGACACAAATCATGAGAAACTATTGAATACTGAAAATGAACAGAGGGTTGAAGGGGGAGCGGGAGGGGGAAGAGAGGTGGTGGTGATGGAGGAGGGCACTTGTGGGGAAGAGCACTGGGTGTTATATGGAAACCAATTTGACAATAAACTATTAAAAAAATAAAATAAAAATTTAAATGATAAAAAAATTAAAAATTGACTACCATATGATGGAGTAATTCCACTACTTGGTATTTACCCAAAAAATATGAAAACGCTAATTCAAAAAGATATATGCACTCTTGTTTATTGCAGTATTCTTTATAATAGCCAAACCATTAGAGCAGCTGAAGTGTCCATAAAAAAGAATGAAATCTTGCTATTTGGAACATGTATGGATCTAGAGAGTATAATGCTAAGTGAAATAAATCAGTCAGAGAAAGAAAAATACCGTATGATTCACTCATGTACAATTTAAGAAACAAAACACAGGAACAAAAGAAAAAAGGGGCAAACAAACAAACAAAAATAGTCTCCGAACGCCTGAGTGGCTCAGTTGGTTAAGCGGCTGATTTCAGCTCAGGTCATGATCTTGAGGTTCACGAGTTTGAGCCCCACATCAGGCTCTGTGCTGACAGAGCCTAGAGCCTGCTTCAGATTCTGTGTTTTCGTCTCTCTGTCCCTCCCCTACTCACGCTCTGTCTCTCTCTCTGTGTCAAAAATAAATTTAAAATCATTTTTAAAAAGTAAAACAAACAAAAGTCTCTTTTAATTTTTTAAAAATTTATTTCTGAGAAAGAGAGAGACAGTGTGAGCAGAGGAGGGTCAGAGAGAGAGAGGGAGACACAGAATCTGAAGCAGGCTCCAGGCTCTGAGCTAGCTGTCAGCACAGAGCCCAACTCGGGGCTTGAACCCATGAACCATGAGATCATGACCTGAGCCGAAGTCAGATGCTTAACCAACTGAGCCACCCAGGTGCCCCCAAAAGTCTCTTAACTACAGAGAACAAACTGGTGGCTACCAGAGGGGAGGTGGTCGGGAGGATGGGAGAAATAGGTGAAGGGGATTAAGAACACACTTATCTTGGGGTGCCTGGGTGGCTCAGTCGGTTGGGCGGCCGACTTCGGCTCAAGTCATGATCTCATGGTTTGTGGGTTCGAGCCCCACATGAGGCTCTGTGCTGACAGTCAGGCTATGAACTGACAGCTAGCTCAGAGCCTGGAGCCTGTCTTTGGATTCTGTCTCCCTCTCTCTCTGACCCTCCCCTGCTCTCTCTCTCTCTCTCTCTCTCTCTCTCTCTCTCTCTCAAAAATAACTAAAACATTTAAAAAAATAAAAAAGAGTACACTTATCTTGATGAACACTGAGTAATATTTAGAATTGTTGAATTGCTGTGTTGTACACCTGAAACTAAAATAACACTGTATGTTAACTATACTGAATTTATTTTTATTTTTTTACTTAAAAATTTTTAATGTTTATTTTTGAGAGAGAGAGACGGAACATGAGCAAGGGAGGGTCAGAGAGGGAGGGAGACACAGAATCTGAAGCAGGCTCTAGGCTCTGAGCTGTCAGCACAGAGCCTGATGCGGGGCTCAAATTCAACAACTGTGAGATCATGACCTGAGCTGAAGTCGGACACAACCAACCGAGCCACCCAAAAGCCCTTATACTGGATTTTTAAAAAAAGCAGTGTTATTTCCTCCCCTGTGCTAGGACCTCTTGAGCTGCCAGACTGTGTCCACTCACCGTGAACTCTCATCTGAGTATTGTTGAGATCAGTAGATCCAGGGGAACCCCTCCTCCCTGGCTGGAGTTCCTCTTCCTTCATGTTCTGGACACAACAGACAGCACGTTCATGGTCAATTACTCTAAAGCTAGAGATATTGGACTTCCCAAGAAGATCAGGTGACTAATGTTCTCCATCATCATATCTCTGTGCAACTTTCTCTGGGATGTGTCCAGCAGGGCCCACTCTTCCTGGACCAATGTCACAGCCATGTCCTTGAAACATTGGAGCAAAAGTTAGGTAGAAGCCACAACCCAGCTCCTTCTCCAGCAATCAGGTCCGCAAACAGGAAGTATTCCCTCACTAGTCATGTGGCTCCAAGTTGTCCTAAAGCCACAGTGGTGCCTCTTCAGGTTGATGCTGAGGGAAATGAAGCTTTGCTCTCACTGTGGACATGATGACAATGCTTAAGAAGATGAAAAATTTGAAAATCATCAAGTATTTCCTTTCGTGTGTATCACTACTTCCCTTGATTACCTCTTCTTCCACATTTCAGTGTAAGTGACAGGAAAAAAATCCTTAGCTGTATATCCCAGTTCATGGCTTCCAAGTTCTGCTTTCAACCTAATCACAGGAGACAATTTTGCTAAGGTTTTTGCCATTTCATAACAAGTATCCTCTTTCCTGCAGTTTCCAATAACACGTCCCTTACTTCCTTCTAAGTCCTCACTGGCAATGTCTTTAAAGTCCAGATTTCTAGTAACATTCTGTATAAGGTGGTTTAGGTTTTTTTCTATCATATTCCTCCAAATTCTTTCAGTCTCTGTCTACCACTTGATTACACAGATGATTTCACATTTTAAAACTTTTTAATGTGTATTTATTTTTGAGAGGGAGAGACAGAATGCAAGCAGGGGAGGGACAAAGTGAGAGGGAGACACAGAATCTGAAGTAGGCTCCAGGCTCTGAGCTGTCAGCACAGAGCCCGACATGGGGCTCAAACTCACGAACAGCAAGATCACGACACGAGCCAAAGTTGACCACTTAACGAACTGAGCCACCCAGGTGCCCCAACAATCCCACATTTTAAAGTATTAGTTTTCTCCTGTTAGACCTATGAATGCAAACATATGGTATCTGTTCTTCTCTGCCTGACTTATTTCGCTTAGCATGACACCCTCGAGGTCCGTCCACTTTGCTACAAATGGCCAGATTTCATTCTACCATAGGGAGAGGAAGGGGGAAAGAGAGCTGGGGAGAGTGAGGGACGCAAATCATGAGAGACTACTGAATACTGAAAATGAACCGTGGACTAAAGAGGGGGGGAGGGAAAGGGGTGATGGTCATGGAGGGGGGCACTTGTGGGGAGAAGCACTGGGTGTTATATGGAAACCAATTTGACAATAAACTATTATTAAAAAATTAAAAATTTTTTAAAATAAAAAGTAAAGTATTAGTTACTGCAGTATCTCACATCTAGACACAAAAATCAATATTATTTTTCTATTTTAGCATAACAAATTACTACAAGTTCAGCAACTTAAAACAACATGTGAAGCACCTGGATAGCTCAGTCGGTTAAGTGCCTGACTTGATTTTGGCTCAGGTCATGATCTTACAGTTTGTGAGTTCAAGCTCCGCATCCAGCTCTGTGCTGACTGTGTGGAGCCTGCTTGGAGTTCTCTCTCTCTCTCTCTCTCTCTCTCTCTCTCTCTCTCTCTCTCTCTCTCTCTCTCCCTCTCTCTCTCTCAAAAATAAATAAATAGTGGCACCTGGGTGGCTCAGTCAGTTAAGCGTCTGACTTTGGCTCAAGTCATGATCTCACAGTTCATGAGTTCAAGCCCCATATCAGGCTCTGTGCTGACAGCTCAGAGCCTGGAGCCTTCTTTGGATTCTTTAACTCCATCTTTCTCTCTCCTCCTCACCTGCTCAAACTCTCTCTGTCTCTGTCTCCCTCAAAATAAATAAACATTAAAAACTTTTTAATAAATAAAAATAAATAAGTAAATAAACAAACTTTAAAAACCATGCATTATCTCACATTTTCAGGGGTCAGAAGTCTAGGCAGTGCTTAACTGAGTCTTCTGCTTATGGTTTCATAAGACTGCAACCCAAGTGCCAGCCAGGCCGTGTTCTCATCCAGAGCCTTGACTAAGAAAGAATCATCTTCCACGTTCATTTGGATTGTTGACAGAATTCATATCCTTGTGGCTGTAAGACTAAGGGCTCCAGTTTCTTCCTGGCTGTCAGCCAGAAGCCACCCCCAGATCTTAGAGTCCACCTGCAGTTCCTAGAAACTACTCACAGTCCCTTGCCAAATGAACTTCCGCACCACAATTGCTTATTTCATCAAGCCAGCAATGGGGATCTCTCCTTTTAGTCTACAAAGACAGAGAAGGCAGCCTTACATAACTAACCTAATGATGGCAGTAACAGCTGGTCATTGATGCTATGTAATATAGTCAATGAAGTGACAGCCCATCACCTTTGCCATATTCTGTTGATTAGAAACTAGTGGTTGATGGGGCGCCTGGGTGGCTCAGTCGATTAAGCTTCTGACTTCAGCTCAGGTCATGATCTCACGGTTGGTGGATTTGAGCCCCGCATCAGACTCTGTGCTTACAGCTCAGAGCCTGGAGCCATCTTCAGATTCTGTGTCCCCTGTCTCTCTGCCCCTCCCCCATTCATGCTCTGATTGTCTCGATAATAAATAAAAACATTAAAAATTTTAAAGAAAAAAACTAGTGGTTGGTTCTGCCCACATTTAAGGAGAATGGATTTCACAAAATCATGAGCATGAGTGGGAAAGGGAGAGTGTAAGAAATATGTGTGGTACTTTGGAATAAATCAAAGGATAGTAGAAAGTAGCCACTGCTGAATAGATAGGAAATTGGTATATATAGTTTTTGCTCTTAATTTTTCTTAAGTTTTGCTTTTATTATGGATATACTCAAACTCATACAAAAGTATATAAGATAGCATAACGAACGCCCAAATGACCACCAACCATCTTCAACAATTATCAACATGTAGCCAATCTTGTCCATCTATAAAAACTCACTCCGGGGGCATCTGGGTGGCTCATTCAAACATCCAACTCTCATGAGATTGAACCCCATGTCAGACCCTGTGCTGAGCACGGAGCTTGCTTGAGGTTCTCTCTCTTCCTCTCCCTCTCTGCCCCACCCCTGCTTGTGCACTCTCTCTCTCTCTCTCTCAATAAACAAAAAAACACTGATTGTTTCAAAGCAAATCCCAAACATGCTACCATTTCCTCTCTAAATGGTTCAATAAATATTTTGAATAGAGCACTTGTTTTAACCAGACCATTATATAATCTAAAAATATAAATAGCAATTCCTTAATATTATTTAATGCTAGTTAGTGTTCACGCTTCCCTGTTTGTCTCAAAAATGTCTTTTTTATTAATTTTGAGATAATTTTAAACTTGTAAAAGAGTTTCAAGAGTAATACAGATGATCCCTGACTTAACAATGGCTTGACTTATGATTTTTTGACTTTATGATATTGAGAAAGGGATACACACTCAGTAGAAACTGTACTCCAAATTTTGAATTTGGATATTTTCTAGGGCTGCAATATGTGATATGATCTTCTCTTGTGATGCTGGCTGGTGGCAGCAAGCACAGTTCCAAGTCAGCCACAGGGTAAAAGTAAACAGCTGCTACACATAAAATTGTTCTGCACCCATACTACTATCTTGTTTTTCATCTTCAGGCCAGGATTCGATAAATTATAAAAGATATTCAACACAGTCTTATAAAATAGGCTTTGTGTCAGATGATTTTTCCCATCTGTAGGCTACTTTAGGTCTTCTGAACACATTTTAGTTAAGCTAGGCTGAGCTATGATATTCATCAGGTTAAGTGTATTAAATGCACTTTTAACTTGCTATTGTTTCAACTTTTGATGGGTTTATGAGGACGTAATCCCAGTGTAAGTCAAGGCAGATCTGCATAAGGAACTCCCTAACCTTTACTCAGATTCTCCAACTATTTATATTTTTCCTCATTCACATTATCAGTCTGTTTCCCTCTTTATATATGTATACATGTGTATATGTGTATGTATTTATACACACACATGTAATGTTTTCTGAAGCATCTGAAAGTAAGTTGGATGCATTATTCCTCTTTACTCCTAAATTCTTTAGCACACATTTCCTAATTATAAGAACTTTCTTGTAAGTATCCGTAGTACAATTATCAAAGTTAGGAAATAAATAGTAATTGAACATTATCATCTAATCTGCAGCCCATTACAGATTTTGTAAACTGTTAAAAATTATCTTTTATAGCTATTTTTCTCCCAGTCCAGGATCCAATCCAGTATCATGCATTGCACTGTATTTACTAATCATATCTCTTTAGTCTCCCCTTAATCTGGAGCAGTTCTTCAGATTTCCTTCTTTTATTGACCTGAATTTTTTTAAGAGCACAGACTAGTAGGGGCACCTGGGTGATTTAGTCGGGTAAGCATCTGACTCTTGGTTTCGGCTCAGGTCATGATCTCACGGTCATGGGATCTAGCCCTGAGTCAGACTCTGTGCTGTCAGCTTGGATTCTTGTGCTTGGGATTCTCTCTCTCTCTCTCTCTCTCTCTCTCTCTCTCTCTCTCTCTCTCTCTCTCTCAGTCTGCCCCACCCTTACTCATGCTCTCTTAAAAGTTCAACTGAGTATATCCTCACCAGCTCTCTGGGGCTCTGTCCTCCTTGGTGTAACATATCAGTAGACCAAGATATCTGTCCCAAGATAGGTAAGATTAGCTTTAATCACTCAGTTAATGGGGAGTTTACCGGGTTTCTCCATTGTAAAATCACTATTCTCCCTTTGATAAATAATTTATGGGGAGATTCATTAAGATTACATAAATACTCTGTTCCTGCTCTAACTTCTACCCACTAGCTTATTGATAGTAATTTTCTAACTCCAAATTTCTTTTGTATTTATTAGTTGACATTCTACTACAAAGAAGCAGAATTTCTTTGTCATTTAGTTATAAACAAACAGACTCATAGATCCTTAATTTATTCAATAAGTTTATAATCTATTACTATATTTATTCTGAAATTTTATTTTGAAAATTTTAAGACATTCTCAGCTTTGGCCAGTAAAAACCAGTTCCAGCTGGAATCTTATAACCTTCTGACATGTCCCCATGATTCCTTCAGCACATCCTGACTTTCCAGGACAGTAAAATATTTAGATTCTTCTTGTACTTTTCCTGCCCCAGCCCACAATAACACATATCTTCTAGTTAATAATCTTTAAGGGGCACCTGAGTGGCTCAGTTGGTTAAGTGTCTGACTTTGGTTTAGGTCATGATATCATGGTTCATGAGTAGGATGCCCCACTTTGGGCTCTGTGCTGATGTCTCAGAGTCTGGAGCCTGCTTCAGATTCTGTGTCTCCCTCTCTACTCCTTTCCCATTCATGCTCTATTTCTCTCTGTCTCTCAAAAGTTAATAAAGTTTTAAAAAAATTTTTTTAAATTTAAAAAGTTTTCATCATGGTATATAACATAGTATGCCTACTAAATACTTAATATTATATAATAATTTTAGTAGAAAAACATAATTGGAATTTTTACAATTCACTGTATTCATACAGTAAAAGTTATTCTTTACTAAAATATGAGGACTAAACTAAGGTTTCTTTTTTTAATTTTTAATGTTTATTTTTGAAGGCGAGAGAGAGCATGAGTGGGGGGAGAAGGAGAGAGAGAGAGAGAGAGAGAGAGAGAGAGAGAGAATCAGAAGCAGGTTCCAGGTTCTGAGCCGTCAGCACAGAGCCTGATGCAGGGCTCAAACTCGCAAACTGTGAGATCATGACTAGAGCTAAAGTCGGATGCTTAACCAACTGAGCCACCCAGGTGCCCCTAAGCTAAGCTCTCTTAATTCTTTAGTTATTTTGAGAGCTTCCAAAAACACTGTTCCTGGCCAGTTGAGTACCAGATATTATGCTTGGAACTGAGAAAAGAGAAATATATACATTCCTGGTCTTGTAGCAGCCCTGAAAATTGCAAAACAAATACAAGTAGGTAGGAAAAGTAAATTCTCCATGGAGGAATAAGTTTCCTTGTCAGTAATTGGAAGAGCTTAAATTGGAAGATAAGATGAATGATGCAAAATGCAAAGGTGTGGAAGTAAAGAAAAAGTATCTGATGTCCAATAACTCTATGTATGTATAAGAAATAGTATGTGACATTCAGTGAAGCAAAGTGAATCTTAAAAAAGTTTGAGGACAAATGCTGGACTTCATTATGAAAAATATATGGATTTTGTAATGTTTATTTATTTTTGAGAGAGTGAGAAATAGAGAGACAGAATGTGAATGGGGGAGAGAGCAGACAGAGAAAGAGAGAGACACAGAATCTGAAGCAGGCTCCAGGTTCTGAGACATCAGCACAAAGCCCCACGCAGAGCTCAAATCCATAGACTGCAAGATCATGACCTCAGCAGAAGTCAGATGCTTAACCAACTGAGCCACCAAGGTGCCCCAAAAAAGTACGGATTTTAAAAAATATATTTTTTAATGTTGATTTATTTTGAAAGATCATGACCTAAGACAAAGTCAAAAGCTTAACCACTGAGCCACTCAGGTGCCCCTATGGATTTCTTTTCTTTGAATTTTAAAAGATTGCCACTAAGGGATTATATATGCAGGGAAGAAATACTATCTAATTTTTGTATCTTTAAAGAGTTATATTCCCTACTGAAATTGTATTTATACAATTAGGATAACATATTTAAAATAGATTATTTTAAATTTTTATTTAAATTCCAGTTACTTAACATATAATGTAATGCTACATTAAGGTGCACAATATGGTGATTCAACACTTCCATACAGCCCTCTGTGTTCATCACAACAAATGTACTCCTTAATCGCCATCACCTATTTAGCTCATCTCCCCAGTGACCTCCCTTCTGGTAACCATTAGTATGTTCTCTATAGTTAAGAGTCTGTTTCCTGGTTTGCCTCTCTCTCTTTTTCACCTTTACTCATTTGTTTTGTTTCTTAAATTCCACATATGAGTGAAATCATGTGGTATTTGCCTTTCTCTGACTGACTTATTTCGCTTAGAGTTATACTCTCTAACCCCATCCATGTCATTGCAAATGGTAAGATTTTGTTCTTTTTTATGGCTGAGTAATATTCTACTGTACATATATACCATATATATTTTTATCAATTCATCAGTCAGTGGACACTTGGGCTGTTTCCATAATTTGGCTATTGTAGATAATGATGCTATATTCATACAGAGATTCTTAAATGACCCCCCAAATCACTGAAAAAACAATGGGTGCAGCAAATACATGAATTAATGATAATTCATGAAAAATTTGGTTATTTCCAGCTTTTCTTGGGAAGGAGCACTGGTCTGAGAAGTCAAAGTTGCAGAGGAGAGAATGAGCAGCTGCTTTGCTGAGCTCAGATTCATGAGCCTGGAAACCCCCATACTTCAGCTGGACAGGAGGCCCAGGCACCGCCACATTTCTGTGGCCACAAGCTGTGTATCTGTGACGGACATGATCGATGACCCTTGGAAAAGGCAGGTTTTTCATTGGGAGCAAGTGTACACCTGTCCTTTCCTAAATAATTTACCATTTAATATCTATCATACACCTTGACCCAAATTTCAATTTCCAGAAAATAATCATATAAGTACAAATGATTTCAATGTAAGAATTTCACTACATTGCTGTTAATAGTCAAAACGAAAACCACCCTTTGTAAATGCTTACTAAGTGTATGTTGGTTATAAACATTACGATACATTTAAAGAGTCAATATTATGCAGCTCTGCTAAAATTGCCTTAAAATATTTGCTGACATAGAAAAATATGTAGGTTAGAAAACAAAGCAAAAAAATATAGTAACAAAATAACATGATTCTAGTTTTAACCTAAATTAAAAGAATATACTAAATACTCATGCACATAAACACCAGGGTACATACCCAGATGAAATATCAAGAAGGGACTAAATCAAAATGTTAATGGAATTTATATTTAGATGATAGAGTTAGAGATTATTTTAACTTTCTTCTTTCTACTGATTAATAGCGTATAGCCTTATATCATGAATATAATTATTTATATAATAAACAAAACTAAAATAATGGAGTTGTAGAGTATATAAGGTCTTACTGACCACGTGGTGCTGAGCCCCTGAGACAAGGAGCCTGCCCCAGAGCATCCAGAGGAAGGTATGAAGCTGTTAGGCAGGGTCTGGCTCTCTCATTGTCTTGCCCTGTTTACAGGTTCTCAAGGGAAACTTTTAGTGGGAAACTTGGTTTGGCTGTGGTGTGGCAACGGGGGAGGACACTCAGAAGACGTGGTCCCAGTCCAGTGTTGTAACTCACAATCTGAGAGGACTGGGTAAGTCATGTTTTGTTCCCTCTGAGGCCATTTTATTATCTTTGAAAGGAAGACAAACCAGAAGGGCCCTGGAATCCATACTTGCTCTGTTACACCACCATCTTCCAGTTCCAAAGAAAAGAAATTATTCTTCCATAGATCAGGATAGATAAATCCGTAAATCCCCAGAGATGGGGGGGGGGCGGAGGGAAGGAAGCAGAGGGTGGGAAGAAGAGGCTCTGGTGGGGATTGGCTGACAGTCTGGAAAGAGGCAATGTGCAGTGCAGGCCAGAGCTAGGAGGTTGGGGTAAGGTATGATCTCCGTGCCTAGAGCTGCACCCCACCTGCAACTATCCAGCAGACACCCTGTAGGGTGCCACCCCCCTACTCCAGCAGATGTGGGGATTGACCTTGCCATCCCACCTTTCCTCCATCAGCTGCCTCACGTGTTCCACTGAAGCACACGAGGCTCTGGGTGTGGGACATCGGCCACACGGCGCTCACTCTCAGCAGGAGGATGGCGAGCTGTCTGAGGGGCAGC
>NC_043717.1:39574895-39576204 GCF_006229205.1 Suricata suricatta | reverse complement strand
CACTGAGCCACGCAGCCGCCTCTCCTTATGCTTTCCTGGTTTGTGATGACCTTGACAGTTTTGAGGCGCACTGGTCAGGTGATTGGTAGAATATCCTTCAGCTGGCTTTATCTGACATCTCACTCATTACTAGATTAGGTTTTGGATTTGGTAAAGAATTCCACACAAGTAACGTGCCATGCTCATCACTTCATGACAGGTGTACATGATCAACAAGAGTGTTAACCTTGATTACTGCACAGGTGTTTGCCGGATTTCCCCATTGTGAAGTTACTCGCCTGCCCATTTCATACTCTACTCTGAGAAAGCAAGTCACTAAACGCACCTCCCACCCTGGGGGTGGGGGGAGGATGTTAGCCACTGCCTCCTGGAAGAAGGAGTATCTATTCAAATTTATGGAATTCTCCAAGTTGTTTGTCTCTCTTCCCACATTTATTAATGTATTCAGTCATATATTTATATCAGTATGGACTTATGGATATTAATTTTACTCTATGGGTTATAATCCCATAGTATACATTTTTGCTCTCGTTGCTCAGATTTCCAGCTTTGGCCGTCAGGATCTCCTCCAGATTGGCTCCTGTATCTTTCTGACTTGCCCTGTCCTTTTTGGCACCACAAGATGTTTCAGGCTTATCTTGCAGTCTCCCTGTTCTAGCCCTGGACTCAAGCATTTCTCCAAGAACACTAGATTCCTTTTATTGGAGAACAGTATTGAGAGAGCACCAAGGATGCTCATTGACTAGTCAAATACGATTTTCCAGTGTTACCTAGTGTGTGCTTAGACTCCAGACCAAGAAACAGAAACCCACAGTAATTCTAAGAGAGAGTGTTTAATATAAGTGTTAACTATGACAGGAGATCAGAGTCATAGGAGATTGGGTAGTAAGAAGTACACAGAACTCCAAAGAATAGAAGAGTAGCAGCATATCTGGGGAGTAACCATCATCTCTAGTGCCGAGATAAAACGCCTGAAAGAGGCCACTGCCCATCTCTCCACCCTGGCTTAGGAGCGGATCTCACTGTTTGGTAGGACAGACACACTGGGTGGCAGAGAAGTTGGCTGATCTGCTGTGTCAGTGGGATTTGCCCTCTGGAGTACAGAGGTAAGGTGTCCACAGGCAGGAGTCACACTTTGGAACTCACAGCAAAGCCACCCAGGGGATGCTGCGGGGAGCTGTTCATGGGATGTGCCACACGCTGCTGGGCTCTGGCTCCTGCTGGCCACCTAGAGATGAGTTGCAGAAGCCATCGGTGCTCTGGGAGCCTGGTGAGAGGAGCGTACCAGAACTAGGAAGAGAGATCTTTT
>NC_043717.1:39537437-39574795 GCF_006229205.1 Suricata suricatta | reverse complement strand
ACAACCCTTCGATTTTCTATTGTCTTCAAAGCACTCAGGCTGAGGGGCGACCCCATTATTTCATGTGCATAGACAGAACTTTTGCATATTTCAGTGCACATCCAGGGCAACCTACATGGCCCTCCCTCTTCTGACAGGGATGAAACCTCAACCTCACCCTCCCCACCCGCTTCCCGGACCCTGGAAACCAGGTATATATCAGGTCCCCCAGTGACAGACCCACTCAGGACTGTTGATCTTGGGTCACCTCAGGTCCCAGTCCCGGACACCATGCCCCTGATTCCTCTTGCTGCCCATCATTTACTGCCCAGCAGAAGCCACCCATGGCTGGACTGACTACAGGGACTGCCAGCGGACACTTCGAAGTCTCCAATTACTGGCATGTCCCAGGCTCCTCATATCATTCATCCAGCGATGGCCAATTGCTACATCCAGAGACAGGCCTTAACTGCTTTCCACAGGAACTTCAAGTAATACCCAACACAGGCATGCCAGTGCCACACCGCCAGCAGGTTTCCGATCATCAGTCTTCCCAGACTGCCAGTCACTGACCTGCACAGTTTCCAAAAGTGACTGATGGAGGGGCCAAACACTGACCATTCCCGAAGGATGTTGTGGCCCCCACTCCAGAAACCAACCCAGTGTCCCTCATATATGCTCATAGCAACTTTTTTCATAATAGATCCAAACTATCTAACAACAGGTGACTATATAAACAACCTGTGGTACATCCATACAATGAAAAACTATTCAGCAATAAAATGGAACAAAAAACCTAATACATATACTATCATAGTGAAATCTCAAGATCAATATCCTGAGTAAAAGAAGCCAGAAAGAAATGAGTACATACTGTATGATTCCATTTAAATGAAGTTCTAGAACAAACAAAGCTGACTCCTAGTGATAGGAGTCAGAATAATGCTTACCACTGAATGGGGAGGATTGGCTAGGTGGAGACCATAACTGAACTTTCTGGAGTGATAGAAATATCTTGGTAAGGGTGGAGGTACATGGGTCTATACATTTATGAAAACTCAACACAGTATATACCTAATATAGGAGAATTTTAATGTATGTAAATTATAGTCCAAATTTAAAGGTTAGAAAAATTGGGAATGTATATTTTGGGTCACTTGTACCAGCAAGATAGTTACTTGTATGCATGTCTATGTAAAATATAGGGCACTGACTCTTGAGAAAGATCTGCTGGATTCCAATGGAGATGGAAATCATGGAAAAGATTAGCAAGCAGTCCTCATTGCTCCATCCTATTGCATCCCTCCTTCTCTGAGTGAAAAGTATTTTTCTTGCATACTAATCAAATAAGTCATGGGTAACTTTGCACTTTAAAGAGTCCATGAAGTGGGGCACCTGGGTGGCTCAGTCAGTTAAGCATCCAACTTCAGCTCAGGTCATGATCTCATGGTTCATTTCATGGGTTTGAGCCCTGTGACAGACTCTGTGTCAGAGCTTGGAGGCTGCTGCAGATTCTTTGTCTCCCTAGCTCTTTGCCTCTCCCCAACTCGTGCTCTGTCTGTCTGTCTCTCTCTCTCTCAAAAATAAATAAACATTAAAAAATTAAAAACTCTATGAACTAAAATGACCTCTTGGTAACTGTGGGAGACTTTCTGACACCTTCACTCAGCATATATTTATGGCACTAATCCTGGTCCAGGCATTGTTGTAGTCCTGAGGAGAGAGCATCAAACAAAACTGATCCATCCTCTCTACTCCTGCAGTTGTCACTACTCTGTCCCCAGCGCCCTCAGGTGAAACTTCAGGCAGGGTAAGGACAACAGGAAGATCCCCATGGGTGCAAAGGTTAGAGAAGCAGAATCCATGAAAGCATCAATATGCCCAGGAGAAACAGACCTATACTTCTTTGAAAAGGTGTGAGCTGGTATTGTTCTGAGGTAAATCCAGTGTTCTAAGTTTTGTTTTGCTTGTTAACTTTTCTTTTGTTGAGGGATAATATACACACTAAAGTGTATAATAGTGCTCAAATACTAAGTGTTAGATGAGTTTTGACAACTCACTCAAATCAGGATATAGAATATTCCCCAGAAGTCTCCCTCATGACACTGCTCGTCCACACACTGCCTCCCACCAAGGTAACTGCCAACCTTCTTTCTGTCACCGTAGACTAGATGTGTCTGTTCTAGAGTGTCAGGTAATCACGCAGTACACAGTATTGCATATGGAGTCATAGAATCATATGGAATCCATACATCTGGAGTCATATCATATGGAGTATTTTGTGTCTGGTTTCTTTGACTCAGCATAATGCTTTTGAAATTCATCCATGTTGTATTAGTTAGTACTTTTGTTTCTTTTCATTGTTGAGTAATATTCCATTGTATTGATGTGTCAAAATTTGTCTACCCATTCACAAGTTAATGGAAATTTGGACTATTTCCTGTTTTTCCCTATTGTGAATGAATGATCAGATTTACTAGATTCAATATAACTCCATCTTTGATATCTTTTGTGTGATCAAGGAGGAAAAACAGGAAGCCTGAAGTCACTAAAAGAGAAAGAATGTGCAACTTGAAAAGGAGTGTGGTTGTGAAGCTAGCTTTGGTCTTTGTGGTTTATACAGGGGACCTAGCAAAACAAGTAAACAGGCAAGGTTTAACAAGTTTGGTGGTGGTGGTGGTGGTGGTGGTGGTTGTTGTTGTTGTTGTTTAACCGACTTTAGGAAAACAGGGCAGAGGTTTTCCAGAATAGGCTCCCTAATAGTGTGCAAAAATGAGGGATTTCTTCACCCCACAGAGCAGGGCTTCTCTGTGATTCGTTATCACATGGGTTGGACAGGAAGAGATCTTGGGCCCAGTTTCTTGTTTAGCTGATGAGAATAGAAAATGTTAGAAAATAGTAAGATGTCAAGGATGTAGGCGTGATTACCCCAGATCCCAATCAAGGCATGACTGTGTCCAGTTTTTCCCAGGGTTTATGGGGCATAGCTCATGGGGTCGGCAATGAGGAGGAGAGAAAACACTTGGAGTGCCTCACCCTACATAATTGGCCACAAGTGAGCATCATTTCCACATTCTGCTATGATAAATATGTCAACTCTGTTGTACATATTGTGAAAACTTCATGTGAAAACCCTGTTTTCCATGACCCAGGAAACTCATAAGTCCCCCATAGAAGAACAGTGACCTGCTGAGCACCTAAAAGGTTAATGGAACAGAGATACCCCTGAATGTTGGTATTTCACACAGGCAGAACAAGCTAGGGAAATGATAGGCAGAAAAAGTTTCCAACACATGCACTATTTCATTTATTCTACAACTAAATCCTAAAAAGAAATAGGGATTATTATTGCCATTTTACTGATCCAAAAGGTATAATTTAAAGAGTTTAGATTCTATGCCTGAATCTTTATAAATTCTGTGATTGAGCAAAGTTTACAATCTAGACTCTTAGGCCCCAACACTTTGTCTTCGATCCTACTACTATAACATCTATAAGTGTGGCAGTGATACCTGAAGATGTTCACTAGAGTCATCAAATCTGAGTTGTTCCCCAACATCCTCGCAAGTGATAGCTGTGACCAATATAGCAAGTGATAGCCGTGACAGGTAAAGTGTGGTATCACAGATTTCCCATTTTTTCCTAATATTTCTATCAACTTCTGGCTTGTATGTTTTGAAACCATTATACGTATATTAAATGCATATGGTTTTAGAATTTAGTCTTTTTAGTGATTTGAACTTTTTTATCATTATGCGGTTATTCTTTTAATATTCTGACTTGAATGTCTATAATGTCTGCTGTTAATATAACTACACCATCTTTTGACTTTCAACTTTTCTTGTTTTTATTTAAAGGCTATCATTTCCTTTCATTTTATTATTTTTAAAATTTTTTATTTAGGGCGCCTGGGCTGCTTCATCAGTTGAGCATCTGACTTAGGCTCAAGTCATGATCTCACTGTTCCTAAGTTCGAGCCCCATATTGGACTCTGTGCTCACAGCTCAGAGCCTAGAGCCTGTTTCAGATTCTCTGTCTCCCTCTCTGTCTCTGCCCCTCCTTTGCTCATGCTCTCTCTCTCTTAAAAATAAACGTTTATCTCTCAAAAACTATTTAAAAATTTAAAAATTTGTATTTAAATTCTGATTAGTCAACATATAGTCTAGTATTCGTTTCAGGAGTAGAATTCAGTAATTTATCACTTACATATAATACACAGTGTTCATCATAACAAGTGCCTTCCTTAACACTCATCAACCATTTAGCCCATTTCCTCACCCATGTCCCCTCCAGCAACCCTCAGTTTGTTCTCTACAGCTAAGAATCTCTTATGGTTTGTTTCCCTCTCTCTCTCTTTTTCCCTTCCCATATGTTCATCTGTTTTGTTTCCTAAATTCCACATGTGAGTGAAATCACATGATATCATTTCACTTAGCATAATGCAGTCTAGCTCCATTCTTGTCATTCTAAAAGGCAAGATTTCATTTTTTTGATGGCTAATATTTCAGTGTGTGTGTGTGTGTGTGTGTGTGTGTGTGACATCTTCTTTATCTATTATCAGTCAATGGACACTTGGCGTCTTTCCACAGTTTAGCTATTGTTGATAATGCTGCTATAAACATCAAGGTACATGTAGCCCTTCAATCAGTATTTTTGTATCCTTTGGGTAAATACCTAGTAGCGCAATTGCTCGATTACAGGGTAGTTTTCTTTATAACTTTTTGAGGAACCTCCATACTGTTTTCCAGAGTGGCTACACCAGTTTGCATTCCAACCAACAGTGCATGAGGGTTCTTTTTTCTCCACACTTTCACCAACACTTGTTGCTTCTTGAGTTTTTTTAGTCATTCTGACATGTGTGAAATGATATGTCATTGTGGTTTTGATTTGCATTTCCCTGATTATGAGTGGTGTTGAACATCTTTTCATGTGTCTGTCAGGCATCTGGATGCCTTTTTTGGAGAGAGGTGTGCACACAGAGAGATGCCTAGTCAATCAGCACTGTGTTAAGAGATAGGCCCAAATAGATACTTAGGAGACAGTATAAATATATTAGTGGACAGAAAACACATAAACTATGTAGAAATAACACCTATCTCATCTACTCTCAAGTTTAGAACCAACTGAGAAACAGGAAACAGACAGGCAAAGATGAAAAATATCTGTTTATTACTGTTAAAAGCTGGGAGATAGTTTATTCATAATAGTGCACATTACTAAGCTGAGAAAAATCAGTGTTCTCTAAGCATGGCAGAAGGGGAGAATGGATAATAGATAAGTAGCCTAAAGTATTTGCCATACTGGAGCAGAAAATAAGTCCCAACAAATATCAAAGAATCAATTTAATAAAGATAATGTTCTTTGTACACAATATGATATTAAAAACGAAAATGTAGTTGAAATATACACATATTAAATGGTACATAAAATTTGAAATAAACCGCGTACCACTTAAGTTGTCATTATGGAAATTTGACAATATTTAGAATTAAATTCTAATGCAATGGTAAATAATAAGCCTTGTGTTATGTAGCTAAAGAGTTAGTTAAAGGGACATTTATAGTCTTAAATGTTTACATTGCAAAAGAACAAAAATTAATGACCTAGTGGTCCATTTTGAAGGTCAGATACTGACAAAGGCAATTATGTATCCATAACATTTATAAGATCTCACTCCCATTTTAAGTTCCCATGTGCACAGTACGTGAAAACATCTCTAGTTTCCTTCCAGCATGAGGTCTCAAGTGATTCCCAAGGGAAAATGAATCACCAAAATCTTTCCACAAATTTTGTCTTCATAGGTTTTTCCTCAATGTGTATTATCCTGAGCCCTCAGACTGAAATGTTTTCCCTGTTGATTACACTCGTAAGATTTTTTTTATCCAGTGTGAATTTTTGTGTGACTCCTAAGCGATGTGGGACAACTAGAGGTATTTTCAGTCTAATATCCATAGAGTTTCTTCATTACAGAGTCTCTTCTGTTTTTTAAGGCAAGCATCTGTGCTGAACAGTTTTCCACATTGATTTCATTCATAACAATTTGCCCTATTGTGAATTCTCATGTATGCCTTTATGGATATGCTTACACTAAAGGTTTTTCCACATTGAATACATCCAGAGGATTTCTCCTATTACTCTTAAAACTGCAGTTATTTTACCAGCAAAAGATGAGTTTATTTGGGAATAGCAAACAATCGCAATCCAAGACAAGCAAGCTGCAGCAAAAATATGGTCAAGTCTGGAGTACAAAGGAGAAGAATGCGCTTTTACAAAGAAAAAGGGGAAGTTGGTGAGCCTTCTTTAAAGTTTATTTATTTATTTTAAGAGATAGAGGGGAGAGAGAGAGAGAGAGAGAATGAATGAGTGGGAGAGGGGCAGAGAGATCAGAAGAAAGAGAATGCCAAGCAGGTTCCATGCTGTCAGGACAGAGCCAGACACAGGGCTTGATCCCATTAACCATGAGATCATGATCTGATCTGAAATCAAGAGTCAGACTCTTAACCAACTGAGCCAACCAGGCACCCCTGGGAAGGCTTTTATAAACAAAAAGCCCATTGGAGGAAACTGGGATTTCCAAGTATAGTGGCTTCTTATCAGCTGAGGTATGACTGTCTTTTATTGGCTGGGCTATGGCTGGGGGAGGAGGGAAACGTCCTCCTGCTGCAATAGTAAAATAGTATTAGCTTGCAAGATTCCCCTCTTCCCACTGGGTTTGCAATTGACAAGTGGCAGAGCATCAGAGCTGGCCTCCCCAACTCCATTCTAAATGAGGTTCCTTTTATTAATTTTCATATTCTCCAGTGTGAGTTTTCACATGATTCCTAAGTTTAAGGAAATCCTTGATGGGTTTCCCAAATTCATTGCATTCATAGACCTTCACTCTGGTATGTATTCTCTTGGACTGAGTAAAGAGTTAGCTCTTATGTTGAAAACTTCAAAAGAAATGGTATATTCATTGGGTTTCTCTTCAGAATACAGTCTTTCTCGTTGATGAAGAGATGAGTGATGACTGCAGAAATTCTTCTATTCATTACCTTCAATTCATTCATTCCATTCCCATTGGAAGTCTGTGCTTCTGTTATGTCTATGACAGACATTGTATTTTTGAATGATTTCCTGTGCATGTATGTGGCTCCTGTCTTAATTATTTTCCAAGTTGAAAGGGTAATTCTTCTGCAGTGAGGCATGTTTGTTATTTTCATACACAAATTTTATAATTAAGGCTGAATTATTTTATAAGCACTCAATATCTGAGTCAAATTAATGGGAATATATATGTGAATTTTCAGTGGAAAAGTGTTTTGAGCTAAGTTTATGATATTCATAGTCTCTTTCCTGCTTTCTCCTGAGTTAATTCCACTTGCTTAGATGACTTTCCCAGTTCTTAGATGGTGCATTAGTTTCCTGTTGCCTCTTTCACAAATTACCACAAACTTAGTGACTTAAAACAACACAAATGTATTACCTTACAGTTGTGGATGTCAGAGGTCTGAAGTCAATTTTTCTAGGCTAAAGTCAAGGTGTTGGCAGTGCTAATTCTTTCTGAAGGCTCTGAGGGAAGAACCTGTTTTCTTTCCTTTTTCAGCTTGTAGTGGCTACCTGTATTTTTTTGGTTTGTGGGCCTCTCTTCCACCTTCAGTGCCCGCTTCTGTCATCATGTCACCTTCATCTCTTCTGTAGTTAAATCTACCTCACCTTCTCTCATATATGGACATCGGTTATTTCATTTAGGGCCCACCCGAATAATTTAGTATACTCTCTCCATCTCAAGATTCTTAACTGAATCACATCTGTAAAGTTCTTTTTTCCTATATAAGGTAGCATTCACAGGCTCCAGGGATTCACACCTAAATATCTTTGGGGAAGCCTACCACACCTGAATTTTTCTAAATCAGGGCCTTTCCAGTATTTTCATAATGTAAAGGACAAAGAATCACCCCATGTGACTCTTATAATGCTCAGGTCATTACACGGTTGGTGCCCAAATATACCCTGCTGAGAGGTTGACCCTGGGTGCTTAAGTAGAGCCTCGGTCTGAAACAAACTTGACAAATATTTAAAATATGGAGAAAGAAATGCCAGAATGAAGATTTAAAAAGCCAGTGTGGCCTGGCTGTTGTATATGAGCGATGAATCATTGAATTCCACTCCTGACACCAATATTGCACTGTATGTTAACTAAAATTTATATTAAGAAAATAATTTGAATAGAGTCTGAACTAGATGGTAGCATAATGTTAGTGTTAATGTTCTGGTGTGGACTGTTGTGTTGTGGTTATATATAAGCAAATATCCTTGTTTGTAAGAAAGATACATTAATGTATTCGGGATAAAGGAGCAAATGGTTTAGAAAAACATTCTTTGTAATGTACTTGAAACTTCTCTGTGAGTTTGGTATTCTTTCAGACATGTGAAAAATATTTTTAAAGTATAATAGAAAACTGCAAAAAAAGTCAGTGTGGGGTCAAGAGGTAGAAACTTCCAGTTATAAAATAAATGTGTCATGGGGATGTAACGTACCAAAAATAAGTCGTATGGCCAATATAGATTTCTTTCGAATTCAAAATACAGACCCTAAATGGGGAAACATGCAATTATGAGAAAAGACAGACTTTGAGAGCCTTGGCTGTACGGGCATATTGGCAATTACAGGGATAAGGTGTAGTCATTTTAGATAATTTACTAACAATGATTCTATGACAATTGTGATTGATGTTCTCAAAAAGAAGTTATTATCAGAAATCCCAAGTGGGGAGAAATTGACTAAGAACCCATATGAAAATGTTAAACTTAAAGAACATAAGTAGGTCTCTCACTGAAATTAGGTTTGTATGGTTGATGTCCTGCTCATCAGAAAGAGTACATGATGTAGGACAACTGCCCAGAGGCTAAGAAGAGCTTCCACGAAACAACCGCAAACCTTTTCAGTCTCAGAGGTTCTAATGATAGGCAAATATGCCTGTAAAAGTGGCAAATGAGCAAACCAAAATTCTCACCAGTACAAGTCTTTTTCTTTTTTTCTTTTTTTAAAAATTTGTTTATTTATTTTTGAGAAAGCAAGCATGGGGGAGGGGCAGAAAGAGGAGGCAACAGAGGATCCAAACTGGGCTCTGTACTGACAGCAGAGAGCCCAGTGTGGGGCTTGAACTCAGGAGCCGTGAGATCATGACCTGAGCTGAAATCAGATGCTCAATCGACTGAATCACCCAGATGCCCCCAATATAAGTCTTTCCAAAGGATCCCAAACTTAAAGATCCATTCTGTGCCTCCAATATACTGTGAGGGTCTCCAATATCTGAAACTCATACCCAACCTTAGATATACATTTAAGGAACCCCAAGCCTTTTAACCATGGAGGGAAAAAAGTCAGTGAAAAGTACAGTTCTTCATTTCATAGGGAAGTCACTAGACAACAAGCCCCATGATAGCAAGGATCATTCTGTCTCATGTACTGGTGTTTTCCCAGTCCTCAGCCCACATCCAGGAATGCAGTAGGTGCTTAGGAAATACTTGCCCAATAAATGACTAAGTAAAGGAATGATGCCATTTTTGCAAAATATCACGAGATTGCTGTAGTTCTTCTATGTCACATCTTTGTATGGGGTCCTCTGAGTGGGATCCAACAAATCCCACTCTTCCCCAGGGGAAGTCCACAGCCACATACCTGAAGGCCACTGATTCCCATAAAACCACACAGATTCTGTCTCAGTGAGATACTGTCTCCTCTGATGTTCATAGGAGGATGAGTGAAGTGATAGCCCTGTGGTATGGAGACCTGACTAAAAGGAAATTTAGATGGGTCTTCTACCCTAAGTCTCAGTGTCCACACTCACTTCCAAGGCAATCTCTTTTTTCTGGTTTCATAACTCTAATACCATCTCTAACACATCCCTTCACTTATATTTCCAATACTGGACTCTGGGTTCTTCCACACTTATTCCTCTCTTTCTCCCAAACTGAGCACAATCCACAAAACAATGTACATGTGAGCAAAACACTCAAGAACTGAAAAGTGATATACCCACTGAGAACATGAATTTGAGACAAAGAATATTGACCTCCTCCTGTAGTGTCCACCAGAGCACTCAGCAGAGCGTGACCCACAGGGGAGGGCAGACAGTCTGGATGAGGCGTTGAATGGGAGCATGTCTGCATAGTCGCTCCCTACCCACAAGGGGCCCAAAGACCTGGCAAAACACGATCAGGAATCCAGGTAGCAGTTGCTACAGTCTGCTTCCGGAAACTCCTTGCCAGGCAAAGGATAAATGTCTGCCTGGTGCCTACCTTTTGGAGAAAGATTAAATTCTTATTCACTTGTGACAAATTCGTCATCAACCCAGAAGTCATTATTTCCTTTCTTGTGTCTTTTTCAGGAAACAGGCAGGCTACTGAGACAGTAGAGCCAAGAGAATCCAGGCTTCCCACATTTCACAGTCACAAGCCTGGATGCTTCCACACACACTAATTTTGAGCTCTTCCTCTCTCCCTACACATTCACACACTGCTGTCATAAGAATTCAGGGTAGTCGTGTCTCACCCAGCATCAGTAAAGAGGACTCAATCTGGCTGCCCACGAGGAAGAGATTAACAGTTCCAGTTTGAGAATGTAGCTGGCCAGGTCAACCTCATTCGCCCTTGGTCCAGTGGTACCTGTCATCTTGTTTCATTGCCAATCATCAGCCAGTAGTAATGCAACCTAAATCATTAGCTATATCACAACAGTGGACCAGGCTACACATGGGAAAGCTTTTTATTTTTTATTTAAATTCAGGTTAGTTAACATATAATGTATTGTTGGCTTCAGGAGTAGAATTTAGTGATTCCTCACTTAAACAAAACATCCAGTGCTCATCCTAACCAGTGCCCACCTTTATGCCCATCGCCCATTTAGCTCATTGCTCCACCCACCTCCCCTCCAGCAACCCTCAGTTTGTTCTCTATATTTAAGAGTCTCTTATGGTTTGCCTCCCTCTGTTTTTATCTTATTTTATTTGGAAAATAATTGTAAAATGTGAAGTGCTCTACTAGATTCATATTGATTATTTTAAAGTGTCATTTCTTGAAGACTCACTAAGTGCTAGAGATCATCCTGATAACTTTACCTGCATTTGTCCATTTAATTGTTATCATTCTGCCAAGTACATGTTCTTTCTCCCACTTAATAGCTGAGGAAACATGGACACAGAGATGATTATTAACCTAAAACAGACAGGGTTATTAACATGCCCAGTGGGAAAGAGGCTGAGTCAGAATTTGAATGTAGGTCTGTCTCCAAAGCCTAAACTCTCCTAAGCACTACACTTCTGTAGAAAGAAACTTAAAGTTTTGAAATTATTGGGGGATGTAGTTATCCCTTAATATACCTAGGAGATGGCCATACAATGTTGCTAATTCATGTATAGTGTGTGAACCAAGCACATGACCTGGGGACATGTTAGAAATGAAGAATCTTGAGTCCTAACACAGACCTCCTGAATAAAAATGACCATGATCCTGGGGCGCCTGAGTGGCTTGGTCGGTTGAGTGTTGACTTTGGCTCAGGTCATGATCTCAAGGCTTGTGAGTTCAAGCCCCACGTCAGGCTCTGTCCTGACAGCTCAGAGCCTGGAGCCAGCTTCGGATTCTGTATCTCCCCCTCTCTCTGTCACTGTCTCTGTCTCTGTCTCTCTCAGGAATAAATTTAAAAAACATTTAAAAAACTTACCATGATCCTAAAAAAGATCCTCAGGGATTTCAGGTGCATGGTCAAATTGGAGAAGTGTTGGCTAGAATTTTGCTGTGCACCATAAAGCACTAGCCAATGAAACGTTCCATTCCACTCAAATGTCCTGGAATTCCTCCTACTGACAAAGCACCTGTGTTTCAGTCCCCACCGCCTGCATTTAGGCCCTTATCTCTGGCTCACTCATTGATTAAATTCATTCAGGTGTTTATTCAGAGCTTGCTACATAGAGGCACAGAGGATTCATCAGTGAATGATCACAAACCACAGCACATACAGAGAAGTTACATTATACTGGTAAAGGGCAGAAATTAGACTAATATTAAATAATATGTTGGGTGATATTAAATTCTGCTGAAAAAAAACAAAGCAGGCTGAGGGTGTCAAAGACAAACACATGTCCAAGAGTATTAGCATGGAGAGGCAGGACTGGTTCTGAGATAGATAAAAATAAATAAATATCTCTCTGAGCAGAAAGGTAAATAACCATTTCACAGAACACTATAAATTGAGACCTTGTTTCCTCAAAAAATTGTTACTGAATCCCCAAAGCATTAGAAAGAATTAGAATATCATGATTTTACAAAGTCTCAGGAGAGATTTTTGATGTTGGTATACTTCAATTTTCCCTAACCACAAGGTGCTGGAACCAAATAGTTCTTTTCCCTTTCCATCTGCAGAGGGTAGAACTTGATTCTCCTTCTAAGATGAAAGGAAGCAGGAAAATAAGTGTCTAAAGAGTCATCATGCCAAAAATACCTTCTACTGTTATCCCTCTCCTCATACTCATAATCTAGTCTAATCAAGAGAAAAGTAGCAGACATACCCAGATTGGGGGACATTCTACAGGATACCTGACCAGTACTTCTCAAGACTGCCACGGTCACAAAAAACATGGAGGGAGTGAGAAACTGTCACATACCAGAGGAGACTGAGGAGACATGATAACTAAATTCAGTATGGTACCTGGACTAGATTCTAGAACAGAAAAAAGGACATTAAATGGGAAAAACTGGGAAAATCCAAATAAAGTGTAGCGTTTCATTAATAGCAACATGTTACTATTGGTTTCTTCATTTAAAAAAATATATACCATGGACAGGGAGCTCAGGTGGCTCAGTTGGTTGAGCATCCGACTTCAGTTCATGTCAAGATCTCATGGTTCATGAGTTCGAGCCTGGCATCAGGCTCTGTGCTGACAGCTCAGAGCCTGGAGCCTGCTTCAGGTTCTGTGTCTCCCTCTCTCTGTACCCCTCCCCCACTCATGCTTGCTTGCACGCTCTCTCTGTTTCTCTCTCTCAAAAATTAATAAAACATTTAAAAATTTTAAACATGCCATGGAAATGTAAGATCTTAATAATGGAGGTAATTGGGCAAGGGGTATACAGAAACTCTTCCTACTATCTTTGTACCTTTTTTGTAAATCTAAAATGACTCAAAATTAAAGGTTTTTTTTTAAATAATTCAGCTCAAATACTAGGAAAAGGCTGATACCTGTTGAAGCTGGATGGCAAGTATAAGGTGGAGTCATTGTACTATTTTCTCCATGATCATAAAAAAATATTTTAAATGTTTATTTATTTATTTTGAGATATGGGGAGGGGCAGAAAGAGGGGGGCAGAGAGAGAGTATCCCAAGCCCGATTTGAGGCTCAATCCCATGACAGCAAGACCACGACCTGAGCAGATATCAAGAGTCAGATGCTCAATGGACTGAGCCACCCAGGCGCCCCAACCATAAAATATATTTTAAAGAGAAATGAGCTCATTCTGATCCTTTGAGAAATTTAATAAGGTAAACATATACCAAAGCTAATTAGGAAAACAAAGAGAGAGAAAGCATCCTGAAAATAGAGTGAAAAGGGAGAAATAACTACAGATAACAATTACCTTAAAACATTTACAGAATATTGCAAACAATTAACTCATTAATTCAAGACCTAGTGGATATCACCTGAATCTGCAATATTAATCTTAGCATCACTAAAGATCGGATGATAGACATTATGTCTGCCAACAAGACTACATGGCAATAGGAAGCACACGTCACCACCTATGAAGCACAACCAAAAAAAAAAAAATTGAACCTAAATTTAATCCAGCATCCAGATATAGGTCACGTTTACATGAAATACGAAGAATGGAAAATCAAATTAGAATCCTCCTTGATGGGGGCACCTGGGTGGCTCAGTTGGTTAAGTGTCCAACTTCGGCTCAGGTCATAATTTCATGTTTGTGAGTTCTAGCCCCACGTCAGGCTCTGTGCTGACAGCTTGGAGCCTGGAGCCTGCTTCAGATTCTGTGACTACATCTCTCTCTTCCCCTCTCCTACTCACCCTCTGTCTCTGTCTCTCAAAAAATAAATAAATGTTAAAAAATTTGAAAGAAAAAGAAGGCTTCATGGTGAAAAAAATCCGTTGAACCCAAGTTGTGGAATATTCTACAGAACCAAATTCTCCACCAAATCGATTTTATTAAAAGTGAGAGTGAGAGCAAGAGCGAGAGTGAGAGAGAGAGGAAAAATAAAATAATACACAATAAAGTAAAATAAAATAAAATAAAAGAGAAGAAATTGTTATGACTGGAAACATTAAAGCCCAATACAATGTGTGGACTTTTTTTCTATATCCCTACCTGCTTTTCCCTGGATTATTTCAAAGCAAATTCCAGACACCATATCATTTCTTCTTTAATGTTTAATGTTACTCCTCTAAATAAGAATGCTTTAGAAAATAATGACTATAATATCATTACCACACCTAAAAATTTTACAATTCCAGTTTATCAGCAAACATCCAGTGTTCAAATCTCCCCAAGTGTATCGTAGTTTTTCTTTCTAAGTGTTCATCCATTTTTGAGAGAGAGAGCACACAAGCGGGGAAGGACCAGAAAGAGAGGTAGACACAGAATCTGAAATGGGCTCTGTGCAGAAAGCCCTATGTGGGGCTCAAACTCATGAACCATGAGATCCTGACTTGAGCCAAACTCAGACACTTAACTGACTGAGCCACCCAGGCGCTCCATGTATCATACATTTTTAAATGAAATTTTTGAACCATGGTACAGATAAGGCTCTCACATTATAGTTGGTTGATAGCTTTCTTAAATTTCTTAATCTATATACTATTTATTCACCTATTTTATCCCACGTTGCATCTATTTGTTGATGAGAAGAGATAGTCTTGAAGAAGGTACAAATGAATGTACTTGGAATGAATTTCCGAAGGCATCCCATAGTGTTAGTTTACATGTCTGTTTTCTGCATTTCTGGTAAATTGGCGGTTAGATCTATTGATAAGATTCTGATTCGATTTTTTTTTGTCACAAATGCTTCAGAAGTGGTGTGACCAATGTGTTTTCATCAGGTTCAGATGTTAGATTGTCATTGTTTGTGATTTTATCAGTAATTGGTGGTTATTGCCTAGTTACACTAACTCAAAATGGTTCACAAAATAGTGATTTTCTATCATTCTTCTTCACTTGTTAGAAAAACACTTTTAGAAAGAAAACTTTTCTCTCATCAATTATTCACTTACCTTTGGTAACAAAATCATACAAGAACAGCAGAATAAATGTTTGATTCTTCCCCTTTAAGCAAATTTTAAATTAATGACGTGGTTTATGAGCATCTCCAAATGTGACCGAAGAGTTGTTTTTGTATCAATATGATTTCTTGGATTTAAACATATTTGATGTGCTTTGATCCATTGCAGTTATCCCAAATGATGTTCAAATTGTCCCATCTTTCACCACTAGAAGCTTCTTCATTTGGTTTCTGAGTTCTTTTGACATGACTATAGTAGCCTTTGAAAACTTGCTGGCTAGCTGGATTAACGAGATGGTCAAATATCGTTTTATACACTTCTTTCTACAAGTCCTAAAATCACTCATTTTGCAAAGGATCCCTGATTGCTTTTAGTGAGTAATGGTACACATAGGCTTCTCTCCAGACACTAGGAATTCTCAATGCCACTTCACTGAACATTGCTTCTAAGTCGTTTCCACATGTTTCTCCATATGATTTTGATCTTTTATAATTTGTTGAGACTTGTTTTGTGGCTTCACATGTGATCGATTCTGGAGAATGTTCCAGGTGCACTTTTTAATAAACTATAATAAAAAAAAGACAGAAGCAAATAAAATAAAATTTTCATATGCAAAAAATAGAAAAGTATGTGTATTCTGCTGTTTTAGGATGGAATGTTCTGAATACATCTATTAGATCCATCTGGTCCAAAGCCACTGTTTCCTTTTTCATTTTCTGTTTGATCTGTCCATTAATGTAAGTGGGGTGCTAGAGTCTCCTACTATTTTTGTATTACTATCGGTTAGGTTCTTTATGTTTGTTATTAACTGTTTTATGTATTCGGGTTCTCCCATGTTGGATGCATAAATATTTACAAGCATTATATCTCCTTGTTGGATTGTCTCCTTTATTATTATATAGTGCCCTTGTCTCTTGTTACGTCTCTGTTTTAAAGTCTGATATAAGTATTGCAACCCAGCTTTCTTTTAACATCCATTTACACCATAGATGGTTCTCCATCCTCTCATTTTCAATCTGCAGACGTCTTTCAGTCCGAAATGAGTCTCTTGCAGGCTGCACATAGATGAGTCTTGCTTTTTTATCCATTCCGTCACTCCATGTCTTTTGATGGTTCGCAAAACCTAAAATGTATACTCTCTCATCCTTTTACAGAAAAAAAGCCCATAGAGGATTGTTTAGAATATGTAAATCCACACATTAAATATATAGCTTCATTATTAACATTCTATATAATACTTAGCTAAATTATGGCCATTATCGATTACAATCCAGTTATAAAGATATATTGATAATTTAGTTTGATTAGCATGAATTCGACAGACTAATTAATAGTTCAGAAAGCATATCTTTCTACTATGTGTTATACCTGGTGGTCACTGCCCTATATGTCCATGATTCTAAATAACTCGCTTGTATTATCCATAAACAAATTTGGCTTCAAACATTGTTTGGCGTAATCTGAAATATTTTACTTTATAAAAGCAAATGATTGCCATTTTTACGTTCTCACAAAAACTGATTTTTAAAAATCACTTGGTAATGTCAAATTTTCAAAGGAGTGCATCAGCAGACAGTTTTTAAAAAGCAAGTTTTGGATGGACTGCTAAATTTTTTACAGCAGTTAGTTTCAAACATAACTAACAAAAACAGAAATAAAAATAACTTAAAGAAGTATTTGTGTATAACAACCATTACAGATGACAATAACAAAATGAAAGAAATTACAATTCATTGTAAAATCACGAATTGAAATACTGTCTACAATTTATAGTATACATGGTAAAACATCAGAAAGGAAGACAGAACACCTGAAATCACACGGGGCATCTGGGTGGCTCCGTCAGTTGACTGTCTGACTTCAGTTCAAGTTACAACCTCACAGTTTGTGAGTTCAAGCTCCCCATCGAGCTCGCTGCTGTCAGGGCAAAGCCCACGTCAGACCCTCCGCCCACCAACCCCTTCTGCCCCTCCCCTGCTCATGTTCTTTCTCTCTCTCTCTCTCTCTCAAAAATGAATAAACATTTATTTAAAACAAAGAACACCTGAAGGTATAAAAATAGGGTATAAAAGGTATAAAATCTATTTGACTTCTCTTGAATTTCTAAATTGTATTTGACGGCGCAAGCAAAAATTATTACGTTGATGTAGTTTTCAATGTGTGCAGAGGAAATATTTAATATTATAAAAGGAAGAAGATAAAAGGACTTAAAGGGGGATAACAACTTTACATTTTACTCTACTAGCAAAGTGGAAAACCAAAATGTGGTATGTTCACACAATGGAATATTATTCAGCCATAAAAAGGAATAAAATATTGATAAATGTTACAATATGGGAGAATGAACATGAAAAACATTCTGCTAAATGAAAGAAGCCAGACACAAAAGACTACAAACTGTAAGATTCCATTTATATGAAATGACCAGAATACACCTATCCATAGAGACAAAATAAATCTCTGGTTGCTTAAGGATGAAGTGGGCACAGGAGTTTGATTTGGGGTGATGTAAATGTTCTAAAATTATATAGTAATAGGAGTCCCTGGGTGGCTCAGTTGGTTAAATATACAACTCTTGATTTTGGCTGAGGTCATGATCTCACAGTTTTGTGAGTTTGAGCCCCAGTCAGGCTCTGCACTGACAGCTTGGAGCCTGGAGCCTGCTTCGAATTCTGTGTCTCCCTCCCTATCCCTCCCCCACTCATGTGTGCTCTCGCTCAAAATAAATAAACTAAAAAAAAAGAATATTAAAAACATTGTAAATTTAAATATAAAACATAAAACTAAAAATCTTTCAGAGTAAAACGTGGGGAAAAAATCTACGGGAGCTAGGTCTTGTGAAGACATGACAACAAAACCACGATCCAAAAAAGAAATAAAACAATCAATAAATTAGACTTCAAAATTACATTGCTCTGTTTAAAAGAACAAAAAGAGGGAGGCGCCTGGCTGGCTCAGTTAGTTAACCATCAGACTTCCGCTCAGGTCGTGATCTCATGGTTCATGATTTCGAGCCCTGTACCAGGCTCTCTGGTGTCAGTGCAGAGCCAGCTTCAGATCCTCTGTCCCCTTCTCTCTGCTCCACCCTCAAAAATAAATTAAAGGAAAAAATCCTTTTAAAAGGAACCAAAAGACAGACTAGGAGCAAATCCTTGCAAACCAAACATACGACAGAAGACCTATATCTAGCATCCACAAAGAACTCTCAAAACTCAACAGTTAAAAAAACAAAGTGTATTATTTACCTTGACTTTTAACTTGTCAGGGATGGTAACTGGGACCCAGGTCTGCTCCTGTCTCCTGAGGCTGCTAACCCATAGCCACCATGTGTGAGTGCACCTCCATCCACATTCACCAGGCTGGTGTCCGTATTGGCAATGCCTGCTGGGAACTCTATTGCCTGGAACACTGCATCCAGCCTGCTGGCCAGATGCGAAGTCACAAGACCAATGAGGGAGGATATGACTCCTTCAAAACCTTCTTCAGTGAGAAAGGTGCTGGCAAGCATGTGCCCAGAGCAGTGTTTATAGACCTGGAACCCACAGTCATTGATGAAATTCACATGGGCACCTACCACCAGCTCTTCCACCCTGAGCAGCTTATCACAGACAAGGAAGATGCTGCCAATAACTATGCTTACCACCATTGGTAAGGATCAATGATCAAGGTCAATGATCATTGACCTTGTCTTGGATCGAATTTGGAAACTGGCCTACCAGTGCACAGGGCTTCAGGGCTTCTTGGTTTTCCACAGCTGTGGAGGGGGAACTGGTTCCAGGTTTGCATCCCTGCTGATGGACTATCTCTCTGTTGATTATGGCAAGAAATCCAAGCTGGAGTTCTCCACTTACCCAGACCCCCCAGGTTTCCACTCCTGTAGTTGAGTATTGCAACCCCATACTCACTGCCCATACCACGCTGAGGCACTCTGATTGTGCCTTCATGGTAGACAATGAGGCCATCTATGACATCTGTTGTAGAAACCTCAATATTGAATGCCCAACCTACACTAACCTAAACTGCCTTATTAGCCTTATTAGATTCTTCTATCACTGTTTCCCTTGGATTTTATGGAGCCCTGAATGCTCATCTAATAGAATTCCAAACCACTCTGGTGCCTTATTCCCACATCCACATTCCTCTGGCCACATATGTCCCTATTATCTCTGCTGAAAAAGCCTACCATGAACAGCTTTCTGTAGCAGAGAGCACCAATGCATACTTTGAGCCAGCCAACCAGATGGTGAAACAGGACATGCACCATGGTAAATACATGGCTTGCTGCCTATTGGAGCAGGGCGACAAGGTTCCCAAAGATGTCAATGCTGCCATTGCCACTATCAAGACCAAGTGCCAGAATCCAGTTTGTAGACTGTTGCCCCACTAGCTTCAAAGTTGGCACTGATTACCAGCCTCCCACTGTGGTACCTGGTGGAGACCTGGCCAAGTACAGTGAGCTGTATGCATGCTGAGCAACACCCTAGCCATCACTGAGGCCTGGGCTCGCCTGGACCACAAGACCGCAAGTCTGATCTGATGTCTGCCAAACGTGCCTTTGTTCACTGGTAGGGTGAGGGCATGGAGGAAAGAGAGTTTTCTGAGGCCCGTGAGGACATGGCTGCTCCTGAGAAGGATGAGGAGGTGGGTGTGGATTCTACTGAAGGAGAGGGTGAAGAGGAAGGAGAGGAATACTAGTTACCATTCCTTTCAGTCCCATAACATGCCACACTCACAACTTTAGCTTCAACGTTAGCTGACAATCATTAAAGCTTTCCGGTTAGATTGTCTTCACTTTTAACTGCGATGATGTCTTACTTTTCCACGTGTACCTGTCAGATTTTTCCATCATGTTTCAAAGTAAAAGCTTTAAGAAAGGGGGAAAAACAATCCAATTAGAAAATGAGCAAAGGATGTGAAAAGACATTTCACTAAAAAGGATATACAGGTAACAAACAAGCACATGACAAGATGTTCCACATTATTAACTATCAGAAAAATGAAAACTAAGGCCATGATGAGATATCAGTACACATCTAGCTGAATGGTTAAAATTTTAAAAATAGTGACAATACCAAATGCTAGAGAAGATGCAGAGAAACTGGGTCACATATACATTGCTGATGGGGCCGTAAATACAGTCACTCTGGAAAACAGCTTGGCAATTTCTTATAAAATTAAACATGGATCTAGCAATTGCACTCTTGGGTGTTTATTCTAGAGACATGAAAATTTATGTCTGCATAAAAACCTGTCCCCTGATGTTTATATTGATCAGCCCAAATGTTCTACAACAGGTGAATGATTAAACTATGGTCATACATACCATGGAATACTACTCAGCAATAAGGAGGATCAAACTACTGATATAACTTGGATGAACCTCTAGGGACTTATGCTGAGTGAAAAAAAGTCAACCCCAAAAGGCTACATACTATATGATTCCATTAATATAATGTATAAATAAGCAAAGGACATGAAGAGACATTTCATTAAAGATGACATACAGGGACATCTGGGTGGCTCAGTTGGTTAAGCATCCAACTCTTGATTTCGGCTCAGGTCATGATCTCATGGTAGTGGGATCAAGCCCCACTCAGTGCAGAGCCTGCTTGGGATTCTCTCTCTCTCTCTCTCTCTCTCTCTCTCTCTCTCTCTCTCTCTCTCTTTCTCACTCTCTCCCCCCCCCACCTCACTCACACACACACACTCTCTCCTCTAAAAATTACAAAAAATTAAGATGCTATACAGAGAGAAAATACGCAGATAAAAAATTGTTTAATGTCATTAGCCATTAGGGAAATACAAACTGAGACCACAATGAGATATCACTAAATATTTATTAGAACAGTTAAAAAAAATAGTGACAATACCTAATGCTAGTGAGGATGAGGAGATATTGGATCTCTCATGCATTGCTGACTGGAATGTAAAAATGGTACCCTAGGAAATCATTTGACATTTTATTTTCTTAAAGAAATTCAATGTACACTTCTCCTGCAGCCCAACAGTTGCACTCCTGGATATTAATCCTACAGAAATGAAAACTTAAGTCCACACAAAACCTGTACACAATTGTTCATAGTAGCCTTGTTTGTAACAGCCAAAAATCAGAAACACCCTAAAGGTCCCTCACTAGGCAAATAGTTAATACGCTGTGATACATTCAGACCATGGAATACTACTCAGCAATAAAAGGAAGAGACTTTTAATACCTGCAACTTAGATGGATCTCCAGGGTGTTGTGCTGAGCGAGGAAAAAAAAGTGAATATCTAAAGGACACATACTGTATAATTCTATTTATAAAAGATTCTCAAAAAAACAAAATAATAGGAATTATAAATTATAGAAAATTCTAGAAATGGAAAACAGAGTAGTAGTTGCGAGGAGTTAGGGATAGTGGGAAGAGGGGTAGGTGTGACCATAAAAGGGTAGCATGAGGCAGACCATTATAGTGAGAGGGTATTTCTGTATTGTAGTAGAAGTTCATTGAATCTGCACACACAATAAAATAGCATAGAGCTACAAACATACATTGCACTGATGTCAGTTAGCTTCCTTTGTTTCATATCGTACTAAAAGTTACATATGATTTAACCACTATAGGAAACTGGGTGAAGTGCATACAGGAATTCCCTGCGCTATTTTTTCAAATTCTGGTGAATCTGTAATTATTTTAAAATTTAAAACCAAAATTAATGAAAGCAAAATACGCTCCTAGAGAAACAAAGACTAAGAGAATTTTTTGCTAGGTGACCTGGCTGATAAGAAATAGCAAAAGAAGTTTTAGAATTTTATTTTTAAAAATGTATTATTTTGGGGTCATGTTGTTAGGTACATACAGGTCCTGGATTATAACTTTCCGGTGAACTGTTCATGTTCTTCATGTCCTTTTGATCCATCCACTATTCATGGACACTTGGGTTGTTTCCAATATTTTGCTATACATACAACACTGCCATTGTGTTCCGGTAATACTTTGATGCATAATGGTGTTAACATACCTGTAAGATAAATTCCAAGAAGCAGAAATCACAGATCAAAAAGTAAGTATACTTTAAACTTGCAAAAGTTATTCCAGACGAAAAAGCTCTGGGGACAGATGGCGGTGATGGGGGCACAATAATGTGAACATACTTAATGCTGCTGAAGTAAACTTCAAAATGGCGAAAATAGTGAATTTCATAATATGTGTATTTTACCACAATAAAGAAAAGTAAACTTTTAAGAAGGTACTTCTATCTTTACTCTCCAAATGTGTAACAATATTTGCCTCCCGGCCTACCTGTCAACCGCAGCCAACATGGAGACGAACTTCTCAGATTCCTCTTCAGGGAAGGGCTCAGCACCCAGCTGTGAGAAGCGTGGAGCGGGGGGTGCTTTACCTGAGATTCTCGTTAGCTCTGCTGGGCTTCAGGGCTTCACCTCAGCTCTCACACCAAGGCCCACATAGTGTCAAGGCCGTCTCTAGCCAGTGACTGAGCAATGGGGGGATTCAAAGGACTAACAATCTTTGCTCTGAAGCTCCATGTTGAGCAAGTTTGTCACGTTGGCATCATGGTCTGAACCTCCCTCTGCTCAATCCTGCTTCACCCCTTTTTCTTTCATGGATGCCTCTTAGACCTGTACTTCTAACCCCCATGTCAGTATCTGCTTCCTGAAGAACTTAAGCTGTGACACTAACAGTATATTACAAATCCTTCTGGTCTTTTCCAAACTACAGATGAAAAACAGCATTTCGTATGTTTTATTTTGCATTTCTCTATTATGATTGAGAATGAACACATTTCCATGTATTTAAAAGTGATTTGCACATTTGTGAACTGTCTCTGTCTCGTTTCTTCTAAATTGTTGGACTTTTATATTGATTGTAGGAGTACTTTATGTATTAACTAAACTTGTCGTTGACTGCATCTGTTGCAATTTTTCCTTTGCAATTTGCCATTTGGCCTTCGAGTTTTTAAGGTTAATCGTGCACACCTTACGTGCATTAATTTTATGAACACAATGGGTAAATTGTTACACAGCAGTAGAAAACTAACACAGTTACCTACTATCTCAAATTTTTCCTACAATACACATAGGTTTAAACATGAGACAACCACAGTTTTTATAAAAAGTGCTTACTTTTTAGAAGTACACACTAAATTATCTAAGGATAAAGTGATATCATATCTGAGATTTGCTGCAGAAAGTGAGAAGACAATGGGATGGGATAAGTGAGATGAGATTGCTGTGTGTTGATAATTTTTGAAGCTAAATTATGGGTTCACAAGGATTTATAACACTTTCCCTTACCCTTTTGTATATGTTTGAAAGTTTCCATAATAAACAACTTTTTAAAAATTAGACTCATGGGGCACCTGGGTTGCTCAGTCAGTGAAGCAACCGACTTTGGCTCAGGTCACTATCTTGTGGTTCATGGGTTTGAGCTCCACATCAGGCTCTGTGCTCACAACTCAGAGCCTGGAGCCTGCTTGGGACTCTGTGTCTCCTTCTCTCTCTCTGCCTCTCCTCCTGCTCTGTCTCTCTCTCTCAAAATTAAATAAACATTTAAAAATGTTTTAAAAATTAGACTCATACATAGAGAATTAGCCAAAAGGATGTTTATGGTTTCTGATACAGGAAAACTAACAATTTTAAATTGCATAGAAAAATGATGCTATTAACATTAGTCTATGGTCTGATAAGTCTATGTAAAATAAAATATTTGTAAGCAACAAAAAAATTTATGAACACAATGGGTCAATATATTCTCTCATGACTTTAGAATTTTATGTCATGACTAGAAAGGACTTCACTCTAACATAATAATAAAAAATGTTCTCCCATTTTTTCCTTCTAGCACACTGATGGTTCCATTTTTGCATTTAAATCTTTAACCCACCTGGAATTTATTTTAAGTGAGGGAGAGTTCTAATTTTACTGTTTCCTAGCGAATAGCATGAAATATTTCCTTCTGCTGATGAACTGGTATGCTTTTTCCTCGTGGGCAATACCAATCACATAACTAACCTCACTTCCCTTTTTGCTATTCCCGTAGGAAGATCAGAGACAAATTCACAGCTAAGCACAGAAGTGAATTTCATACCTATATCCCAATTTCCTGACATTAATCTTCTACTTGCTTTATACATTTTGTGATCCTACCTTTATTTTTCAGTTTTATGAGACGTATTCTTAATCGGGTTTCAAATATCCAGTGGAAAATAAAGGAGGCAGTGAATCAAGAAATAAGCTCTAACTCATCTGGGTCTCAGTCATTTCTACTCTTCCTAGGTAAAGGCAAGACAGAGACCTCTAAGTCAGAGCTAGGGGAGCCTTGGGGGCAGGAGGTTGGCTGAGAGGGAAAGAAAATACAAATGGAGACGAGAGACACAGTCGGCCTCATAACTCCCAGAAGCACCAGTCTGAAAACACCTACCTACCCATAAGCCAGGTGAGAGGTCACCAGTTGGAACTTGGTAGGCCCACATACTTAGAGCTCCAACGTATGCAATGGTGATTAACATGATTGTATAGAGCTGACATGATTGAGGTTGGCAAACTTTTCCTATAAAAGACCAGATAGTGGGGCGCCTGGGTGGCTCCATCGGTTAAGTGTCCAGCTCTTGATTTTGGCTCAGGTCATGATCTCGAGGTTCATGAGATTGAGTCTTGCTTCAGACTACACGCTGACAGCACAGAGCCTGCTTGGGAATCTCTCTCTCCCTCTTTCTCTGGCTCTTGCTCTTTCTTTCTCTCTCTCTCTCTCTCTCTCTCTCTCTCGCTCTCTCTCTCTCTCTCTCTCTCAAAATAAATAAATAGTAAATACTTTAGGGTTTTCAGGCCCTATGGTCTTTTTGGCAACTACTCTGCCATTATGAGCATGAAAGCATCCACAGACATAAACAACTATAGCTGTGTTCCAATAAAACTTTATTATTGGACACTGAAATTTGAATTTTATAGAATTTTCACGTCACAAAATATTCTTTTTACTTTTTTCAAGCATTTAAAAAAGTGAAAGCAGTGTTCTTAGACTGCAGGCTGTAGAAAAAAATCAAGGGTCAGCAAACCAATGATGTAGAGCTTAGATGAGGAAGTTTGTTACTGGAAATATGTGTACAACTGTCACTTAATACTTGATTTACAATGCAGTGACATCTTTTAGATCACTAATTCTACTTTTAGAGATTTGTCACAAGGAAATAATCATGGTATTTATTATACAAAACTCTGAAAGCAAAGACTGTGATCCCATCCTAGGTCATAACAATAGAAACAACTGAACACATCCAAACATCCAATAACATAGGAGCGGCTCAAAAATCTGAGGCTATCCCATTGCACTCTGTGCTGACAGCCCAGAGCCTGAAGCCTGCTTTGGATTCTGTGTCTCCTTCTCTCTCTGCCCCTCCCCTGCTCATGTTCTGTCTCTCAAAAGTAAATAAATGTTTAAAAAATGTTTTTAAATCTGAGGCCATCCAAAACATGGAATGCTATGCAGTCATGTCAATAATTATTGTTGAGTCTGGAAAGAGAGAAAGCAAGTATGGTCAAATATTAACATTTGGCAAGTCTAAATTAAATGCAGGCTATATGGGTGTTCACTGTCAGCTTTTCTGTAGGTTTGAGATATAAAAATAAAGTTGGAAACATGTTTTTAAAAAGTAAAAAAAAAAGTTTCTGTGAAATGTAACTTAATAGACTTGCAGAGACCCATCTCCAGCTCATCAGAACTCTGTGTTCTTTTGTGTTAAATAAAGATGATAAATGTAACACCCTTTTTTCCCCCACAGGAAAATACTGTAGATTAACACAGTAATGGTTGTCTAACTCCTTGTGTCTGTTTCAATCACACCAAATGTAACTTTATGTAACAAGAGAAGATTTACCAAAAAAAATTTTTTTTAAATCACGTTTTCCTTGGCTCTGCTGCCCGGACTAGAGGAATGGGGCTGATCATGGTGGAGGGTGGGTGCACCTACCACTCGCCTGCAACACCTACCGGACCCGCACAACATCACCTGCGAGGTAACAAATCCATGTATCCAAAGCTGAAAGAAGTGGATGATGGGCTTGCGGGAGCAGCCGCCTGGAAGAATGTTGACTCTACTACAAAATCATTTCCTAACCGCAAACATTCTCATGCCTATTTCAAGCAGCTTCAGACCCACTCTGCAGACCAGCCGATGACCACCTTCTATAGATGCTGTGACGCTCAGGGTGGGCACCGCTGGAGAGGACTAGAGCCAGGCTGGCCCAGCTGCGTAGGTGTCTGCTTACCTTGTTCCCCAGAGTGGAATCTCAGCCTGGGGCGTGAAATGTGTGTCCTGAGAGTCTTTGCTGGTGTGGCAGAAAGCTAACCCTTTTAGGGTAGCTGGCCCGGATGTTAGCATATGTAGCCCATCTGCCCATCAGCGGAGGAGCTCATTTATGTCCAGGGAGATGGCGGGGGTATCCATAACTAAGTGCACTCTGTTTACTGTCCTGTTCATATCTTTTTCACATGTATTGGGTGATTGACATGCTCTCACCATCAATCCTCTTAAATATGTACCCTGTTTGCAGAACTAAATAAGTAAAATTTCATAATTTTTGTTTAAAAAATACATTTTACAGTCATCTTGTTCTAAGGGCAAAGAAAAGCTGGACTTGCTTAGGTTTTGAACATTTGAAAGAAAAACTTGCTTTTACACACGAAACACACAAAGTATCTGAGAAGACTTCCCTGGTAGGGGTGAGTGCTCTAGGCCCTATAGGGGGAATAGCATTTGAGGGATCTCGCATCCGCCTCCGGGGGGTTCTCCTTCAGGCTCAGCCTGAACTTTGCTGGGTTTGATGCTATTATTTGAAAATCTAACATAGGAAAATAAATTCATTAACTTGAGCGCATACAAATTAATAAAAAGTTTACAGATTTAAATAAAGACATAGGAACTATTTCTAACTACAGAGTAGCCGGTCTCGAGCAGAGGACTTCAGCGACCCGCCACTTGACGCCTCTACTAAATGAAGTAAAAGATACTGAGTTGTCAGTATCTGCTCGGATCCTGGTTATGGGTTGCGGGCTGCAAAACCAGAGTTATCAAAGATGAATTTTAGGATCTCTGTCTCCGTTTAAAATGTTTTTAATGCTCACACCCATCCCCAAATCTCCCGTGTGAAAACTCAAAATCCACAGCGATAGACCACAGGGATGTACTCTCTCCTTTTTACAAACCAGAACCATAATCAATTCCGATCTGTCTGCTTCCGAAGCTCTGACTTTTAAATCCCAAACGCTTTACTCTTTCTCTCTCCCTACCTCCACCTGCACGCCCCGCCTCCCCCAGAACCCGCCAAATCCCATTTAGGCCCGCCCCCGCAAGCCACACGCGGTCCCCACAGGCTCCGCGCGCATCCCTGACCCCCACACTCGGCTGTCTAGTACTCTCACCGGATTCCCTAAAGCCCCGCCTCGGCTTCGGCGGCTCCCATCCCTTCAGAGCGGCCCCTCCCCACCTGGCTATTTGGTTGGCCCTCGCCCTTGGCGTACGTCATTCACCCGCGCCACCCGGAAGCCGCGGTTTATAGCTACCGTTCTTATTGCCGGCGGCTCTAAGGTGAGGGCCGGGTTTGGGTGTCCGTGGGTGGGAAGGTCCCGGAGTTGGGAGGAGCAGAAGGGAGAATCCTCTACTGGAACCGGACGAGCCCACTGCGGCTGTCGAGAGGGTGCAGATGTACCGTGCTTGAAGGCCAAACTGAGTGATCAACGTGGTCTACCCCCCCTCCACATTCCTCAGGAGCCCATGATGGCGACGCCCCCTAAGCGGCGGGCGCTGGAATCCGCGGGGGAGAAAGTGCTGCGCTATGAGGCCTTCATTTGCGACGTGCTGCAGCGGGACCTGAGGTGAGTGACAGCGTGAAGGGCCTGGGCGTTTGGAACGTTCCACGTGGGGAGGCGGGGCGTTCGAAGTCAGGGCCTAGCCTTCTGATTGGTGGGGAACGCGTTCAGAGTTCGGCCCCCGTGCGCCCATCGAGCGGGGAAGGCGGGGCGACGACATCCGGGGTGCGACTGGACTGGAATGAGGCGGTCTTAGCGGAGGGTGTGTCCGCGCGTGTGCAGCCTCCCATCTCACTTGCGGGCTGAGCCGGGTTCCAAACCGGGAGTTTTCAGGTTCGAGTCCTTCGCTTGGCGGTTTCGCCGTCCTTTGAAGACGGTGTACCCCGCCTCGCCTTTCTGTGCCTCAGTTTTCTTATCTGTGATATGGGAGAGTTGATGGGGCCTTCCTCATGGGGTTGTTTTGAGTTGTGTTCGGTCCTTGTAAAGAATTTAATATGGATACTACAGGCTAAAAGTATATGAAAAATTATTTCTGTCCTAATTAATCTGAGCAGGAAGTAGTGTGTTCAGAAGTAGGACCATGAACATCCTGAAAGAGATGGAGGAGTTTTCTAGAGAATGGGACATTCTTATCGGAAGGCAGCTTTAGGAGTGTGATAATACTAATAAATAGGGGCGCCTAGGTGGCTCAGTCAGTAAGCGGCCTACTTTGGCTCAGGTCATGAACTCACGGTTCGTGGGTTCGAGCCTCGCGTTGGGCTCTGTGCTGACAGCTCAGAGCCTGGAGCCTGCTTTGGATTCTGTGTCTTCCTCTCTCTCTCTCTGCCCCTCCTCCACTCATGCTCTGTTTCTGTCTCAATAATAAACATAAAAAATTTTTTTAGTAGATATTGACTAATACATATATAGAGCTTACTATTTGGCAGGCACTATTTTAAGTGCTTTTTTATGTTTGTTTATTTTTGAGAGAGAGTGAGCAACCAGCAGAGTGGCAGAGAATCCCAAGCGGGCTTCATGCTCAACACGCAGCTGACTTGGGGCTCAATCTCAGACTGTGAGATATGACCTGAGCCAAGATCAAGCGTTGGACACAACCCACTGAACCACCCAGGTGCCCCTATAAGTGCTTTATAATAAATACTCATGTAATTCTGTTTATGGCTCTGTGAGATAATAATTGTCATTCCTATCATATAGATAGAGAAATTGGATCCTAAAGAGGTTACTTGTCAAAGTCACACGACTAAGAAAAAAGCCTAGATTCAAACCCAAGCAGTCTGACTCACAATCCAAATCTTAACTTCTGCACTAAAATGCTTCTTTAGGGCATTGGTAACATGAGAGTCTCAGAGGGTCATACCGTGAGGTATTCTGAGAGGGCCAGGGCTTCCTGTTGGTCACCATTTTCCTCTTGTCCCATCAGAAAAGTCCTGGACCATCGTGACAAGGTATATGATCAGCTGGCCAAATACCTTCAACTGAGAAATGTCATTGAGCGACTTCAGGTAAAGACACCAAGGTTTGGTACCATTTCGGTGTGTGTGGACAAGGGAGGGGGATGGGAGGAGAGACCCCAGACCAACGCCTGTCAGCTGACCTAAAAGTTGACCACTGACCCCTACCTCTTTTTCCCTGGCCCCACAGGAAGCTAAGCCCTCGGAGTTATATATGCAGGTGGATTTGGGCTGTAACTTCTTCGTTGACACGGTTGTGTGAGTGTCTGCTTGCCCCCTCTGAGCCCACAGGGTTTATCTTCCCTCTTCCTTCATTCAACAAATTTTTTTTGAGTATTTGCTATGTAACAGACACTGTGCTAAGTGCTGGGGATGTGACAGTAAATCAAACAGGACAAAAACCCTTGACCTCCCAGAGCTTCAACTTGGGGAAGGTGGGAGGAGGGCATTAAAAAACCACAACAACCTCTCAAATAAACTGTAGAGTATGCTAAGCAGGGTTAAGGACATCCTGCACTTCATCTAACCATTGTTTCCTCAGCCCGGACACTTCACGAATTTATGTGGCCCTTGGATATGGTTTTTTCTTGGAGTTGACACTGGCAGAAGCCCTCAAGTTCATTGATCGTAAGAGCAACCTCCTCACAGAGTAAGTGCATTCTATGAGGATAGCGTCTGAAACAGCACCATGTTCAGCACCCTACTCCCTTTCCCCATGGCTGCCTGGGATGATGCTTCAGGGCCCATCGCCCCTCCTCCTCAAGGCTGGGGCTGAGGAAAGGGGAGATACAAAGCTCAGCCCCAAGTGTAGTACATAGTAAGCACTCAGTAAATGGTCTTTGTATCGCTCATTCACACAAACATTTGTTGGCCACCTGCTGTATGCCAGGCTCCGTACTTGGTGGTGGGGAGGCAGCAGTGAACAAGACAGAAGGTTCCTTGAAGGCCTAATTTTGACCAGATCCAGGAGGTTTTGGCCTATAAATCAGTAACAGAGTAGCTACCTCTGACTTCACCTCCTCCTAATTTTCCTGCTCACCCACTGTGCTCTCAGCCCACGGGCCTTCCCAGGCTTCTTTAAATACCCTCAGAAAGAGGCCACCTGACTGCAGGGGCTGTGCCCTCTGCCTGTAACACTCTTTCCCTGCATACACACCTGGCTTCCTTTCTCCGAACTCAGTTTAAATCTTCCTCAGATGTCACCTCCTCAACAAGGACTTCCGGAGCCTAACTTTCAAGTCACTGCCCCTGGCTCTCCTCATTCCCCTCCTTTGTTCTACTTATGACCTCTTCATGTTTACTGTGTAACTGCACTTCTTTCTAAAATCCATTGCCTTCACCCATTAGGATATAAGCTTAACAAAGGGAGATATTTTGTCTATAACCCCAAGTGACCAGAATAGGACATAGCATAAAGGAGGCACTCTGTGTTTGTCGAATGAATTTAAAAAGGGTATGTCAGAAACAGATTGAAGCGGGGATTGAAGCAGATTTCTGGTGATGGCGGCGGGGAGGTAACATGGGGAGAAAGTACAGGTGCAAATTGAGTTTAAGGCTTTGTGCAGGGAGGGGAAATTGGGAGTGTGGGTGAGAGGTTTGAAATGTTGCTATGGAAGGCCTCCCAGGGGTATCTGGGGAAGAGCCTTCTGGCAAGAGGACCAGTGTGACTGCCATGTTAGCGGAATCGCCAAGAGAGGGGACACTGAGCGATGAATTTAGATTAATTCCATCTCACAAGAGTGATTACCACTGACCTAAAATTCCTTCTGGGTTATATTTATTCCTACTTTCGTTTCTTCCAGTGTTGCCTCTCTCGTGGTTTTAGTAATTCTTCTCTTTTCAAACCTTTCCAGGGTTTTGGTGTTGGTAGACCCAAAAGAGCCCGCTGAGATTTCTTAATCTTAGTGATCAGACCAATGGGTGAAAGAGTCGAGGGGATGCTTTCATGGGCCGACACAGCTCTGAACTAGTGGTCATTTAGACCACATCCATTTGCTCTATAACAAAGCTTTCCTTTTTATGTCATGGGATTCCTGAGCCTTCAGATAGATTTTAATTTTTTGAGATTTGCTGTCTTTTCCCCAAAATGTATTTAAATTGAAAGTACCTGGGACACCTGGGTGATTCATTTGTTAAGAGTCCAGCTCTTGATTTCAGCTCAGGTCGTGATCCCAGAGTTCGTGGAATTGAGCCCTCCTCTGTCAGCACAGAGCCTGCTTGGGACTTTCTTTCTCCCTCTCTCTCTGCCCATCCCCTGCTCTTCTCCTTCTCTTTTTCTCTCTCAAAAATAAATAAACATTAAAAAAATTTTTTTAATGAATAAATTGTCAGTGCCTGTTGGTTATTGTGATGAGAAATGTGATTAAATCTCTTATTAGTTTATTATAACTAGTAGGGCTTCCTAGAGGTTTAATCTTTCTAGGAGATGAAGATTTAGGGGTAGTTCACGCTCCTCTTGAGAAGACTTTGTTACTTGCAACACCCTTTGAACTCACTTTTTTCCCTCAGTTATTTTATGTAACCAAATGGCCTGTTAGTCCTTCCTATTCTTAGTATATTTCTTCAGGGAGTGGGAGGATCTTATCTTTGTGTATATTCTTTGCTGGTTTCACAGAAAAGAGTACACATCCACACCATAGACAGATGTGTAACTATAGAAGAGACAGAATAGGGGTGGCTGGCTCAGTTAGTGGGGCATGCAACTCTTGATCTCGGGGTTGTGAGTTTGAGCCCCACATTGGGTATAGAGATTGCTTAAAAATAAAAGCTTAAAAAAAGAAATTGTGGCACCTGGGTGGCTCAGTCAGTTAAGCATCTGACTCTTGGTTTTGGCTCCAGTCACCTCACGGTTCATGGGTTCAAGCCCCATGTTGGGCTCCACACTGACAGGACGTAACCTGCCTGGGATTCCCTCTTTCTCCCTCTCTCTCTCTCTGCCCCTCCCCCAGTCTCTCTCTCTCTCTCTCAAACTTTAAAAATAAATAAATAAATAATTTAAAAAGGAGAGACAGAATAGCCACTTGACTATTAATACTGTTACATATTTAAATTAGTAGCAAAAAAATAAACATCTTCCATTTGTGTTATAACTAGCATTTGGCGGACTTTGTATTTTTCTCCTTTTTAAAAAAAAGTTGCAACTCATAGCCTTTCGTAAACTAAGCTTGTACCATTAACTAACGTTGTTATTTTCATTGATGTTCACATTGCCCTTAGACTCTGATCAGGTTCGTTACTCTGTTCTTTGAGTACCACCCCAGATAACTCTTTTTTTAATATGTTTTTTGTGGGGTTTCTTTTTAGTTTTTTTAGTTTTTATTATTTACTTATTTATTTATTTTGAGAGAGAGACAGAGAGAGCATGAGCAGTGGAAGAGCAGAAAGAGAGGGAGAATCCCAACCAGGCTGTCAGTGCAAAGCCTGACATGGGGCTCACACTCACAAAACCATGAGATCATGACCTGAGCCAAAATCAAGAGCTGGATGCTTAACTGACTGAGCCACCCAGGCGTCCCCACCCTAGATATTCTTGAAAGCATTCTTGCTTTCTGGCAACAGTACCATGCTTCATTGATTTCTTGCCTTTTTTGTTTTTAAGAGTGCAGGCCTCTGGGAGAGGGGCAGAGGGAGAGAGAGAACCTTAAGCAGGTTCCACACTGAGCACAAAGCCCAATGCGGGGTTTGATCCTGTGACCCTGGGATCATAACCTGAGCAGAAATCAAGAGTCAGACACTGAACTGACTGAACTCCCCAGGCGCCTCTATTTCTTGTCTTTAAACATAGACTTAACCATCTTCTGAGGACTTCAGGTTCCTTTGAACGGAGTAGTTACTCAATTATTTATTCAGTACACATTGGGTGACTACTATGTGCCATGTGTTGCTCGGTTCCCGGGGATACAGCAGAGCACAAAGCAGACCAATCTCTGCTCTCTGCCCTTACACGGCTTATCTAGTCAGGGCAGCCAGACAATAAAAAAGAAGTAAATGAAGTAAATAAGTATGTCACACGGCTCGATGATGCTCCAGAGAACAGCATGGAATGGAGAGAAAAAACACTGACTGGGGAAACTTTTTTTTTCTTTTTTGTAACTTTGTATGATGACACCTGGTAACCAACATTCTTGTGATCATTTTATAATGTATATAAATATTGAATCATTGTTGTGCTCCTGAAACTATGTTCTGTGCCAAATACACTTTAAATATGAAAGGAAAAGACACATTGCCTAGGATGGAGAGGTTGCCATTTTAAATACAATGCTTGATTGGATGTAGGGTGTAAGAGTTTTGGGCTGAGCAACGGGAAGGATGGAGTTGCCATTATCTGAGAGGGAGAAGATCGAGAAGGGGCAGATATGGAGGGGAAGATCAGGAGTTCAGTCTAGGACCTTATTTAACATTGGAGTTTTTTTTGGGTTTTTTTTTTTTTTTAGCTAAGTTTTTAAAAAAATTTTTTTTTACATTTTATTTATTTTTGAGAGATGGAGAGAGACAGAGTGTGAACAGGGGAGGGTCAGAGAGAGAGGGAGACACAGAATGTGAAGCAGGCTCCAGGCTCTGAGCTAGCAGTCAGCACAGAGCCCAACACAGGGCTTGAACCCACGAACTGTGAGATCATGACCTGAGCTGAAGTCGGACGTTCAACCAACTGAGCCACCCAGGCGCCCCAACATTGGAGTTTTTGAAGATGTGGTTAAAACTGCCAAGGCTGGAGTTCAGGAGAGGGTTCTGGACTGAAAATATAAATTTTGGAGGTATTGATATATATAAAAATGGGTTCACAGTGCTGGGTTTTGTTTTTTTTTCCCAAGTCAACATTCTATGTTGTTACCTTCTACTTTTCCAACTGTGTTTAGTTTGCCTAAAATTGATTTCTGCTGTGACAGCTCAGCACAATAAAATCCACATTCTTCCTTATCACAGTATCAAGACCCTGCCTGATTTAGCCCCTTCCTACCTCTTGCACCTTATCTTGTACCGCTTTCCTTCCACCATTCACTTAATTCCTAACACTGACTTCCTGAACAGCTCTTCCAAAAGCTCTTTCCTGCCTCTTGGCCTTTTGCGGGGGAAAAGACCCTGTTACAGTTTAACTCTTACTCATTCTTCATTCTTCAGAAGGGCCTTCCTTGACCCTTGGTATCAATTAGGATTCTTTTGAGTGAGACTGATCCCAATTGGCTTCTAAGATATAAGGAATTGACTGTTTTATGTAACTCCGAAGTCAAGGGCCAGAGTGGTTTCAGCAACTCCAGCTTCCCAGTTAGGCCCAGGTAAGCTTCCAGGCTTAGGCCTTGGCATCTTCCTTGAGTCCTCTCTCTCACATCTGACATCCAACCATTGGTAAATCCCATTGACTCTGCCTTCAAAGTATATTCCAAATCCAGTCACTTCATATCACCTCAGCTGCTGCCACTGCCATCTGAGTCTCCATCTCTCACCTGGACTATTAAAGTAGCCTCTCGCTGGCCTTCCTGTTCCCACGCTAGCTCTCCTTACCCCCAGTCCTCCACACAGCAGCTAAATGGAGCCTCTTAAAACCCTAGTCAGTTTACGTCTCTTCTCTGATCACAAGCCCCCTGGGCTCTCATTCCCCTTCGAGTAAAAGTCAGAGTCCTTACCATGGCCTTGTGGGCTTTACACCATTACCTCCCCGGCTTACCTCTCTGACCTCCCCTCCGACAGTCCCCCTTTGCTTATTCTTCTCCAGCCACACTGGCCTCTTTGCTGTGCTTCCAACATGCCAGGTACACTCCCACCTTAGCACCTTTGCCTGTGCTGGCCCTTGTGTCTTGAACATCCCTCTGGTCCATAGATCCACGTGGTCCACTTTTTTGTCTTTACTCCAGTGTTTCTCAGGACAGCCATTTAAGTACGCTAATTAGAACCGAAGTCCCCACTCCTGCACTCCATATCCTCTTTTATCATTAACTTTTTCATTTTCCTTATAGCCATCTGACCCACTCTATGTAATACCACCATTTGTCCCCCTTAATGAGAACTCGAGCTCCACAAGGCCGAGGTTTGTGTTTGTTGCATTTGTTGTTCTCTCCCCAGTCCCTGAAACTGCCTGGCATAGAGTAGGGGATTCAATAAATGTCTCCGAATCAGTGCAGTCCAGATGGTGGCAAGGCATCTCTACATAGGAGCAGGTGAGGCAGGATCCACCTGCCAAGTGGAAGTCATCCAGGACACAGCTCTTGAAGTGATGAGGAAGCATCATCCTCATGAGCATAAGTGGGGCCCACTTCGCCCTTTCTTGTTTCTTTTCTCCAGGCTCAGCGACAGCCTCACCAAGGACTCCATGAATATCAAGGCCCATATCCACATGTTGCTAGAGGTGAGAGCAGCTCACCCCACTGACAGACTCCGTCTCCAGATGTGGGAGAGAGCTACGGACGAGAAAGACTATCTTTCTCTCTAAGCTGGAGCCAGGCTGGCTCTGAGGGCGGGGAGGTCAGAGCAAGCCTGGGATGGGGCCTGGACCCAGTCTCTGTTCAATCTCTTCTGTCCTCTTTTTTCAGGGGCTTAGAGAGCTGCAAGGCCTGCAGAATTTCCCGGAGACACCTCACCATTGACTTCTTCCCTGCCTCCCCAGACATTAAAGAGCCTGAATGCCTTTGAGTCACACGGCCCTTCTTTCCCCCACCTCAACCCCTGCTCAAGTGCTGTTTCCAAAGCACAAAGTTAACAGGAGGCCCAGAGATCCAGTCTCTGTGTGAAACCTTTAAAGCACCCCTGAGTCCCACCTCCAGTCTGTTGCCTGGCAGCATTTGCCACTTGACTTTCTGTTCTGCCCTTTCTTCGGTCGCCTTGGCAACCTGAGCCCCCTACCTGGCTCTTCTTTCTGTTTCTTTTCCTGTACATAATTCTGAATTATCATAGAGAATGGGCCCGTACAGGGTGGAGGTTTGTTCCCAAGACAATCACTCGTTCAGTCCTGGCCCTGAGTTTTGCCCCTCTCCCACACGTAAACATTACTTGGGTACCTTAGATTACACCCACGCCTGTCTCGGCTGAACCTTGGCCTCACCCCGCTTCTAAATAGTTCCAGCTTCCACCAATGGGCGTAAAGCCGGATCTCTCCCTCCCTGGTCCGGCCCCTATTCTAGGTTAAGTCCAGCTTCCGCCAATCAATGCAGAGCCAGGTTCCGCCCGTTTATAACTGGCTGCTGCTTGACGCTGCCCTCTTCGTAGGCATTTTGTTTCCACCACTCAACACCCCTTTGCGTGTCTGGCGGCCGTCCAGTCCTCTATCTCTGCCCCTTCTAAACTCGTCTTTTCTAGCCAATCACTATAGAGTTACCGTGGCCACCTACGCACAGCCCTGGCCCGACCCCCTTCCAGTCGGCTGCTACGCCCACTTCCATACAAGTCCAGCTTCCGCTGAGCAGCGTGGCGTGCAGCACCGCCCCGTTGGTGTTTTGGCAGCTGTCTAGGAGAACCTCATCCACGAATCAGCAGAAAGCAGGGTCCATCCGCCCCTATCCTCGGAGGCTGCCTTCCATATAGGCCAATCGATGTGAGTCAGGCGCCCCCAGGATCTTGTCAATCGCCCACGGGCTGTCAGTTTTGAGCCAATTAGCGTGAAGCACCGGAGGGGCCCAGCACGCCCCCTAGGGACCCAGGCGGCTATCTACGGTCCATCAATTCCCCTTGGGCCAATCATGGCATAGCTCTGTGGGGCAGGGCCCGCCTCCCCAACCTTGGAAGCCGCGCGGTCGTTCCTCGGTGTTCTGTCCAATCAACAAGCGGCAGAATGCTCGGCCCCGCCTCAGTAGTCCCACGTGAGCGGTGAGGAAACGCAGGGGCGGCTTCTAGCTGCTGCCGCCGCCGCCGCCGCCACCGCC
>NC_043717.1:39490369-39537337 GCF_006229205.1 Suricata suricatta | reverse complement strand
CCACCGCCACCGCCGCCACCGCCGCCGCCTCGGAGCCCGGGCCTGGGGGGCGGTGGGGCTGCGCATGGAGCCCCCGCCCCCCGGAGCTGCCAACACTGCCACTGCGCTACACACAGGTGAGCCCGGGGCCTGGAGGGTGGAGGGCCAGTCCGTGACCCCACGTATCCTTCCCGCCCCCGCGCGAGGGATGTGGCCTTGGCCCGTGGCCTGCCTGTGTTCGACTGCCCACCGCCACCTCCACGGCTGGTGGACCTGCCTGTGGTATTGTCCCCTCCCTGCGCCCCTTGTAGTGGAGCTGACTGTGGCCTGACCCCCCTTCCTGTTAGATAATGGATCGGTCTGCGTGCTTATATTTCTCCCCACCCCACCTTACAGTGGACTCGCCCACGGTCTTGCCCCCACCCCCACTTACAGGGGAGCCGTCTCTGGCATTGTCCGACTCCTTGACAGTAGGTGCATCTGAGTGTTCGTATTTCTCCTGTCCTCAACTTTCAAGGGCCCCGTCTGTGGCTTTGGTTGTTCCATTACTCCTGTCCCTTGTAGTGAATCAATCCGTGGCGTTGTGCACCCCCCCACTCCCTTTAACAGTGAGTTAATTTGTGAAGTTGTATTCCTGCCTCCTCCAGTCCCCAGTGCATCAGTACGTGGCTTTATCACACATTCCCCCCCACCCCTTGATCAGTCTAAATGCTTGTATTCACATCCCCATAGTTATCAGCCCATTGCCCTGTCCTCCTTTTTATGTAGAATGTAGCTCGAGTCCTTGGGTTTCTCCCTTCCTTTTAATAAAGGGTCAGATTAGGGCTTTTTTATCGCCCCATTTCAATAGCCCCGTCCATGGCCTCGTTCCCTGCTTTTAATCAGTCTGTGTGATGGCTTTTCTCCTCTACTATTGGTGCAGTCTGTGTGCCTTTCTGCTCCCCTTGCCCCCAGTAAATAAGATGAGCCTTTGCACTCCCCCCACCCCCACCTTTGCAGTGGATCTGTTCCCTGGCCTTCCTGCCACCCATGTGCTTGCATTCAGGCACACACCCCCATATCCTCCCCTGAGTCCAGAGCTTTGTAATCCCTCCTGCTTGAGGGTGCTTTTATCTTCTCCCTCCTTTCCTTGTGGTGGATCAGTCCTGGCCTTCTTCCTCCCCCCCCACCTCCCTCCTTAATATTGGATCATCCTTTGTGCCTGCTGAACCCAGGTTTTTTTCCCTGTAGAACACACCCCCTCATACACATGATTAACCACTAAGACATTCTGCCTCAGTACAATAAATGGATATATTAAAGATAGTGATAAAGACATTAGGAGCTAATATTTATTGAGCACCTACTAGGTATCTGGCAAGGGGCTTTATATTAATGAGCTCATTTAATCCTCACCACCACCCTATAAGACAGGTAGTGAGGAAAGTGTGGCATAGGGGTTCAATACCTTATTCAGAGGTAAGTACCCCATTAGGTGACCCCTCAACACAAAATAATTTTTGAGGCTCCTCTCCCTCACCTCATCCCATTTCACATGAGACCCTGCTCCTTAAAAACTGAATTACTTCTCAAGCTTTTGATTTTGCTCTTGCCCCTGCCTGCAGAGCTGCCTGCATTCCACACCATGTCTCAGCACCCATCCACCCCCAATCCTAGCAGCCCTGTGACTTGAGTGATTTAACCACTTTCTCCCTGCACCCGATTCCTCATTCGTAAAATGGAGAAATAGAACGAGACTCCACTCCAGTGTAAAGAATACCCGGGAGTTAATAAAACAAGTAACCTCTCTGGCCTCACCTCCTGCGCCTTGTCCCCTCAGCACTGTTCCAGTCACAGTGAGCTCCTCACTCATTCTCAAAACACATCAGATGTGATCCAGCCTCAGGGTCATTGGGTTCGTGACATTTCCTGCCTGGAACACTGTACACCTGATCTCTCCGTGATTCCGTTCAGAAGTCTGTTCAAATGTCAGTCCATCCCTGACCATCTGAACCTGCATACTTAGCAGGACTCAAGTCACTTCTCTGCTTTATTGATTCCTTTGCCCCTTATCACTATCAGACACACTGTGCAGTTTACCAGTTGATTGTGTTCATTGTCTCTCTCCATTAGAACGGGAGTCCCATGAGGGCTTACAATTTTTGTCTATTTACTGCTGGGTAAATATACCTAGTATATAGTAAGTGCTCAAGAAGAATGTATTGCATGAATGAATGTGAAAAACATAATTTCAGACAACCTGGGGAGGGAGGAAGATGGAGGTGAAGAGGGCATATGAGAGCTCATTAAGAAGCTAGTTGGGACTGTTCATTCAGCAAACACTTAGCACCTACTGCGTACCAGGCACTCTTCTAGGTGCTGGGGATATGGGAAGGAACAGAACAGGCAGAAATTCCTGCCCTTGTGGGGCAGACATTTGTTAAAAGTGGGTGAGATAGACTATATAAATAAAACAGTAAGTAAAATTAGATCTAGTATGTTAGACAAGCACTAAGGGGAAAAATGAAGTAGGGAAGACGAGGATAGAGTATGGGGGTGGCTGAAATCTTGGGCACCAGGCAGGCCTCATTTAGAAGGTGATTGTTGAATTAAGGCCTGAAGGAGGTCAGGGAGGGAGCCATAATGTCCAGGGGAAGAGTGTACCAGGCAGAAGGAACAGCCAGTGCAAAGGCCCTGAGGTCAGACTGTGTCTAGAGGGTTCAAGAAACATGAAGGAGGAGGTACCTGGCTGGCTCAGTCGGTTAAGCATCCGACTTCAGCTCAGGTCATGATCTCATGGTTCATGGGTTCAAGTCCTGCATCAGGCTCTGTACTGACAACTCAGAGCCTTGAGCCTGCTTCAGATTCTGTGTTTCACACTCTCTTTCTCTGCCCCTCCCCTGCTCGCACTCTGTCTCTCTCTCTCAAAAATAAAACAAAACAAAAAAAAAGAAACATGAAGGAGGATAGGATACCTGGGTGGCTCAGTTAAGCATCTGACCCAGTTCGTGAGATCGAGCCCCATGTTGGGCTCTGCACTGACAGCACAGAGCCTGCTTGGGATTCTCTGTCGTCCCCCCACCACCACCTGCCAACTTGCTCACTCTCAAAAATAAACAAACACAAGAAAAAGAAACATAGGGGTGCCTGGGTGGCTCAGTCGGTTAAGCGTCCTGCTTCGGCTCAGCTCATGATCTCATTGTTCATGGGTCCGCACCCCGTGTCGGGCTCTGTGCTGACAGCTAGCTCAGAGCCTGGAGCCTGTCTTCAGATTCTGTGTCTACCTCTCTCTCTGACCCTCCTCTGCTTGTACTGTCTCTCTCTGTCTCTCAAAAATAAATTAAAAACATAGAAAATTAAAAAAAAGAAACATGAAAGAGGCCAGCGTGGCTGGAGCAGAGGGTAGGGAAGAAGGCAGGAGGCAAGGTCATGAGTGGTGATAAGAGCCAGATGGTATAGGCCATGGTGATACAGAAGGCTGGGGGAGGGGGAAGGCTGCTACATAAGCTAAGAGCTAACATTTGTTGGGTGTCTTCCACATGCCAGAGATAGTTTTCTAAGCCCTTTACATATATTGGCATTTAATCGTCACAAAAGACTTTAGTATATTTTGAGGATCTTTTAGAGATGCAGAAACAGACCCAGAGAGGTTAAGTAACTTGCTCAAGGTCACACAGGTGGAACAGGGCAGAGGAGTAGGAGACTGAAGACCCAGAGAGAAGAACAGATTTGCAAGAGCAGACAGGTTGTTCGTCACATTGGATCATCCAGAGGAAGGATTTTATTTTTATTTTTTATTTTTTTATTGTTTTAAATTTTTTAAACATTTATTTATTTTTGAGAGACAGAGATAGTGTGATCAGGGGAGGAGCAGAGAGAGAGGGAGACACAGAATCTGAAGCAGGCTCAAGGCTCTGAGTTGTCAGCACAGAGCCCAACACGAGGCTCGAACCCACAAACCGTGAGATCATGACCTGAGCCGAAGTCAGATCCTTAACTGACTGAACCACCCAGGTGCTCCCAGAGGAAACATTTTCATTCTGCCCGGGAGATACCAGAACTTGATGCCTGTAAAATAAAGGGCTTATCAGGGGTGAGAAGAGAGAAGAGCACATACATGTCCTCAGAGGTGGGACTGGATGGCCTCAGGGCGCCTGTGATGTAGTGTGGCAAGCTTGTGGCCACCTTGGAGTCTGTACAGCATGCAGAAGGACCCTTCCCAGAGGTCAGCATGGCCTGCTCCCCCCCCCTTCAGGAAGGGCCCTCCCTGCTCACCCTGTGGAAAAATACCTTCCCTATTGCCCTCTAGAGCCTTCCCCTCCGGTCTTTCTTCATATAGAGCTGGTGTTGTAAAGTTCTGGGCCCACTGCCTGGAGCCAGACTGCCTGGGTTTGAACCCCGGCTCTGCCAGCTTCCAGCTGTGTGATTCGGGACAAGCTGTCAAGCTCTACCTCTATTTCCTCATCTGGAAAATGGGAGGAAAATAATAATGCCCACCCCACAGTGTTGCTTTGATGATTGAATCAAGTGGCTGAAAGGATTTGCGGCACGCAGCCAGGGCTGTGGGACTATTTTTAAAATCAATATTCCTATTCATAGCCTACATATAGGTATCTACCAGGCCTTTGAGACAGTCTCCAAAATTGACCTCCCAGGCTTGCCTCCAAACCTGCTCTCCTGCAGTGCTCCCATCTTGGTTGGTCCTAGCTCTATCCTTCCAGGCGGTCAGGCTGCAAGCCTAGAATCACCCTTGACGATGCCTCTCTCACCCACCCCCATCCTTTTGTCAGCAAATCCTGTTCACTCTCTTTTCACATTTTGTCCAGGACTCAGCCACCGCCTCCCCAGTTCCACTGCCACCACCACCGTCTCTCACTTGGACTGTTGCTGCAGCCTCTTCTATCCCTCCAGTCAGTTCTCCTCAAAACAGCCAGAAGGATCCAGTTAAAATCCATGTCACAGCCTCTTACCCCTCTGTTCACAACCCTCTTGTGGCTCTCCTCTCACTCAAAGTCCTTGCACGGCCCGAAAAAGCCTCACTCAGTCTGGCCCCTCCATTCTCACCTCCTACCACTTTTTGCGCCCTTACTCCCTCCTCTCTGACCTTTCCAGACTCCTTTCTCTTCCTCTGATCTGCCCAGCATGGCCCCAGCTTCGGGGTCGTTCACCCTGGCCGTGTCCTCTGCCTGGATCGACCTGCTCCCTGGGTCATCACAACCCTGACTCTCACACGTCAGTTGCTCAGTTTTTACCTGCTCAGTGCCTACCCTCCCCTGGCTACCCTGTCAAAAATAACAACTGTCCCTGCTTCATTTTCTTCCCAAAGCCCTCCTCACCATCTGACATATTTTTGTACTCATTTATCTTGTCTCTTAACTGTCTTCCCCCACTACAGTGTGAATTCCACTACAGCAGGGGTTTTTGTCTTGTTCACTGCCATATCCCCAGTGCCTGGCACTCAATAAATGCTTGCTAGGGGTGCCTGGGTGGCTCAGTTGGTTAGGAGTCCAACTTCGACTCAGGTCGTAATCTCACGGTTTGTGAGTTCAAGCCCTGCATCGGGGCTGTCAGCACAGAGCCTGCTTCGGATCCTCTATCCCCTTTCTCACTCTCTGCCCCCTCCCCCGCTCATTTCCTCTCTCTCTCTCTGTCAAAAATAAATATTTTAAAAAAATGCTTGCTAAATGAATGAGGTGAAGGGAAGTAAGCACATTTGAGTAAGGCAGATTACTAGGACTCTCATTAGGAGTCAAGTGGGAAATATGATAATAAACAAAATAGAAAACCCTGTGTGCTGTGGAGGCTTGAAACAAACTGTTGGATTTCACTTTAATTGATAGGTTGGATTTCACCTTAATTGATAGGTTCTAGTGCGGCTGAAAGAGGAACTGGTAAAATTGCCTGTCTTCACCACCAGGAGTCACACTGAACTCTTTGTGCCTCTGAAACAGGCAGGTCTTTGAAATAAACTCAGTGAAGCCTCTGATGACAGGACTTTCAAATGTGGACACTTCATGGCTCTGTGACTTGTGTAATAGCCTAAAACCATGTCCGCCAAATGAACTTCAAAACAGCTCAGACCTGAGAGGCTCATACTGTATATTTCATTACAGATTAAAGAATCAGTCTATAAATAATAGAGGAAGGTTCTTTGAAACCTGGTTTGGAAGGTCTTAACCCAACAATCCCAGCCAGTGAACCGGTGACTGATGAAAGCTCATTCCTTGAGAAGAAATAGGAAGCTCCATGTCTTTTTCCCCGCTCTCCCTCAGCAAAGAGGGCAGTTCTGGGGAGATGGGCAGGGGTGGTCCTGTTCTCCACCGGATGTGCCGAAGGAGCAGTGTGGAGGCAGTTTAGCCCAAAGGTTTAAAGGCTTAGACAACTGGAATCTGACTGCGTGGGTCTGAATCCTGGCTGTGCCTCTTAGGCTCTGTGGCCTGTACACGTCATTTGGACATTTTGTGCCTCAGCTTCCTCCCCTGTAAATCAGCGATAATAAAGAGTACCTATTTTCCAAGCTGTGATGAAAGATAAATGAGTCAGTACCTATAAAAATAGCAGTACAGGTCTACATGCCTTTATCCAAAACCCTTCGGGCCAGATGTGTTTCAGACTTGCACATCTTTTTCAGATTTTAGGCAGGCAATAAGGGTCACATACAAGGTGTTACATAACACCCTCAGTGGGCTCAGTAATCAGCCACATTCAGATTTCTGTAGCAAAATGTACGAACAGTCACACCAAGTGAGGATCAGTAAAGACCAGAAAGGGCTGCGTTCATTTCAAATCTGGTTTTGTCACCCAAAGGGTTATAAAGTTTTCTGTTGTTAGAGCTTTTTGGATTTTGGAATAGAAGGTAAGGAATCAGGAACAAATGCGAAACTAATAGCTATTAAAAGCTTATCATACTCCAGGCACATTATACATAATCTGTACAATAACTCTGTGAACTTGGTATTATTATTATCCCTACTTCTCAGATGGGAAAATTGAGGCACAAAGAGGTTAAAGAATATGCCAGGGGCCACACGGCTGATAAGTAGCGGAACCAGGATTCCAGTCCTGGCAATCTGGCTCTTGAGCCTTGGCGGTCGTCTGTTAGGTCATATTGCCTGACTGGAACAATGCCAGCCAACTATCATGAACCTAAAAAAACGTTAGCTATTGCTGTTCTCAAGGAGAACATACAGGGGTAGTAACAGGCCCAAGGAGTGTGTAGTCGAGAGACAGAAGAGGGCAGGCATGGAGTTTCAGGAAGGCTTCAGAAAGGCAATGCTCCTGTGGGCTGGGACTCAAACGATGGGGAAGACTTGTAGGCAGACGGGAGCCCACACGCTGAGTGAGTGAAGCGCTTTTGCCAGGGGCTGGCAGAAGGAACATTCTGGAACACTTGATGTTTAACGTGGTAGAGGATGCAAATGAGAACATTCAGGTGAGAGGCATTATATACTAGTTTTCCACTCTGGCTACAACAATCACAAATCTAGCTGCTTATGACAATGTAAATTATTATCTTGGCACTCCAGAGGCCAGAAGTCCAGGCCGAGACCCAGGTGTGGGCATGGCTGCATTCCTTCTGGAGGCTCTAGGGGAGCGTCCGGTTCCTGCTCACTCAGGTTGCTGGCAGAATTCAGTTCCTCGAGGTGGTAGGATTCAGGTCTCTTGTTTCCTTACTGACTGTCAGCTGAGGGTCAGTCCTGCCTTTAGGAAGCCACCATATTCATGGGCTCGAGCTCCATTATTCCACCTTCAAAGCCAGCAACAGCAGATCGAGTCCCTCTCGTGCTTTTGAATCTCTCCTCCCTCTTCTCTCATTGCATCTCTCTGAGCCATCTTTCCGCATCCTGCTTTTTAGTAAGAGTCCCTGTGATTAGATTCAGCTCACTGAAATAATCCAGAACAGTGTCCCTAAGGTCCGTCTGTACAGTAGTACCCCCTTATCCGCAGTTTCAGTTCCCTGGGGTGAAAATGAAGGTCATCCTCCTGACCTATCATCAGTAGCCTAGCACTATGTCACAACGCCTACGTCATTCACCTCGCTTCATTGCATTATATAGGTATTTTACCATCTCACATCATCACAAGAAGGGTGAGTACCGGGGCGCCTGGGTGGCTCAGTCGGTTAAGCATCTGACTTTGGCTCAGATCATGATCTCACAGTTTGTGGGTTTGAGCCCCGCATCGAGCTCTATGCTGACAGCCAAAGTCTGGAGCCTGCTTTGGATTCTGTGTCTCTTCCTCTCTCTCAAAAGTAACTAAACATTTAAAAATTTTTTATAAAAGGAAGAGGGTTTGAGTACAAAACAAGAAGATACTGAGAAGAGAGAGCACATTCCCATAACTTTTATTATAGTATATTGCCATAATTGTTCTATTTTATTATCAGTTATTTTTGTTAATCTCTTAGTGTGCCTGATTTATAAATTAAACTTTATCCTGTGTGTCTATATATAGGAAACATACATAGTATATATAGGGTTTGGTACTATCCACAGTTTCAGGAATCCACTGGGGGTCTTGAAACATATCCCCTACAGAGAAGAGGGCATTCCTTAAGTTCATCTGCAAAGTTCCTTTTGCCATGTGACATAATGTACTCACAGGTTCCAGAGATTAGGATGTGGACATTTTTCTTTTTTTTTTAAGTTTATTTTATTTAGTTTTGAGAGAGAGAGAGAGAGAGAGAGAGCGAGCGAGAGAGAGAGAGAGAGGGAGAGAGAGAGAGGACAGGGAAGGAGCAGAGAGGGGAAGAGACAGAATCCCAAACAAGCTCCACACTGTCAGCATAGAACCGATGCGGGGCTCCGACTCACCAACCGTGAGATCATGACCTGAGCTGAGATCAAAAGTTGGACCCTTAACCAACTGAGCCCCCAGGTGCCCCAAGATGTGGACACTTTTTGAGAGGGGCATTATTTTGCCTACTGCAGTCTGCCCTCTGGCCCCCAAAGAGTCACTGCTGCTCCCACATGCAGTATACATTCACACCATCCTCTTGTCCTCCAAAGTCTCCTAGCATTATGAGGGGTCATCCGAAGCCAGGCTGAAGAGCTTAGAATTTAGTCTGAGGGTGTTTAGGGAATGATGGTGAGCTTTGGGGACAGAGGTGGAGACAACATGGCGAGAAAAGGAATCCTCCTCCTGCCGACCTTTCCTCCTCCTGTGTCCACAGCCTCTCAGCTCTGAGCCGTCTGCCCTCTAGGTACCCCTGGGATGGCGTGAGCACTCCCCCAGCGATGGACCCCTCTGTGACGCTGTGGCAGTTTCTGCTGCAGCTGCTGAGAGAGCAAGGCAACGGCCACATCATCTCCTGGACCTCACGGGATGGCGGTGAGTTCAAGCTGGTGGATGCCGAGGAGGTGGCCCGGCTGTGGGGGCTGCGTAAGAACAAGACCAACATGAACTACGACAAGCTGAGCCGAGCCCTGCGGTACTACTATGACAAGGTAAGGCCTCGGAGACCAGGACCGGGGACCGCCGCCATTTGCACCAGTCTTTTCACTTTCCCGCCTTAATGGTCATAGCTGTAACTCTGAAAACAAAATTTACTATTTCGTGCCCCATCCTCTGGCACTCTCACACTGGTGTTGGGCACTGCAAACATTTAGCTCAGGTCTCTGGCTAAAAACCTTCACAGCAGTATTAATACTGACGCCTACCCTACTACCCCGCATACAACATTTCAGTTTCTTGTCTTATAGCTAAAAATTCTTGAAAACATCACTAAAAATGACTCTTCCTTATCCTGTCTTCTGGGACTGGACCAGTCCTGGGCTTCCTCAGTTATTTCATAATCTGCTCTTATTCCAGAATATTTGTATTCCCGAATATCCTTATTCCCAGCATCAGAACCTCTGTGACAGTATTATAGCAACCTTTCCATACCTCATCCTCTGGGATACTGACCATTTTTGTTGATTCTTCTCTCATTCCTTTAGCTAAAACCTCCAAAACAACAATGTTTAATGCCAGCTTCACACCCCATTCTCTTGCATCCCCAGAGCAACACTGGCCCACCCCAGTGTTTATTATTTTATCATCTGATTCCTATAGCTAAAATTTTACATTTTTCTCACCCTCTCAGGCTCCAAGACCCGTGCTGTGTTTCCCCTCCCCCACAGTTTACCAGTTATTTCATTTTCTTCTTTATCCAAAACTCTCAAACCAATATTAATGAATATCCTTCTTGATTCCTTTTCTGAGAAGCACAAACCCACCCTGTGACATCGCTGACCAGGATTAAGAGGTTTCTAGGGTGTCCGAGTGCCCTCTAGCTGCCTCTCGTCCCCCAGAACAGCCCTGGACCTATGCTGCACACTCTTAATTATTTATAGCATTTATTCCATTTTCATATTTTATTCCTTTAGCTGAAACCTCCAAAACAATATTAATGAGGCACCACAACATCGCTGACACCCTCCCGACCTATCCTGAAGTATCTCAGATGCGGTCTGCAATCCACCCAGCCAGCCTTAAGAGTCCCCCCAATATTTATACCAGTAGTTTAATGCTCTTATCTACTTGCTATCAGTCACTCCATTTTCTAAAGGCCTTAGCTTTAAAGTCTACCACAATATTAAGAATGGGGCTCCTCGGTTACAAGTCTGTCAAGAAATAAACTATGAGGGGAGCACCTGGGTGGCTCAGTCGGTTAAGCGACCAACTTCGGCTCAGGTCGTGATCTCGAGGTTTGTGTGATTGAGCCCCGTGTCAGGCTCTGTGCTCACAGCTCGGAGCCTGGAGCCTGCTTTGGATTCTGTGTCTCCCTCTCTCTCTGCCCCTTCCCCACTCATGCTTGCTTGCTCTCTCTCAAATAAATAAACATTAAAAAAAAAAAGAAACTGTGACGACAACAACAAAAAAGCCCAAAACAAAACAAAATGAGTGAGGCTCCCTGGCCTTTTCTCCCTAGTGACCTTTCCCTGTTGTATTTCTGTATCAATAGCTTTACATAATCCTCCATATTAGCAAGTCCTCACCACATTCTTCTATATTAATTTACTCTCTTCCAATATTTACATCAGTTACTTCGTTTTCCTGCCTTACTGCGTCAGCTACACTCCCAACACTATCCTGGCAGCCACCCCCACAAGGCCTGGCCCTATTACACCCCCAGGCACCCCTGGATCCTGGAACCAGAGGAAAGCCTGCTCCTGCACTGATTCCCCTAGGTGGGCCCCATTGTGGAGAGGTGCCTCAGTGTGTGGGCACACGTCTCTTAGGTGGGGGTGGGGGGGGCAGACAGATGGAGATAAGGAGTGACAGGAAGATTTGGAGGGCGATGGATGGGAAGGAAACCCAGAGGGGAGACAGAGAAAGAGGAGAAGGGCGGTAGACTAAAGGAAGAGTTGTGGAAGGGAGAGGAGAGAAGGGGGAGAAACTGGGAAGAATACAGAGAGGGAAATCACGATGGGGAAGAGAGGTAGAAACTGAAGGAGAAGGGAGGAGCCCCCAAATTGGGAAAGATGTGGGTGAAAGACAGGCTGGGAGGAGGGACCCATGCCAGGGCAGACACGGAGGTGGGAAGGCGTATATGTAAAAAGACAGGAGAGGGACAAGAAAGACACTGGGGGACGCACCCCTCCACTCTGGCCCTCTCCTCTAAGGCCCTCTATCCTGTCTCCTCCCTTCCCAGAACATCATCCGCAAAGTGAGCGGCCAGAAGTTCGTCTACAAGTTTGTGTCCTACCCTGAGGTCGCGAGGTGCTCCACTGAGGACTGCCCACCCCAGCCTGAGGTGTCAATCACCTCCACTGTGGCAAATGTGGCCCCCACCGCTGTACACGCTGTCCCCGGGGACACTGCCTCTGGGAAACCAGGCACACCCAAGGGTGCAGGCATGGCAGGCCCGGGTGGCCTGGCGCGCAGCAGCCGGAATGAGTACATGCGCTCAGGCCTCTATTCCACCTTCACCATCCAGTCCCTGCAGCCACAGCCACAGCCGCCCCCTCATCCTCGGCCTGCCTCAGTGCTCCCCAACACCGCCCCTGCAGGAGCTGCAGTGCCCCCTTCCAGGAGCAGGAGCACCAGTCCAAGCCCCCTGGACACCTGCCTGGAGGCTGAGGAGGCCGGCCTGCCTCTGCAGGTAAGAACTGGAATATGGAGATTCAGTAAGAGGGAGGATGTACAATTCCCAAAAGAGGCGGTCTGGTAGAAGAAGGGACATAAACATCCTACTTAGATATGGTGGAAGGAGGGACACAAGTTTCCTGGGAGAAGGTGTTGGGGAGGAGAGCTGTGCAAGTACCAAGCTCCGCAAGGTGCCCGAATGTATTTGCTTAACACACAGGCGCTCTCACGTTAGCATTCAACTCCAGATTGCTGGGGCCCACTCGCCAGAGTTTCTGGTTCTGTGGCTCTGGGGCTGAGCACAAGAATTTGTATTTTTAACTAGTTTCCAGATGAGGCACATGCTGCTAGTCCATAAAGCAAATTTTTGAGAACCACTGCTTTCACGAAGGGGGCCAGTGTCCCCGGGAGGCCCACCCTGAGGAGCAGCCCTGTCCCCGGAGAGAGGCTGCCCCCGAAGAAGCTCCACATCCTTGGCAAAGCTCCCTCTTGTCGGTATACCTGCCTCGATGTGCAGTCATGCCCCCTGCTATGAAGTCCTGCTCTCCAAGAAAAGTCCTTGGCTTCGCTAGCCCAGCAATCCTTATGCGCCCCCTCTGCCCGCCCGCCCTCCTCTCTCAGGTTATCCTGACCCCACCCGAGGCCCAGAACCCTAAATCAGAAGAGCTGAATGTGGATCCCGGGTTGGGCAGGTCCCTGCCCCCCGAAGTGAAAGTGGACGGGCCCAAGGAAGAGGTGGAAGCTGCAGTCGGTGGGGAGGCGGGGTTTGTGCAGGAAGCCGCTAAGGCCGGGCCGGATGTCCCTCCTGCGGGGGGCGTGCCAGCCCGGCTGCCCGCGGTCGTCATGGAGACAGCAGCGCAGGTCGGCGGCCTCGCGGCTTCCACTGCTTCCAACACGGAGATTGCCCAGCCTCAGAAGGGTCGGAAGCCCCGGGACCTGGAGCTTCCACTCAGCCCGAGCCTGCTGGGTGGGCCAGGACCCGAGCGGACTCCAGGATCGGGAACTAGCTCGGGGCTGCAGGCGCCGGGGCCGGCGCTGACCCCGTCCCTGTTACCTACGCACACGTTGGTGAGTGCCCGCGGAGGGGTGGGGCGAGGGAGGGAGGAACTAGACTTCGAGGGCCCGTGAGGTTTCTCTCTGAGCGGGAGGGTGGAGCCTTCGAGCCGGATTGGCTGCACGGAGAGCCCAGGCTGGAGGGGCGGGACTTGAGTAACGAAGGACCTGCTAGTATCCGGTGCCTTGGGATGGACTGTCCGAAGGAAAGACTAGTGTGGGGAGTTTTGTGGGCGGGACCGAGAGGCTTTGTGAGGGAACTGTTATCTGGGTTAGGCATGGATTGAGGAACCTTCGTGGGGCTTTTTGGTCTGGGATTTCCTTAGCGGGTTTCCTGTGAGGTATATGGTTGAGTGGGATGTAAAGTTGGAGAGTGATCCTAAGCCGATGGGGTGGTGACCTGTGAGGTTGAAAGCTGCATGTGGATGGGATCTTGGAGATGGTCTTGCCCAACGAAGCTGGAAGTGGACCCTGAGGAGTTGGGAGGGGTTGTCTGCTTGACATTGAAGAGGTGTCCTGGGCTTGACCTTAGTAGTTGGGGTGTAAGCCTGTGCACTTTGGGAGAGTGATCTCGGAAGTCCGAGTGGGAAATCTGGCAGGGCTGGAGCTAAGTTCCTTCCATTTTCCCACACCTGCCCTCTGCTCACTTGAGTTCCAACTGCCCCTTCCCCACAGACCCCGGTGCTGCTGACGCCAAGCTCGCTGCCCCCCAGCATTCACTTCTGGAGCACCCTGAGTCCCATTGCACCCCGTAGCCCAGCCAAGCTCTCCTTCCAGGTAGGATCTCCTTCCCCCATCGCGGAGAGGGTGAGAGACCCTAGCATGGCCCCCATCCCTGACCTTTCCCTATTTCTGTCCCCAGTTTCCGTCCAGTGGCAGTGCCCAAGTGCACATCCCTTCCATCAGCGTGGATGGCCTCTCAACCCCCGTGGTGCTCTCCCCAGGGCCCCAGAAGCCATGACTACCATCACCACCGCCACCACTCCCTTCTGGGGTCACTCCACCCATGGCCCTGAACTTCTCTCCAGCCAGCCGTCTCAAGGAGAATCATAGTTCAGCTGACAGACTTGTGCTCTAGTCGTGGTGGGGATTCTTAGGAAGGATCGCTCAATAACCCTTCCACAAGAAACATAGCAACTTCTCTTTTCTTGGTCAGTTCCCCAGTGGCCGCCCATATACGTCTCCTACTGCCATGGTGGGGATGGTTTATTTATTTATTTTTTGAAGGCTGCTGGGAGGAACCTGACCCAACCCTTGTGGAGGGGTGGTGAGGACATCTCCCCCATCTCCACATTTTCCCCCTAAGATGAGACAATCGGGGTCTGGCTTGAGAAGGACCTTTCTTTATTTTTTTCTCAGCCTGCCCTTGGGAAGCTGCGGGAGCCCTGTGTCCATTTGGGGGTGTGGGTGGAAGAGATACTTTGTTGTTGTTTATTATTCCTGGCCATACCCAAAGGTCCAGGAAGAATTTGTGCCGTTTAACGGTTTGAGACTCTTGGCCAAGGAGGACTCACACCCTTGAAATAGGGTTTTCCACCTCCCCAGCCTTTCTCTCAGATACCACCTTTTTGGCCAGGGAGAAATGCCCCCTTTGTTCTTCTCCCCCTGAGAAGCCATTCCTGTGTCTGCCAAACTCCTGGGGTCCTGCCTGTTACCTCCCAATGGAGGGTTTTTTTGGAGAGAGTGGTCCCCGTCTGGGGGGCCCCTCCAGCCAGTACTCCAGGTCTCCTTGTCCCCCACTCCCTGCCATTTTGATAGTATAATCTATTTTTAAACAAGGCTTTTCATTAGGGGAGAGGGGAGCATCTCTTCCTATATCTGAGATGGGGTGGGTGGGAAGGAAGGGATCTGGGGGGGAATCTTCCTGCCACCCCCAAGTGTTTATTTTTGATACCAAACGTGTATTTTCAGCTCCCTCCCTCCCAGCCCCCCAATTTCCTGCGGGCGGGTACAAAGGACCCTTTAAGTGTCCCTGGAGTTGGGAGGGAGGAATGAGGGGGGGCATAAAGCCTATCCTATCTTAATTCCAGGCTGGAGAGGATGGTGGGTTCAAAGGACCCCTGGGATCACCTCCTGTCAGCACCGGTCCAGCCTGGGCCTAGGGATCTGGGGGTTGGTGATTTGGGGGACAGTGCTATACCAGTCTCCACTGTTTGTTTTACTTCCCCCCAAAAAAATGGATTTTTTTTTGTAAGAGTCCCAGAGAATGGGGAATTGTTCCTGTAAATATATATTTTTAAAGGTGATGCCGAAGGCTGCTAGCCATTTTTCCCTGAAGCCATTGGGACTGACTGTAACAGGCAGGAGGTTGTGTGAAGGTTGGTGAGGGTGTGGAATTGACTATGAGAGGTAGGATGTTGGTGAGTATCAGAGAGACTGCAGGCCAGTGACTAGGTGTGTGAAGAAGAAAGAAAGTGTGGAGAGCTGTGATCATGCACACACGCTTGTGAAACCATGTATGAGAGTAGGGGCTGTAACCACAAGCGACATCGTGTCTGTGTGAGGTATTTTGGCCATGTGGCAGAAAATCGCCGCGGGATGGAATGAGTGATGACGGTACCATGCAAGAGACTGGAGGTACGTGTGAAGTCCTGTTTAGGCAAAGGTAGCAGGGGCTGCCCCTCCAAGACCGTTTGATGAGCAGATGACGGTAAGCAAGACAGACTGAGTGACCAAAACAATGTGTGAGACTGTACGGACACGAAGGTGCGGTGGAAATGGTCAGACACTTCACTGTAAACAAGCAGGTGACTGTGTTCAGGAGATGGCTTGTGTGTGGAGCGTCATGCAAGGCTGTGGTAGCGACCGAAGCCATGGCGGCCTTGTGGGGAAAGTCGACTGCATGAGGAGAAAATGGCTGTGAAGCCAGATGGGGGCCTGAGACACAAGATCCAGGAATGCACGGTTGTGTGTGTCAACACCATTCATGTGAGACCAGCAAAGACTGAGAAACTGAGATAAAATGGCTCTGACCTGGAGAGTGTGAGGCTGCAAAGTGTACGTGTGCATGCGCGTGCATATACACCTGAGATGAGTGGCAAGATTGATTATAGTTTCTACCGCAGTCTAGCCCAGAGGCTCACGGACTGTGATGGCAGGAGAGAACATGATGGCGAGGCCGAGTGACTGAAACAGTACGAGAGACCACATACCTGTTTGTGAGTGACAGCTGACAAGGAACACGGCGCTGTGTGAGAGAGAATCAACGGCCCAGCGGTGTGTGTGTGTGTGTGTGGGTCTGCGAAACATCTCACGTGGGACTTTAATCAGAGTTTTCTTAAGTTTGTTTAGAGAAAGAGAACAAGCTCAGGTGGGCAGAGAGAGAAGAGGACAGAGGACCTGAAGCAGGCTCTGCACTGACAGCAGAGAGCCCGATGCAGGGCTCGAACTCACAAACCGTAAGACAATGGCCTGAGCTGAAGTCGGACACTTAAGCCGCTGAGCCACACATGCACCCCTAATCAGAGGTTTTAATGAGTGTGAAAAACAGAAAATGAGGCCCTGGGAGGCCATGGGATTGGTGTGTGGGAGAGGTGGGTGAGGCTATGGGAATGATGGTGTGAAGGACCAAGGCCATGAGAGACCGTGTGTGTGTGTGTGTGTGTGTGTGTGTGTGTGTGTGTGTGAGAGAGAGAGAGAGAGAGAGAGAGAGATGCTGAGAACTCATAGCAATTGGGAATTGTTGACCACAGATGGCAGAGGCTGACTGAAGAAATGTGACAGTGAATGGGTGACTAAGACAAAATCTAAGACACTGGTGGTGTGTGAGTGTATGTGTGAACTTCCTTGCAAGAGACTATTAAAGGCTGTAAATCAAGACTGGGTGTGTTGAACACTGCTGGATAAGAAACACGACACAAGGTAACTGTCCCAGTGTCTGAGATAGTGTGTGACTATGCAAGTGTGTGCACCTTCGCTACCGTCAGCAACTGTGGGTGTGTTAGATGGACGGGGGCTTGGGTGAGAAGAGATAGGAGACATGGTGACTTCATCTGTGTGCGAGAACGTTCATGAGAGACGAGCAGGGGCTGGTATATCAGTGGCTATTCTGGTACGTGACTAAGTGGTAGAAACATCTAAAAGCGTGACTGTGTTGTGTGCATGTGAAAAACTGGTAAGAGGAAATGGTGGTGGTACTGGCTGGATGAGAGAGGCTATAAGACGTGAGTGTGTGTGTGTGTGTGTGTGTGTTTGTGTGAGTGAGAGAGAGAGAGAGAGACTGTTTGCAGGAGACCAGGAATCTATAACAGAGAAAATGACTCCCTGAGTTTGTGTCTGAGGAGAAGGCTGAGAGACCGAGTATGTATGTGAGCCTGCTCCTAAGACACTCTAGTAGAGACTATATAGATCCAGGACTGTGTGTCTGTGTTTAAAAAAAAAAAAAGTGAGAGAAAATTACAAAGGCCAAATGAGACTGTATGAGAGACCACAGATGGAATGTACCAGGCCTGGGAGAAAGCCACTTCCTCCGCAGGTCCCGCCTCTTCCGTCCCCTGCGCTGGCTCCTCTGGGTTTTCCAAAACTTGAAACGCTGGAGTTCCCCAGGTTTCACCTGACATAAGCCCTCTCCAGGGAGTCTGGTCCAGTCCCAGCCTTTGACATGCTGCTTATCCCCCCAGCGGCGATGCCCGCATTTTTACTGCCAACCCAGACTGTTCATCGCACTGGTCAGAATCTCTAGAGTTTTGTTGACTATACAGATTTATTCCTTTAGCACTTGTTTATTGAGCCCTGCAGACACAATGGTTACCAAGCCAGGCACAAATCCCTGACCGGTGGAGAGCAAGTATTTTATTGAGGGTGATGGACAAGAAAGAAACAGAGAAATACAGCGGATCAGGTGGCAGTGCAATAATTAAATCTCTTACTCCATTGAAATAAGAAATCTGCAGCATCATTTTATTACCAAACATGGGAGAAGATGGAAGCGCCAACAACCCTCTTCCACAGAGAGTCCTAGGAGTATACAGTTTAAACACAACAGAAATATCAATTGCATCATTATTACCAGGGCAACGGGTGATTAGATAAAACAGCCAACCAGAATCACAGGTTGCTTGGGGAGTTTGTTTCCACAGGATTAACACAGGGCTGATGTTTGAAGTCTTGGAATCTTAATAAGATCCCTTTGTTCGAAGCATACTTGCAAAGACAGGGTTATGTTCTCAGGAAACGGTACATCTGTAATGGATACAAATGTCAACATACCTTATTGCCCATAACACAAGACCAACATTTTTGCGAAAGTTCTCTTTTAACACCTGACCAAATCAAATTCTATCACTTTGTTTTAATTTGCAGAACGGTACCTCTCCTTCCATGAATGCAGAGGAAATGAGACCTTGCCTTCTTAACTTTCTTGGACTTCTTTTTTTTTTTTCTTGGACTTCTTTAAAATGTTGATGTATTTTTGAGAGACGGAATGCCAGTGGGGGAAGGGCAGAGAGAGGGAGACACAGAATCTGAAGCAGGCTCCAGGCTAAGGGCCGTCAGCACAGAGCCTGACACGGGTGCTCAAACTCACAAACTAGGAAATCCTGACCTGAGCCAAAGTCGGACACTTAACCAACTGAGCCACCTAGGCACCCTAGACTCTTTTTTTGTTAAAGAGATTCCTGTTCTTAAAGTGGGCTCTGGAGTTTCACTCATCAGGGCTTATGAGAAAAAAAGAAAAGAGCAGGTCCGTGGAGCTCGGTTTTACCTGCATCAATAAGGGGCTAAAGAGGACTTAATTATTAACAGTAAAATGAGCATGTAGAATTGTTTTACAGATGAGACCTACAGAGAAAAAGAGGTTTCAGTGACTAGAATGGTTCTTAAAGTGTAGCCCCCAGACTACAGCATCAGTGTCACCTGGGAGCCTGATAGAAATGCACATTCTTGAGAGTTTGAACAGGGGAGGGGCAAAGAGAGAGAGAATTCCAAGCAGGCTCTGCACTGACAGCGCAAAGCCCAACGTTGAGCTCATTCTCATGAACCGGGAGATCATGACGTGAGCTGAAATCAAGAGTCGGATGTTTAACTGATTGAGCCACCCAGGCACCCCTAGAAATGTATATTCTTTTTTTTTTAAGTTTATTTATTTATTTTGAGAGACACAGAGGGAGAGAGAATTCCAAGCAGGCTCTGCACTATCTGTGTGGAGCCCAGGGCAGGGCTCGAGCTCACAAACCACAAGATCATGACCCGAGCTGAAGATGGAGGCTTAACCGACTGAGCCACCCAGGCGCCCCTAGACATGTACATTCTTGAGTCCTACCCCAGACCCACAGAATCAGAAACAGGTGGGGCCCAGCAATCTGTGATTTGACAAATCTTTGAGATGATTCGGATGCACACTAAGGTTTGACAGCCTTCGGCCTACAGGGTGACAAGGGGTACCATACACAAAGGGTAGCTAGAGAAAGCCTCTGTGAGGAAAGGGACCTTTTTTGTCTGTATCCTCTTTTAGAGCATAAGCTTCTGGAGGGCTGTCTTATTATCTGCTCTGTCCAGTGCCAAGAACAGCATCTGACCCCCGATAGGTGCTCAATACACATCGAATGAATGTATTTAACAAACAGCACCTACTCTCCACCAGGCACTGTTTAAAGGACTTTTGAGAATCTGAAACTGCCAATCTTGGCAATAAACCTGATGATATAGGCTCAGGGCGGGGCTTGTTACACACCCCAGGTACTCTGATGGACCGTGGCCAAGCTCGGTCCCTCCCAAGCACCCCCCTCCCCAGGCCCCAGCTCCCCCCACCCCCCAGGACAGTGGATAGCCCCACTTCACTCCCACACCCTTTTCCCCACACTTTCACTTCCCCTTCTCACTTCCCTCATGCTGACCACCCTTCCCTATGCTGACCACAGGGAACCTCACTTTCAGGAAAGAGGAGGATGAAGCAATTACCCCGATGCCTGCTCCATCGAATGAGGAGGGACACACTGAGCACACTACACTCATTTCCCCTTGTCCGACACCTACTTGAGGTTGACCCCATCGTTGTGGTAGAGACTGCATTTTATGGGTGGAGAAATTGAGGCTCAGAGAGGTTCAAGTGACTTACCCAAGGTCACTCAGCTAGGAAGTGTCTGCTCCATTTCCTCTCAGTAAGAATGTGGCCAGGGAGCACTGACTGTGCTCAAGGGTTGCTGGGCAGGGTGTGAGCCCTGAGGATATGGTAAGGAACAAAACTGGACTAAGAGTGAGGCAGGAAGTAGGGAGGGAACAGCAGAGCAGGAGGCCCCCCCTGCCCCCCCCCGCAGAGGTGACAGGAAAGAGATTGGAGCTTGGGAGACCCTGTGGGCCCTCCCCTCCCCACTGCCGCCCCGCCCCTAGTTCCTCCGGGCCCAGTACAAAGGTCAGGTCAGCTGGTACAAAGCCAGGCCTCCTCTCTGGCAGAGGGCAGAGCTGCCAGGCGCAGTGCTCAGCATGCCCGCCCCAGTGCAGGCTCCTCAGTTGCTGCTGCTGCTGTTCACCCTGCTGCCGGCCACAGGTGAGTGGGGGAGGGTGCCCTGTGGTGCCGGCACCCGTCACAGCCCTGACCGTGCCCCCCAACCCTGTTCCAGGCTCAGACCCCGTATTCTGCTTCACCCAGTATGAGGAAGCCTCAGGCAAGTGCACGGGCCTCCTGGGGGGAGGCGTCAGTGTGAAAGATTGCTGCCTCAACCCTACCTTCGCCTTCCAGAAGCCTGGCAGCAATTTGTGCCAAGCGTGCAGGTGAGGGGGCTTCTGGGGTTGCAGGAGAGGCTGCCCAGAACCTGGCCCTTTCTTCCTCTGGGATTTCCAAGGGCGACTCCAAGGTCCTGATAAGGACTACAGCTTGGAGGTTTTCAGCCTCTATTGACATTTGGGGCCAGAACATTGCTTGTTGTAGGGGGCTGACCCATGCATTGCAAAACCTGTATTCTGGAGCCTCCCTGGCCTCCCACTGGATGATGGCCACAACTTCTCCAACAAATTGCGACAACCAAACTATCTCCAGACATTGCCAATTGTCCCCCCCACCCGGGGGCAAAATAATCCCGGTTGAGAACCACTGCCACAGATAGCTTAGTTATTGAGCACTTCCTGCATACTGGAAGCATCGTGAGTGGAGTACAGCTCAGGCATTCTGAAGGTAGTTCATGTCCCCGAATTGTGATTCCAACTCATACTGAGTGCTTACTGTATACAGACATGTTGCGGGGGTAGGAGAGTTTGGGGAATTCTCAGGGCAGCTCCAGGCCCCTGATTAGCCCCTAGTCATGTTGATACTTCACATTGTTTGTTGAGCACTCCCAGCATACCGGATGCATTGCAGAGGTCATGGGCAGCTGGAGGATTTCTGAGGGTGGCTCTAGTCTCCCAATCATGATGCCAGCCTACATGTATTGAACGCTTACTGTATGCCAGACATGTTTTCTAACAGTTTACTGTATATCCTAGCTACACCATACGGAAGGGGAGCTTGGGGATTTCTGAAGGCAGCTCTGGGTCCCTAGTCATGTCAACAGTTCACATCAGTTTAGTATTATGCTGTGCAGGAAGTTGGGGATAGATCTGGAGTATTTTTGCCCTGGTCTCCAAGCTCACTGGGATGATAGCACTTCCTGCTTGCCAGCTACCATGCACGGTGGTGGCCTGGCAGGTTTCTGATGGCAGTTCTGGGCCCCTAGTCCTTACATTTGCTTACTACATGCCCGGCACTCTCCTTGGGGAACCTCAAAGGGTTCCATCCCCGATCAATGTGAATGTCAATGATATTGTTAAGTAAGTACTTAAGTGTGCCCTCCTCTTCCCATTCAATCCCCGATGTCCCTAAAGAGGTGGGTACTCTGATCAATCCATTCCACATACATTCAGCCCCAGCCCCAGCCCTGTGCCTGCCCACACTCTGTAGTCTAGTATGCCATCCTTGCTAGCTCGAGCCAGGATAGGACATCTGTGCTCCTCTCTGCAGGCTCCCACAATGGTCATCGTGGTCTGCGTGGGCCCCCTGCTCGGTGACCTGCACTCAGGGATCCCAGTTACGGCACCGGCGCTGCATAGGCTGGGGGGGGCAGTGCTCCGAGAAGGTGGAGCCCGGGACCCTCGAGTGGCAGCTGCAGGCCTGTGAGAACCAGCCTTGCTGTCCTGGTGAGGAGGACCCCCAAGGCAGGCGAGCACTGCCTGTCACGCAGCCCTGGGAACAATCAGTCCTGGGAACAAACACTGTACAAACAGGACTGTGCCTGAAGTTTGTGAGGTGCTAAGGAACAGGCCGGTACGGCTGGAGGAGAGTTGTGGGAGGAGAGATCAAAGGGGAACTGACCCTCGTGGGCCAGGATAAGGACGCTGCCTTTGATTCTGTGATTGTGGGCAGAAGGGAAACATGAGCGGACTTGGCTTGTGATATCCCCCTCACTGTCAGGAGGCGGGCAGACTGTATGTGGTGAGGGCTGAAGCAGGGGGGACCGGTGTGAAGGCTACTGCAATAGCCCAGATGAGCAACGATGGTGGAGCAAGTGTGGCAGAGGATGTGGGGCACGTGAGGAAGCGAGGACCCCCACACGATGCCCCCACTTCCATCCTGTCCCCCTCTCTTCTCTCCCACAGAGATGGGTGGCTGGTCCAGCTGGGGGCCCTGGATGCCTTGCTCTGTCACCTGTTCCAAAGGGACCCGAACCCGTCAGCGAACATGTGATCACCCCACCCCCAAGTGTGGGGGCCACTGCCCAGGAAAGTCACAGGAGTCAGAACCCTGCGACACAGAGCAGGTCTGCCCTAGTGAGTGAAGGCAACCACAGGGCACTGATGCAGGCACCCGGGTGGGTCTGGGGGATACAGCAGGGAACTGCCAGGGCCGGAGGCCTTCAGCACACATGCCCACACTTAGCATCCACCCCCCATTCCGCCACAGTACACGGGGCCTGGGCTGCCTGGGGCCCCTGGGGCCCCTGCTCAGGTTCCTGCCACGGTGGACCCAGACAACCTGTGCAGAGACGAAGCCGCACGTGTTCTGCACCTGAGCCCTCCAAGGAGCCTCCTGGAAAGCCCTGCCCAGGGCCAGAAAATGAACAGCAGGCGTGCCCCGGCTTGCCACCCTGCCCAGGTACACAGGGATGAGGCCTCTGACACTTCCTGATTCAGGCACAGGCGCTCTGCCATTTCAGGGGATACAGATCCTAGACCCCGTGACCATGGAGCTCTTCATTTGGGCTTCGTTTGTCTGTTTGTCTGCCTCGAGGATTCTAGGGGCTGAAGGGGAGATCAAGGTGGACTTTCTTCTCACTCTCATTCCCTGTCCCAACAGTGGCTGGTGGCTGGGGACCATGGAGCCCTGTGAGCCCCTGCCCTGTGACCTGTGGCCTGGGCCAGATCCTGGAAAAACGGACATGTGATCATCCTGAGCCCCAACACGGGGGCCCCTTCTGTGCTGGTGATGCCGTCCGGACCCTCATCTGCAACACGGCTGAGCCCTGCCCTGGTCAGAACCTCAAGATAAACTGTTGCCACGCCTTAGCCCTCACCCATCTCCGCTGCCCAGTTCCTGCTCCTAATGCCTTTTTCCTGCCTCTCACTCCCCTCTTCCTGGCCCTGGTGCCTTGGTCCCATCTCTGATCCCCTGGCCCCACATCTGCTCACCCCCACTCCCTCTTCCAGTCTTCTTCCTTCCTCTGGATCCCGTCACTGGCCCCCTTCTCTGGTTGCCCCTGTCTCTGCAGTGAATGGGGAGTGGGGGCCCTGGGGACAGTGGAGCACCTGCACCCGTCGGAACATAAAAACCATCAGCTGTGAGGCAATCCCGGGCCAGCAGACACGCTCTCGGAGCTGCAAAGGCCGCAAGTTTGACGGACAGCGGTGTGTCGGGGAACAACAAGACATCCGTCACTGCTATAATATCCAGCGCTGCCCCTGTGAGTGCCTCTGAGGATGACGCTGTGAGGCTGGGGAGGCCCATATAGTGGGGGAGGGGGTTCTGACTCTACCATGGACCCTATGTCCCTGCCACCTTTCTCTCTCTCTCTCTCTCTTTCTCTCTCTCTCTCTCATTCCCCACCCCACTGAGACCTCTCATTCTGACTCCTTGCAGGGAAAGGCTCGTGGTCAGAGTGGAGTACCTGGGGGCTGTGCATGCCCCCCTGTAAACCCAACCCCGTACAAACCCGCCAGCGCCTCTGCACGGCCCCACTCCCCAAGTTCCCGTGAGTGAGGGGGCAAAGCGTGCCCGGGGGGGGGGTTGTGATATTGATATGTGAACAGTGAGAGTCAGGAGAGTCTGCTCAGCTCCCCGCAACCAGGGCGTCCACCCCTGCTCTAAGGTGCCTGCCCTGATGAGTGCCATCTCTCACCTGCAGGAAGGAAGTAGCTGAGAAAGAGGATACTGAGGGGAGAATTGGTAGCCTCTGTGCTCTCTGAGCCTCTCATTCAGTCACTCAGCCATTCCCCCATTCCCCTAATCCTTCCTGTGACCGTGTACTCTTGCTCTCTCAGTCACCCAGGCTTCCGTTTGCTCCTTCAGTCACTCAGGCCTTCATTCACGTATTCACTCCTTCAGCCACCCACATCTCACTCAACATCTCACTGCCCCAAAACACTTGAAGGTCTTTTCGGCAACAATCACAGACCCACAGAACCCAGGTCCCTTGGGTCTCCCAAGGGATCCAGGTCAGCAAGGCCCTGACAGAAGGCAAACGAGGAACACTTGGTGCATGGAAAAGGGGCTGCCATCCTGTCCCAGGCCCAGGAAGCTTCTCGGGTCTCCTCTGGCAGGAAGGGGTCAGCAGGGGCATTCCCAGTGTCAGGACTGTGTGAGCAGAATCCTGGACATGGGTGACCAGCCACCCAAAGTGTTTCCTGGAGACCCAGGTGTTGGAGAGGGTTAAAATGCCCACTCTTCTCTACTGTATTTCCACATACACCAAGCCACTAGATTGAGTGGGCCATTCTCAACTTATGGAAGGTCTGCCATCTGGGAAGAGGTCTCTGGCTCTGGGGTTTCAAGGGGGTCTTGAAGATGAGTTGGAGGTGTTGAGTGGAGGCGGGAAGCACTTGACAGAGTGGGGAAATGAATGGATTTGAATGAGGGAACTGGAGTGAGAGCTGATGAATGGAGTCTTTGCCTCGTGGGAGGAACAACCCAGGCAAAGACCATTCTGAACGTGGGGCTGAGTCCAGATGAAATGGAAGAGAGAGAGAGGTTGGTTTGGGGCAGCCATGTGGGCCCAAAAACAAGGCCTCAAATACCAGGGCAAGGCATTTGGGGTCTTTTCCAGCGGGCAATGGGGAGATATGTAAAGGGTTTGGGAGGTAGGAGAGGGTAACTCTTTGTCAATGAGTAACAATTACCAGCATTTATTGAGGACTTACTGTGTGCCAGACAGCGCTCTGAGCATTTTACCTAAATTAACTCAGTTATCCTCATTCAGCCCATTCCTATGTTTCAGATGAGCAGAGGGAAGATACAGAAATTGCCCAATATCTCATAGCCTGAAAATAGTGTTGGGCACACAGTGGGCACTCAATAAGAGTTTGTTAAATGCATTCTTGCCTTCCCTGAGCTTCTCTCCTCCATTCTCCCCCTAATGCCCCAGGCCCACCATTACCGTGGTCGAAGGTCAGGGTGAGAAGAATGTGACCTTCTGGGGGAGACCATCAACACTGTGTGAGGCGCTGCAGGGTCAGAGGGCGCTGGTGGAGGAGAAACGGCCATGTCTACACGTGCCTGAATGCATAGACCCTGAGGATGAGACGCTCTAACACCTCTCTCTCCCACTCTGACCGCCCCCCACCCGACCTCCCAAATTTCAATAAATAGGTCTCTTTCCGTCTTCCCCAGGAGTGGGGCAATAGCATCTTCTAGGCCGATGGGCACAGCACGGGTAGAGTCGCAGTGGCTTGTTGTAGAAAACAGTATTTTCCACTGTTCCCATAGTTTGGCAGGAGTGAAGGCGAGTATTGGTGCTGTCTTTGCCCCAAGCGTCCACCCCCACCCGGCACCCCCCCACTCCGCCCCCGCCCCAGCCTTCCGCAGCGCCCCTGGCCGGTACTGCACGTTCCTCTGCAGAGCTCCGCGTTAGGGGTTTCCTGGTTGGCTACTCGTCCTGGCAGGCACTTTCTGATTGGCCGGCGTGCCCAAGTTTCCACCCGCAAGAGCCTCTCGGCTGGCTGGGCTGGCAGTTCCGCGTTAATCCGGCATTGAACCGCGCGGCAGAGGCGGCAGAAGCGTGCCTGTGGTTGGCACCCCGCCGCTCGAACACCTGCACCCACCCACTCCCAACAGCCCTGCTCCAATGCCGCAATTAGCAGAGCCGAGTAGATCCGTGAGACAGAAAGTAGGGGGATGGCTGGGGGTGGACCGAGGAAGTGCCTACGAGGTGCTCTGAGTTGGGGCAGGAGCAAAGAGAAGCTAGAGTCAGTAGGTGCCAGAAGGAGCCCCTGAGACAAACTCAGACACAGATTCCTTTAGTATTTGTGCATTCATTAAACACTTGCTAGCATCTACTGTATACTAGAACTAAGTCTGGGCCTCTGGGGTGGAGGAGGGTGAAAGGGAGGACATTTGAGCGAGGAAACAAAGTCAGAATATGTGATCCTTTCTGTTGAACATTTATTCAACACTTATCAACGCCTACTGTATACTAACAATAGCGCTGGAGGTCATAGAGAATAGAGGAGTCAGAATGGCACGTGTCTCCACAGTGAAGGAAACAAACCCAGACACTAATACTGTTAGCAGTTGCTCATTCAGTTTTGCACTAATTTGCATTTACTGAATTCTGAGCCTCTTGTGATGAGACAAATCCTTAGAATCATCATAACGGGAATTAGTTACTACTTAGAGAATACTTGCTGTGCGCCTGGTTAGTGTTTTAAGACTGCATAGCATGAATTCATTTAATCCACAACAAACCTAAGAGAGTCAGTATTATCATCATTACCACTTACAAAGGAGTAAACTGAGGCACAGAAAGCTAGTAGGCTGGACACTGGAAGCCCCATGTGTGCTGTGAGTGGAGGGACCCCTCTGTGAAGGGGTTCAGATGGGGAGTCTGTCAGGGTGCTCACATTCTCTGAGTCGATTTTCCCCTGTAAAATAGGTCAGTTGATGGGTTGAAGTAAAGACAAAGTTGATGAATTTTTGGTCATCTTGGGAAGACTGAGCTGAAGTGAGTGATTCTGGTTGCTACTACAGGGTATGAGAGGTCTGTGTTTACAAGAAAGTGGAAGTTTGTGCATTTTGAGACACATATCTTTGTGTATGTGTGATATGCAGACCTATGAATCTGTGCAAGAAGTAAGGATGTATTGAGTGTATGCGGAGTGCATTTAAAGTTACAGCCATGTGAGCACCAAAACAATCTGAATTATGGATGTGTATGCACACATGCACACATGTACATGTGCATTAGTGTGCCATGGATATATGTGTGTGTGAGTTATAAACGTGGGTACAATACTGGTTACAAACATATGTCAGGGATGTGTGTCTCAGAGTCACTGGTCACCATTGCACAACAAAGAAAATCATTCCTGGAGCCTCTTCGGTTCATTCATTCCTGCTGGAGAAGATGGAGACAGTGCAGAGGAACCTTACGTCTGCCTCAGGGAGTTGAGACACTGAGGAATCATCATTCTTCTGCAAAACAATCTACAAAACATGAATTTCTGGAAATCGAGCCACCTAGAGAAAGTGAATGATGCTGAGGGCCATGAAGAGTAGAAAGCTAGGAATAGGGGCCCCGGGAAGAGGCAGTCTAAAGACAGACTCCTATGTTACCCAACTTCTGGCCCCCAGAGGAGCCAGAAAGGTCTGTAGACCTGCAGCTGCTCCTGTCCCCCAGAAAGGCCGCCATGGGTCCAGCACACAGCTTATTTACTTCAGTTACTGAGCAGAAAACTGGGAAGCACACACTTCTAAAGGTTGGAAAATTTCCTGATTGATGGGGAGTTACCCATCTGGGGAACACTGGGAGATGGAATGCAGACAGATCATCCAGGAAAGAGAGGAAAGGAATAGCCAAAGAAAAGACCTGGGAGTGGGACTGAGGCTGCCTGGCACCGACGAGGAAATAGAAGTATTTGCCTTGAGGACTGTGGGAAGCTGGGGGAAGAGGAGATGGAATCTGAGTCCTGGACAAGGGGACTTCCTGGAGACCTTGGCCAAAGATGATTCTTGAGTGAGAGAGGTAAAGGACATTCCTGGCAGAAGCCACAGCACATGCAAAAATATAGAGGTCGTCTCCCACCAACACACACACACCCTTACAGGTGGGTCAGGTGATCATTTTGACAGAGGAGGAAACCAAGTCTCAAAGGGGTTAAGTCACTTTCCCAAGAGGATGGTGGAGGCCTAGTTTGAACTTTAAGCTCTCTGACTCTAGACTCCACACCATCACTACCTTGTTTAAACAGGCCAAGGATTTAGTGAATAAAGAATGAACAAATTAATAGGTGAATGATTCTACTGAAAATCCTGCAGGCAGAAGAGACTCCAAATCTGCCCATTTCTTACCATATCTCCTTCCACCACACTTGGTCCACCCTCATCACTCACAAGGACCTGCTCAGTCTGGTCCCTGCTAAGCTCTCTGACCCCATCTCCTGCCACTTGCTCACTTTGTTTCAGCCACACTGGCATCTCTTTCTAGCACATTCTTTTTTTTTTAATGTATGAATCACAAAGTCAACATAGGTCTTTGGGAATGCATTAGAGTTTTGGATTCCTTCATCTGTGAAGTGGAAATGTTTCTCACCCCACAGTATTGTTGTGAGGGTTGGGTGAGACAATACTTTAGTTAAGCATTGGATACTGTTGGCAAGTGATTGTTTTTAAATGGATTCATGCTTTCATTGTAGTCAGGATCTTATAGGAGCTGACAGGAAGGTTTCCACAGCCCACCTCTGCCTGGACTATAAAAGTCATTTGCTCCTGTGGCAATCATTATTTGGCACCTACTGTGTGCACACCCTAGAAAAAGTCTGTGGAAAGTTCTCTGGTCCAGGGGAGACAACCTGATGAAAACAGGTGGTTATGGTGATTTTGGGCTCATCCAGGGTAGAGGGATGGGGGCATATAGACAGAGAGTGTGTGTGTAGGGCTGCGGGGTGGGGAGCAGACAGAGATGGACACATATCAGGGCTAGAGCTTCAGGTGATGTGTCCATGTGGCAGATCTAGGTTTATCATGATCGGCTGTGGGTATGTAATTTGTCTGGATGTGCATGTTCGTGTGTGTTTCCTTGGGTCTCTGTGTGTCAGTGTGGTAATTGTTTGTGTATAGGCAGATATACGTTCATGTATGCATACACGCCCATGTGTGTTACCCTAGGCTTGTGTATGTCTATAGACCTAGATCGCGGGTTCTCTGTGTGTGCCTCCGTGTGTTTCTTTACTTTTGTGTGTGTCTATATGTGTATCTTCTCGTGTGTGTCATTCTTGTGTGCCTCCAGGCCCCTGCAAGGGTGTGTACCCCGCCCAAGTGTCCAAGTCTGCCTATCTGATGCTGTCGATACCGCCCCCGCACCCTCTCTCTACCTAGCTGAGCCTGTATGGATATGGGAAATTGATCTCCCCCCTCCAGGGTACTGCGTGTGACCCCCATCCGTCACGGTGAGAAGGTGATTTCTCTACTTTGAGTCTCTACGTGTTCCTCCAGTCCCACCTCACCCCCGCACCACCACTCTCCCCCACCCCCCCGCCGGCACATGACTTCTGGGGTGAATATCAACACTGGAAATTGAGTATCTGCCTGGAATCCTGCGTAAGGATGCGACTGGGCGCGAAGACCAGAATGAGGTTGCGGGGGGGGGGGGTCTTGCCAGACCACTCACCTACAACCTTCCTGATAAGTACCTACCCCGCCCCCACTCCCCAAATTGCGCATCCCCAAGCGGACGAGGGGGAGGGGAAACAGGTTGCGGCGTGGCGCGTGCGCACTGCCGCCTTCAGCACCACGGACAGCTCCTTCGCCCCCGCCTGCCGGCGCGCGCCACCGCCGCCCCAGCACTGAAGGCGCGCTGACGTCACTCGCCGCTCCTTCGCAAACTCCCCTTCCTGGTCGGCTTGGTCGCGTCCGCGCCGCCGCCGGCCCAGGTGGACGGCACCACGCGGGGCCCAAGATAGGGGGGTACGGGCGCGACCATCCGCGCTGCGGCGGCGGCGACTCGGCGCTGCCTCAGTCTGCAGCGGGCAACCGAAGAGTCGCGTCGTGCCTGAGAGCGCAGCTGTGCTCCTGGGCCCCGCGCGGTCCGCCTCCGCGGCTCCTGACCCGACTGCTCCTAGGACCCCCTGCCCCGCGCCGCAGCCATGAACTACCTGCGGCGCCGCCTGTCGGACAGCAACTTCATGGCCAATCTGCCAAATGGGTACATGACAGACCTGCAGCGCCCGCAGCCACCCCCGCCGCCGCCTGCTGCCCCCAGCCCCGGAGCCACGCCCGGTCCCGCGATTGCCACTGCCGAGAGGGCCTCCGTGTCCGCCCCCGTGGCCTCTCCGGCTGCCCCTAGCCCTGGGTCTTCGGGGGGTGGTGGCTTCTTCTCGTCGCTGTCCAACGCGGTCAAGCAGACCACGGCGGCCGCAGCCGCCACCTTCAGCGAGCAGGTGGGCGGCGGCTCTGGGGGCGCAGGTCGTGGGGGCGCTGCCGCCAGGGTGCTGCTGGTCATCGACGAGCCCCACACCGACTGGTAAGCCACTGCTGCGGACGTCTTCCCGCGGGCCTGGGTCCCCAGATCGTCCCACGATGAGCACTTAATCAAGCGCCGCTTGTTTGCCGGACATCTGGCCCCCTCGCCCAAACCCTCTTCCTTTAAATTATTATGCTGGGCGCTTCCTGTGTGCCCCGCCCTTGCCCCCCACCCAGGCCTTCTAGACCCAAACTGGGAGCAGTTATGGAGCGCCTGCTGTGTACCTCCTTCCCAAAAACCTTGGCTTCAATATATCCTGTGAGCATTCAAGAGCCTAATGTGTCCTGCCCCCCCAACCCTCACCCCAAAGGCCTTGTCCTTTAATGGATCCTGTGAGCATTTATCAAGTACCTGCAGTGTGCCTTATCGGGAGGCCTTTCCCAAAGCCTTTGGCTTCCATGAATTTTGTGAACGTACTTTGAGAGCTTGCTATGTGTCTTCCCCCCTCAAACCTTACCCTAAGGCCTTCTCTCTAATTGGTCTTGTGAACATGTATCCAGAGTGTGTTATGTGCCCCACCTCAGCCCTCTCCCTAAAGACCTTTTAAGCTATTTAGTGAGCATCGGTTGCCTGCTGCGTATCCCATCCCATCTTCTCACGAAAAGTGTTGCTTTAATGGATCCTGGGAGCTTTTATTGAATGTCTTCTGTGTGTCCCAACTCCAAGCCCCCTCTCCAAGGTCTTATTTCTCCAAAGGGTCTAGGATGCATTTATTAAGTGCCTGATGTATGCCCTATCTCCAAACTCCTTTCTCAAACATATTTTGCTCAAATGAGTCCCCTGAGCATTTTTAACCTTCTGTGTGTGACTCATCTTCAGACTCTCCCCTAAATCCGTTTCCTACGATGGATCTAGAAAGTATTTATTGAGTGCCTCGTTTATCCTCCATTTTCAGGCTACTTCAATGGCCTTTCCTTTGGTGAACCCAATTAGCATTTATCACCTGCCTGCTGTGTGAGCCTTCTCTAAGGCGTTTTTTCCTCCGGTGTATTCAGCAAGCGTTTATTGAGTGCCTGCTATTTACCTCATCCCCAAACCCTTTCCCCAGTGGCTTCAGTCTACATGTGTTGAACACCTTCTGCATGGTCCAACCTTAGACCTTCTCCATAAAGGCTTACCTCCAATTAATACAGTGATCAGATATCTAGCACTTGGTGTATGCATCATTTCAATCCTCTTTCCAGAGACCTTTTCTTTTTAATCACTCCTTGGAGCATTTGTGGAGCACCACTGTGTGCCTGATTCTGTGCCCCCTCCCCAAAAGCCTTTTCTTTCAAGAGTGGAGAATCAAGCTTACATAGATCAATCTTCTGCATCCCCATTCCCTTCCCCAAAAGACTTTTTCCTCCAGTGAATCCAGTGATTGTATGTCTATCTCACCCACCCCTGCCCCCGCAAAGGCCTTTTCTTTTAATGGATCCAGTGAGCATTTATTTATCATCTGCCAGATGCTCGATTCTAATCACCTTCTCCCAGATGCCTTTTCCTCCAATGGCTCCTATGAGCATTTATAGAGCGATGCCTGTGTGCTCTATGTTCACACCTTCTTCCCAAAATCTTTTTCTTTTAGTGGATATGGTGAGCATATATGCAGTTCCTGTTTTGTGGAGGGAGTACATGCCCCTTCCTTACCCCTAGAAGAACCTATGCCAGTCATAAAGCCTCTCGTTAGGGTCCTTTCTTTTGATAAATCTACAGCCCAGTTTACAAGGATTACTCCTTTTCCACTCCTCTCAAGGTCCCTAGGATTCCCTCTCTCAGTCTCAAGTCCATACCCCAAAGGGTCTTTCTTCTATTTAAGCCAGTAAACACTTATTGAGCTCCTACTGTATAAGGGCTATTCTCAACATCTTCTTTCCAAGTCTGGAAGTTGCTGCCCTGTCTCAAGAGCTCTCTCTCCAGGGGTCTGCTTCAATTTAAATTTATTGAGTTAACAGATTCTTACTAGTTAAATCACACCTCCCCCCCAGGAGCCTTTACCTAGCAGACTTTCTCTCTATTCAGAGCCCATTTATTCATTCTACAGATACTTATTGCATACTTTCCATGTTTCAGAGTGTGGGAGGCATTCATTTAGCATTACTATATACCAGGAAGAACCCTCCTTCAGTTCCATTTCCTTGTAACCCCAACCACCACCTGTATTCTCTTTGGCTTTTTCTCCATTCAAGCCCACAATCGCTTAATGAGTACTTACTGTATACTAAGAACCCCATATTCAATGCCTCTTTCCCTCCCCCTCTTGTAGCCCCAATTTGCCCTTCAACAACATCCATCCTTCCTTTGACACTATGCAATCCTGAAAGCTCATAATGTGCACCTACTATATTCTGACTAGGTCCCCTCCCCACTTAGTAGCCATCTTCCCAACTGCTCTTCCCCCCACCAATGTATCCAAGAAGCCATTATTAATCTCTTACTATATCCTTTTCAAACAACCACATCCTCCTTGCTCCATCAATCCATAAAGCAGTTCTTGAACACATGCTCGAATTCCTTCACCAACACCCACTCACACGGAAGTCATCTTGGCTAACTTTGCTCCACTGAAGTCAACAAACCTTAATGGGGCCCCTGCTGTATATTGGTAACCCCCAGCCCGTAGACTTCCCTTCTCCATTCCTGTACTCCAAGAAGATTCTTCGTTGTGTTTTCCTTCATTCCATCAAACATTTATTAATTATCTACCGGATACTGACAAGACCCTCCCCCTTTTCCGTAATCAAAACTCCAACAAGCATTTATTGAGCACCCACCGAATTCAGTGAAAGATTCTTCCCTTCCCCTTCTGTGTCTCAGAACACCACCAGCAGCTGCACTAGTCTTTTCTTCCAGTCAATCCAGCAAATGTTTTAGTGTCATCTATAGATGGGGTGGGATGGAGAAAGATCCCATGTACGCGAGGCTCAGCATGGCAGACAGAGACCTCTGCATCACCAGCCTGCAAATATAGCAAGAACCATCCACTCTCCAGCCTGGAATAAAGGAGGAGTTGTTGCAAAGTCTATAATGGATTGTACACCTAGAATCTGACACCTTTCCCACCAAACCTCACCCCTTCCATTCTCTCCTGGGTCTCAAATCCTTGGTGGCTTAAAGTTGCAGACTTTGAGTTGAGACTCATCTTCTCTTTATAGAGATAATTTGGTCCAGCGTTTTTTCAAACTGCGCCTCACCTATTGCCTTGTGATGAGCATTTCATTTTCTCCACGAAGCAGTATAAATGAAAATAGAAAATAACAAGAAAATGGTGCACATTGGATGTGTAATTATTATTATTTAGTGGAACTGTTACTCCAAGAAATATAATCAATAATGTATACCATATGTTATATATGACATATACTATATAATACATTTGCTATATAATAGGTTTATAGTATATAATACATATATATGTATATGTTTTTCTTCATGAAATGGAATAAAATAGAATAGAAAATATCAGACTTCCTTGCATGCAGTAAAGGTAATTTATTGAAACTTTCATTCCAATTATATATGTATAGTTATATACTTTCTAGGTACATATACACATAGTATGTAATATGCAATATATTATATGTTATATATTATATAAACAATACTATATTTGCTCTATAACATATTACAGATGCCATATAATATATATTACATATATAGGGCAGGTTATTATGTATCTATGTATATAGTGGGTTATATAAACTATATCTCTTACTGTGGCTTCTTTTCTTAGACTTCCCTGGAAGCAGGCCCTGAGACTCTGAGGTTTGTGTGCAGACTTATTGGGGAGAGCTCTTGGGAACAACACCTGTTGCGGAGGAGTGAGGGAACAGGATTTAGCAGAAGGAAAGGTTGAGCTATGATGCAGCCACAACAGAAGCCTCAGCCAGTCCTCTGGGGGAGCTCTGGAGCTAGAATGACCCTTCAGAGTTACCCCAGTTGGGGTGGGGTATCCAGGCTTTTGGATTCTTACATCAGTCAACCATTAGCCACAGGCTGCCCCCCTGGAAGGAGGCATAATCATGGGGAAGGCAAATCCCTCCTGCAGAGGCCAGTTCCCAGTGAAGGACAGACAGCGCTGGGAGCTGTCAGTAGCAAATATTCCCAGAAGCCGAGAGATAGATGTGTAGGCCTGAAGGTGCAGGCGGGAGGCATGAGGGTCTGGGGGGAGCACGGAGTCCATTTCTTGCACTGCTCAGATTCACTCACTTCTGAGAGTGAGTTCACCCTGTCTGGGAACAGCATTGCCAGGACTGTAATTGGTCTTGTTTGCCGGGGGAAACTGGAAAGAGCACAGTTAGTGGGATGAACGACAGCCCCACTGCTGCACTTGATAAAAGCGGCATAGATAATTGATATGCATTGGTCTCCTTCTTCTACGACACGTTCTAGCTTCCCCTCACCCCAGCAAGCACCTCTCTTGGTCTCAGTGGCTTGCCCGAGGAGTGATCCATTCCCTCATCCTTGAGTCCCTGCTCCCCATGCCCTTCCCAGGCTGTGGCTGCTGTACTTGTTCATTTGCCATCAAAGTTGCACAAGGAGTGCCAACAGATGCCTAAGTGGATCACCTAAATTCCACAGATATTCCTCCCTGCCCCTACTGTGCTATAGCAGCCCTACCTCCTCCCGATGTTCAAGGTCACAGACCCCTGCAAAGACAGTAATACACTCCTCTTCGTGTCCATTTGGCGTGTGAGACCTGAAGTGTCCAGGTGGCATCCATAGCTTAGAATATAATAGGATTCTTGCTGTGTCCCATGGTAGCATGTTACCCCTTGGAGAACCAGGACCTCTAACCTTGCAGAGCCTTGAGGGAACAGGAAGCACACATTCCAAGGGTGGATCACTGGGATCAATGGTAAGCTGGGCCTCTCATACTTTCCCCTCTGAGTTCCCAGACCCGCGTATTCTACCCATCGGGAACACAGCACAAACAATGGGTTGTTGATTTCGGGTGTTTTGGAGGATGGTGCCCCATTCTTTCATGACATCATTTTCAAGCCAGGACCTTAGCGGTGGCCGCAGCAAGTTATTCCAGGCCAGCAGCTTCCGGGCGGCATGGTAATAACATCATCAGTTGATCCCATGGTAATGGACCCACTTTGGTACCTCATTTGCTGTAAAGTGTGTCCCTTCAGTTTGATGCAGTGTTATGAAAGTTCTCATACTGGTGGATCAAACATTGAGTAAGCCCAGGGACAGGGATACTGGCTATGGTCCTGCAGTCAGGAAAGACAAACCCACACATAGCATATTGCAGTCCAGATGAATCATTAGTCTTTCCGGGCTGGAAGGCGCCCAGTATAGTCAGCTGGCCACAATGTGGCCAGTTGGTCTTAAGGGAAGGTGCCATGTCAGGGACTCACTGTTGGTCTCTGTTGCTGGAAGATTGGACATTCAGCAATAGCGCTTTAGGCCTCCCTTATAGCCTCTGTCTCTGCTAATGTTGCTCCTTCATTCATGTGCCCATCTGCTAGCGCTGCAGTGGCTGATTTGAGAGGCTGGCTGACATCATCTGGCTGACTCATTCTGTCTACCTGGTGGTTCAGTGCCACTTGCATTGTGGATGCTGCCTGGTGGGCATTAACGCACAATACAAAGATCTTCACTCGTCACTCTTTGCCCACTCCCACGTGCACCCCCTATGTACACCCACGTTTCTGTGTCCCAGACTTCCATGTCCTGATCTGATTTTTTTTTTGAGTTTTTATTTAAATTCCAATTAGTTACCACATAGTATAATATTAGTTTCAGGTCTATAATGTAGTGATTCAGTACTTCCATACATCACCCGGTGCTCATCACCTATTTAACCCATCCCCCCACCCACCTCCCTTCTGATAACCATCAGTTTGTTCTCTATAATTAAGAGTCTGTTTCTTGGTTTGCCTCTGTGTGTGTGTGTGTGTGTGTGTGTGTGTCTGTATCTCCTCTCTCCCTTTTTTTTCCTTTGCTCATTTGTTTTGTTTCTTAAACTCCACGAAACTGAAATCACATGATATTTGTCTTTCTCTGACTGACTTATTTCCGTTAGCTTGATACTCCTTGTCCTGATCTTCTAATATTTTTCCTTCAAGGCCTCTGATCAGTCAAGCCATCCATCAGTGCCCATCAGTGGATATGTATTCTCATCTTGGGCCACTTCTCTTTCTCTATTAAGTAGATTACCAGGTGCGCAGCTCCAAGCTCTGTCCATTGGGAGCTCTGTCACTGTCTTTCAGGACCACTCTTGGGTGGGGCTATAGTACAGCTGCTGTCCATTTTGGGCTTCTCCCCACATACCAAGCCATGCATTTGTGAACCAAGCTTAGGCTTTTCCTTCCTTCACCAGCTGGTTGTAAGGAGTCCCCTAGGTGAGCTGAGGGACGCACTAGTACAACAGTGTGGGTGACACGGGCATCTAGATTGCCTGCTCAGGCAACTTGCTCAGTCCTGCCTGAGCCTGATCCCAGCTGCTGGGTCCACCTGACTTTAATTACTTGGTGGGCCTGGCAGGACCCAGCCCATAATGAACACCTGGGTGCATAATCACCTGGTACCCCATAGTCAAGCATTCTGTCTCTACCAGGGCCCAGTACCGCACCAGGGATTGTTTCTCAAAAGTCACGTAATTCTGTGCTGCAGATGGTATGGCCTTGCTCCAGAACCCCAAGGGCCTCCCACTCAGACTTCCCAGAAGCTCCACACTGCATCTCTTCCCACTACTGACACCTCCAGTATCATAGGATCTGCCAGACCATGTGGCCTAAGAGGAAGGACTGCTTGCACGAGAGCCAGGACCTGTTGCAGAGCCCTTTCGGCTCTGGCCCCCATTCAGGGGGAGGCAACCTTATGTTGCATATGAAATATGAATCAGAGCAGTATTTACAGGTGTGGGATATGCTGCCTCTAGAACCTGAAGAGGCCTACTAAGTGTTGTGCTTTTTTCCCTTGCGGTGGGAGGTGCAAGATGCAATGTTTGCCCTATCATTTGGAGGGGCTGTCCTGGTGTGCCTTGGACCACTGTATCCCTAAAAATCTTACTAAGGTGGCAGGCCCCTGGGTCTTTGCAGGGTTTATCTCCTACCCTCTGGAGTGCCTGTGTCTTGGCAAAACAAGGTGTTAATCTTCTCTTGCTCATCTCGCCCAATCAATATGATGTAATTGATCGAGCAGTCCAGTGTGATATTCTGTGGGATGTGCAGATGGTCTAGTCCCTTGGACTATATGATGATGCAGGATGAGAAAGGTAGCATAGCCCTATGGCAAGACCATAAACAAATATTGTTGTCAGTCCCATGTGAGTGTGAAATGTTTCTGATCCTCTTTTCTGATCAGAATAGGAAAGAGTGTGTTCACGAAGTCAGTGGCCAGCTGCCGCACCCGAGGCCTGCTTTCCCAATGGCGGCATGTCTGGCACAGCAGCTTCAATCACGGATAACACGTGGTTGAGCTTGCAGCAGTCTATAGGCATTCTCCAGGATCCAAACTGGTTAATTCAGTGGAGATATGATGGGACTAACTCCCCTGCATCCTTTAGATTTTTCAAAGTAAGACTAGTTTCCACCATCACCCTTAGGATAGACATAATATTACCTTTGATCTACTGATTTGATCAGGGGAGGGGTGTGTGGTTCCAGAGGCATCCATTTGGACTTCCCCACTACAATAACTCCTACCCCACAAGCCAAGGAACCCATGAAGGGGTTCTGACAACTACAAATATGTCCATTTTATTTTATTTTTTAAAATGTTTACTTATTTATTTTGGGAGGGGGAGGGGCAAAGAGAGGGAGAGAGATAGAATCCCAAGCAGGTTCTGCACTGCCAGTGCAAAGCCCGATGCGGGGCTCGATTTCACAAACCGTGAAATCGTGACCTGAGCCAGTATCAAAAGAGTCGATGCTTAACCAACTGAGCTACCCAGGAACTCCCAGGTCTGTCAATTTTAATTATGCATTTGTGAACTGAGGAAGTGACCACTGGGTGGACCCAGTGGACCCACTGTGAGTGGGACCTGGGACAGGTCCTCATTTATTACCTTACCACTACCCTGCTTCTCAGTATGACTCATGCACTCTCACTAGCCTATTCCTTATTAATTTTTTTAAGTTGGGTATATCCTCTGGGCCCTCCCATAGAACATAGTCAGCTGATGAGTTTTCTAAACTTTTTTTGAAAAAAGTTAATTGATTAATTTTTTAATGCTTTTTATTTATTTTTCAGAGACAGAGAGAGACAGTGCGAGCAGGGAAGGGTCAGAGAGAGGGGGAGGCACAGAATCCGAAGCAGACTCCAGGCTCTGAGCTGTCAGCACAGAGCCCGATGCGGGGCTCAAACCCATGAACCATGAGATCATGACCTGAGCCGAAGCCGGATGCTTAACCAACTGAGCCACCAAGGCGCCCCCTAAACTTTTATAGTATATCTTCTTTAATGTATCTGCTTCTTTGAGTCCTTTGATCCTTTCCTCCGCAATCCTCCATGGAAGATTTCTCTGTCACTTAGTGTAGACCATTGTTTTCTCCCAAGCTTCCACAAGCCATTCAACAGTGTAGTGTATCAGCAACATCTAGAGTCCTTGCCAGGCTTTTATGTTCTGTTCCTGGGATAGTGCTCCGACTTCATGTTCCACCTCTTTCGCCCATTGTCCTTAGGACACAGTTTCATGTATACTTTTCCAGCTCCTGCCAATACGTATCAGCCAGATTTTTCAGCCTGTACGTATTGTTTATTTCCTTCCTTTGCAGGCTTAGAACTTTTCCTTTCAGATGTGCTAGGATTTGACCCTGCTTATTGATCCAGTTGCTAAGATGGGAGGGGGGTAGATTCTGAAAGGGGCAAGCATTGTTTTATAAGGGGCCTGCTTCATCTGAGGCGTCTGTATTATCTTAAAGTAGAAGGAAGGTTTATATTCTAACAAGGAGGAATGGGCTACTTCTGCAGGCCCAGTGGGTTCAGGTGAATCAGTAAGTTCAAGTTGTTACGTGCATCTTCCCACATATCCCCACCTCAAGTTTTAGAGCTTCACTCTTGTCCCATTAGGACCCTGAGCATGGCATAGGAGATATCCTGGGCCTGAGAATTCAACCTTCTCTGAAGTTCTGCTACACTTATGACTAATGTCCGAAGCCTGGTCTTCCCTTCTGTCTGCCATCCAGTTGCAGAAGATTGGGGTTCCCGTAAATGTAGCCAAAGGGATCTTCTGGGATTCACATTCACATTGTACTTTGAATTAGTAATTATTCACCCTGAACATGTCAGATCTTTCTTCAGCTAATCAGTGGTCTTTAGCAAATAGTCACCCAACCCTGGTGACCATTTCCGTCACACCTCTCAAGTACCAGGGATATTTCACCAACTGGCACATCCCCTTCCACCAGCATCTCATTACAGTTCACCATCAGTAACAGTTACTGCTAGCTCCAAAGCCCAGGGGCCCACACTGTAATTCTCACACTCATGAGAATAAACTCCACACTGCATCTCTTCCCACTATTGACACCTCTGGTATGATGGGAGCCACCAGATCATATGGTTCAAGTGGCATGCTGGTTGCACCACAGCCCGTACCTGCTGCAGAACGCTTTCTGTTGCTACAGCGTGTGGTGGGCTATCTGTGCCCCACCCCTTCCAAATGACAGTTTCTGATTGCCTGCTGGCCACTGGGTGACCCATTTCCAGAAGGGCAGTAGAGTCTTTTTTGTAGTTTGACATCTCTGGCCCACAGTCTTAGGCACGTGTCTGTATGCAGGAGGCTTACTGGAGGGTGCCTTTGGGAGCAATACCTGTGAAGGGGTAGGGTTGGGCAGAAGGAGAAGCTGATCCCCAGGACAGCTGTGTCAGAGGCCTTAACTCATCCTAGGGGGACCTCTGGGGCTGGGATGGTCCTTCAGAGTCAGCCTTTAAGGAGGCAAAGAGGCCAGCCTTTGTACTCACTCATCAACCAGATATAAGACATGGGCTGCATGCAGTAGGTGTAACCGTGGCCAAGTCACTTCCCTCTGATGGAAGACAGTCCTCAGCGAGACAAAGCCATAGCTGTCAACAGCTGACACTCAGGGTGCATTGGCCCTGAAGAGGAGATCTGAGCAGAGCGCCACAGTATTCACTACGCTTATGGTCAAAAAAGTTTGAAAGATAGTGATATAGTGTACACTGATCATTATTTTATAAATGAAAAATGTGCAGGTCTCTGAGAAATTCCCTTCCAACACTTGTGAGGGGACAGTGTCAGTGATGGAGTGTGTGTGTGTGGGTGTGTGTGTGTGTGTGTGTGTGTGTGAGAGAGAGAGAGAGAGAGAGAGACAGACAGACAGACAGAGGCAGAGAGGGGTTGGGAGGAAGAGAGTGGGAGAGGAGAAAACGGCTGTGCTTGGGGTCTTGGGGTATGTCAGTGAAGTCACGAGGGCCTCCTTGTGCTGTGTGTGTGTGTCAGAGACCCTGAGTGTGTGCATAGAGGTAACCCTGAGAGTGGCTGCCTTCCTCATCCCTCTTGTATGACTGGAGATGAGCTTCCGTGGGTAGAGAAGCCTGTCAGGTAGGAATCCTGAGCCTGGGGGAGGAGGCCACTGGAAATCAAGCACCACTGGGGGCGGGCCCAGGGATAGTGACATGGCAGTCCGTGATACATCTACTGCTGCTCCCACCCCTCTTCCCGCCTATGGCTTCCCCTCATCCTCGGCTGCATCCCTCTCCACGCCCATCGTTGCTGGCTCTGGCTTCTTAGAACCACTGCCAGCCTGCACCCTCAATCTGCTCCTCCTTTTTTATATAGCCGCCCACCCACTGTTGAGTCCCTCATAGCGCACAGCCACACGTGGCAAATGTGCCCCTCCATGGGAAAGGGCCAGAGACCAGAGACATGCTTCAGGCCACACAAGCAGACACAGGTACTGAGACATAGCCAGGCACGCTTCACATCTATGTATTCTCTAAGGCTTTTCGCCATTTACGAACCTCCGTGCAATTTCCAAGTACGTTACAGCTTACAAAGCACTCCTCCTTTTGCAAAACTTTTCTCAAAAACATTTATGAGGGGTGCCTGGGTGGCTCAGTCGGTTAAGCGTCCAACTTTGGCTCAGGTCATGATCTCACTCATGGTTGATGGGTTAGAGTCCCACGTCGGACTCTGCTGACAGCTCAGAGCCTGAAGCGTGCTTCGGATTCTGTGTCTCCTTCTCTCTCTGCCCCTTCCTGCCTCAAGCTTTGTCTCTCGCTGTCTCAAAAATAAACATTAAAAAAGTTTTTTTAATATTTAAAAATAACACATTTATGGTAGCAATGTGATGAGCAGACCATACTCTGGGAATGCCTGCCCGCCCCCCGCAGTTTAAGGACTTATCTTTACAGTTCGCATCGTCCTTTGACATTCACATACTTCTGCGAGGATTACAACAGACTTTATCATTCATAAAGCACTGTTGAGCTTTTCAAAGTGTTTCAACGATCGCGAAGCACGTATGGTTTCTCTAGTAGCACTGGAGGGGTAAAGGGTCAAAGGACTAGCCTGGGTTTTGTCTTCCTGAGATTGATGGATGTGCTCTGCTTTTCCTCTCCAGGGCAAAATACTTCAAAGGGAAAAAGATCCATGGAGAAATTGACATTAAAGTAGAACAGGTTAGTTGCAGTAGATGGAGCTGGGGGTCAGCTGTCCAGATTGAAAACTGGATGGTCATTTTTGTGCAATGTGGCTGAGTCACCAATTGTTTTTCTTTCCTAGGCTGAATTCTCTGATCTCAACCTTGTGGCCCATGCCAATGGTGGATTCTCTGTGGACATGGAAGTTCTTCGGAATGGGGTGAAGGTCATGCGGTAAGTATAAAAATTTTGTGTTATGGGAGAGGCATAAGGACTCCTTTAGAGCTGAGGAAGACTCCCCCACCTCCCCTTCCATTTTTCTGTGAGCAAGAACTTACCTATATTACAATAGCCAAGGTACGGAAACAACTTAAGTGCCCATTGGTGAATGAATGGACAAAGAAGATGTGGTCTGAATATACTATGAAATATTACTCAGCTATGAGAAAGAAGGAAATCTTGCCGTTTGCAACAACATGAATGGACCTTGAAGCAAATGAGATAAATCAAACAGAAAAAGACAAAAACTGTATGATTATCTGTTGTGTACGGAATCTATAAAAGCCAAACTCGTAAAAACAGAGAGTAAAACAGTGGTTACCAGAGGCTGAGTAGTGGTAGAATAGAAGAGATGTTTAAGGGTATAAACTCGCAACTGGTAGATAATTAAGCCCTGGAGATATAATGCACAGTACAGTGAATATAGATAACAATATTGTATCATAATTATCAAACTTACTAAGAAACTAGAGCTTAATTATTCCCACCACAAAAAGGAAACAATAATTGTGTGACATGATAGAAATACTAAAAGACTCTACAATGGCAATCATATTGCAATATGTAAGTGTGTCAGGGTGCCAACTTCAGCTCAGATCATGATCTCACAAGCTGGTGGGTTCGAGCCTTCCCCCCCTCCCCCCCCATCAGTCTCTCTGCCTACAGCTCGGAGCATGGAGACTGCTTCAGATTCTGTGTCTCCCTCTCTCTCTCTTTCTGCCCTTCCCTGCTTGTGCTCTGTCTCTGTCTCTCTCTCTCAAAAATAAACATTAATGTATGTGTGTGTGCACGCGCACGTGTGTGTGTGTGAGAGAGAAACATTTATGCCTTAAACTTATACAATGTTACATGTCAATCAAAAAAATTAGGTACAGAACGTGGGAAGATAATTTCTCTTCTGCAGAGTCTAGGATCCTAGCAGACCACAAGCCAAACATTTTGGTTATTAAAGCAGCAAATATTTCTCTTTCTTTTTTAAAGTTTATTTATTTTTGAAAGAGGAGGAGAGAGCACGCGAGCTGGGGAGAGAGGGTATCCAAAGTGGGCTCTATGCCAATAGTAGAGAGCCCAATGTGGGGCTCAAACCCATAAACCATGAGATCATGACCAAAGCTGAAGTCAGATGCTTAACTGACTGAGCCACCCAGGTGACCCTAAACCAGCAAATATTTCTTGAGCATGTACTGTACGCAAGGTACTGCTCTCAGCATTTTACATTCAACAAATATTTCTTGAGCACTTATTGTGCACCAGAACTTGTTCTATTTGCTGAGGACCTGGCAGTTAACAAAACAGACCCCCCAAAAAAGCCCCCTCAAGCCCCTCTGCCCTCATGAAGCTTATATTCTAATGTGGGATACATACAATAAACAAATAAGAAAATGTAAAACTGGGGGCACCTGGGTGGCTCAGTCAGTTGAGCATATGACTTCAGCTCAGGTCACAATCTTGCAGTTTGCAAGTTCGAGCCCCACATTGGGCTCTGTGCCAACAGCTTTGGACCTCCTGTGCCCCCTTTCTGCCCCTTCCCTGCTTGCATACACTCACTCTCTCTCTCTCTCTGTCTTTAAAAATAAACATTAAAATGTGGGGCGCCTGGGTAGCTCAGTCGGTTAAGGGTCCAACTTCGGCTCAGGTCATGATCTCTTGGTTTGTGGGTTCAAGCCCCGTGTCGGGCTCTGTCCTGACAGCTCAGAGCCTGGAGCCTGTTTCAGATTCTCCCTCTCTCAGTGTCTCCCTCTCTCTCTGCCCCTCCCTGTTTGCACTCTGTCTCTCTCTGTCTCAAAAATAAATAAACATTAAAAAAATTTAATAAAATAAAATAAATATTAAAATACAAGAAACTATAAAGATGCTAAGAAAAAATATATCGCAGAAAAGGGATATAGGGAGTGTTGGATGATGGAGGGGTCTGCAGTTTGGGATAAGGCAGACCAGTAAATACTGTGAGAGACATTTGAGGAAAGACCTGAAGGAGGTGAAGGAGAGCTATGCGGGGATATCAAGCGAGAAAATGTTTCAGACAGAGGGAACAACCAGTGTAGAGGCCCTGAGGCTGGAATTTATTCTGAGCAGCATCCTTTGAGGACAGCTAATAGTACTGAGGGTGATGGGGAGCTTTTGGGGGTCCCCGCGACGTTTCTACCCCTGCCACCCCAGGTCTCTGAAGCCGGACTTCGTGCTGATCCGCCAGCACGCCTTCAGCATGGCTCGGAATGGAGACTACCGCAGTTTGGTCATTGGGCTGCAGTACGCTGGAGTCCCCAGCGTTAACTCTTTGCATTCTGTCTACAACTTCTGTGACAAGCCCTGGGTGGTAAGTGACTGAAAGAGTGCTATTGGCAGAATCCCATGCACACATGCACGTGAGAGCTCATCAGTGTGATCTGGGGCGGTTGGGGGGGGTGGGGGCTCAGAAAGTTGGGAAGCCTGGAATCCCAGCTTGGAGACTCTGTCCAGGTGAAAGACTGGCTGACCCAGCTCTCCTGACTCTCTCGTAGTTCGCCCAGATGGTTCGACTGCACAAGAAACTGGGGACAGAGGAATTCCCTCTAATCGATCAGACCTTCTACCCCAATCACAAGGAGATGGTGAGTCTGGGGGAAGTATGATGGGCAGGAGGGAGAAGCTCATGCCTACTGCGCCAGTATCGCCAGTGACGATATTACCGATGGCATGCTGTCAGCCAGTGCAGCAGTGTGTGCGTGTGCAGAGTGAGGCTGCTTCGTGACAGGGTCTGTGAATAGCATGAATTTACTTATGTGCTTATAAGGGTGATTTACATCATCGATCCCGTTACTTATAGCATCTTTTCTCGCCACTATTAAAAAAACGACTTCTAATGTCAATGAACAGATCTACTGTAATGAATCAGATTATACTACATATAGAAAGCAAGTCATCGTTACTAATATTATCAAATATTCTTCCTGACAGAAGTGCTACCAATGTTTCAAATTAGAATTGGCCATCAAAATTATCAGTAGCAATGTTACAAATTAAATTGTTTACAAAGAGCGGGGCACCTGGGTGATTCAATTGGTTGAGCATCCAACTTGGGCTCAGGTCATGATCTCGCGGTCTGTGAGTTCGAGCCCCACGTCGGGCTCTGTTCTGATAGCTCGGAGCCTGGGGCCTGCTTCAGATTCTGTGCCTCCTTCTCTCTCTGCCTCTCCCCTGCTTGCATGCTGCCTCTCTCAAAAATAAATAAACATTTTAAAAATACTATTTAAATTGTTTACAAGTAGCAATTGAATTGTCGGTTACTATTATCATAAAATATAATCACTAATATTACAATTCACCACTAATACTACAAATTACTGTTATTGATGTAAATTCTGAGTACCAATGTTATGAACCAAATTATAGTTCCTGATGGAAATTGAATAATCATTACTAGTGTCATCAGAGATTATAACTATTTTTATAAATTATTATTAATATTACAAATTATGCTCTAAATATAAATTATAAGTCTCTGTTTTGAATTACACTTCATAGATATTACATTATCATTACTAATATCATCAAATATTATAACTAATATTACAATTTATTACCAGTGTTTCATATTAAGATTTTCATATAAGTGAGAAATTAAACCATTAGTATGTTGTAAAATATTACTACAAATTATTGCCAATATTATACATTAAGATTACTAATATAAATTATGAGTAACTATGTTTTGAATTATCTGATAGTTTCTAATAGAAATCATCATTAATATGGTTAACATTCCAATTTATATTTACTAATATTAAAATAATGATTATTAATATAAATTATGAGTGCCACAGTTATGAATCAAATTTTAATCACAAATAGAAACTTAATCACCACTATGATGACGAATTTTACAAACTTTTAACAGCATTATAAATTGTTTGCTTATGTAAATAATCACTACTGTTGTGAATTAAATTTACAGTTAAAATATCAATATTGGCCCAACACTGGTTAAATAACCAACTTGATTAAATAAACATTGGATTTAATATTAAAAATTCTTATTTGTATTACAAATTATGGTTACTGATATAAGTTAACAGTGTTATGAATTAAGTTTACTTACAGATGAAGATCAAGTCATTAGTTCTTAGGAAACCCAATTTGTTTGTCATTATTATTTGACATTCTTTGAGAGACAGGATAGCGGACTGTGGGTGAGAGCATGGACTCTAGCCAGAATTTCTATATTGGAATCCTAGATCTACAACTTACTACCTTTCTAACATAGGAAATATTGCTTAATGCTCTGTCCCTTGGTTTACCCATTTGCAAAATGTAGGTAATAATAGTTCCTGCCTCATAGAGTTGGTGTGAGAATTAAATTGGTTAGAACAGTACATCTGGGGGCCCCTGGGTGGTTCAGTTGGTTAAGCTTCAGCTCAGGTCATGTTCTTTTTTTTTTTTTTTTTTTTTTTTTTTA
>NC_043717.1:39476974-39490269 GCF_006229205.1 Suricata suricatta | reverse complement strand
TATACCACATCTTCTTGATCCATTCGTCAGGTGATGGACATTTAGGCTCCTTCCATGTTTTGGCTATTGTTGACATTGCTGCTATGAACATTGGGGTACATGTGCTCCTATGCATCAGCATTTCTGTCTCTCTTGCTCAACATCACTCATCATCAGGGAAACACAAATCAAAACCACACTGAGGTCATGTTCTTGAGGTCCGTGATTTCAAACCCCTCATGGGGCTGATAGCTCAGAGCCTGGAGCCTGCTTCAGATTCTGTGTCTCCCTCTCTCTCTGCCCTTTCCCCACTCACACTCTGTCTCTCTCCCTTTTTCTCTCAAAAATAAATAAACATTAAAAAATTTTTAAAAAGGAACAGTGCATCTGGCATATATTAACTGCTACCTAAGTATTGACAAAGTTCCCTTCTATTCTTAGTTTGTTGAGTGTTTTTATCATGAAACAAGGTTGAACTTTTTCAAATGTTTTTTTCTCTGTTTAATGATATGATCACATAGCATTTTTACCCCCTTTATTCTATGAATATGGTGTATTACATGACTAGATTTCCATGCATATTGAGCCACGTTTGTGTACCTGGACCAAATCTCCTTTTTTGGATTCAGTTTGTTAGTATTTTATTGAGAATGGTAGTATCTATAATCATAAAAGATATTGATCTGTAGTTTTCTTATTATATCTTTGTCTGATTTTGGTATCAGGGTAATAATAGCCTCATAGAATAAGATGGAAAGTGTTCCCTTCTCTTCTATTTTCGGGAAGAGCTGTGAACAGTTGGTGTTAATTCTTTTTAGGTATTTGTAGAAAGTGCCACTATGAACATTGGGGTACATGTGCTCTCGAGAGAGTCATGCTAAGCGAAATAAATCAGGCAGAGAAGGACAGATACTATGTGTTTGCACTCATAGGTCTAACAGGAGAAACTTAACAGAGGACCATAGGGAGGGGAAGGGGGAAAGAGAGTTGGGGAGAGTGAGGGACACAAATCATGAGAGAGTACTGAATACTGAAAGCGAACCTAGGGCTGAAGGGGGAGGGGGAGAGGGGAGGGAGGTGGTGGTGATGGAGGAGGGCACTTGTGGGAAAGAGAACTAGGTGTTATATGGAAACCAATTTGACAATAAACTATTTTTAAAAAGAATAAGTTAAAATAAATAAATAAATAAATAAATAAGTAAGTAAATATTTGTAGAATGCACCGGTGAAGACACCACGTCCTGGGGATTTCTTTGTAGGCAGTTTCTTTATTACTCATCCAATCTCTTCATTTCTTATAGCATTATTCAGGTTTTGTAGTTCTTCTTTAGTTTTGGTAGTTTGTGTCTTTCTAGGAATTTGTCCCCTTCATCTAGATTTTCTAATTTTTTGGCATATAATTATTCATAGTACTCTCTTAAAATTCTTTCCATTTCTGTAAGGTTACTAGTTATGGCCCTTTTTCATTCCCTTTTTTAAAGTTTTTTTAAATTTATTTTGAAGGGCAAGGAGGGGCAGAGAGAGAGAGAGAGAAAGAGATCCCAAGCAGGCTCCGCACTGTCAGTGCAGAGCCCGATGTGGGGCTCAAATTCACAAACCATGAGATCATGACCTGAGCTGAAATCAAGAGTTGGATGTGCCTGGATTTCTCTTGGGGAGCCTGGGTGGCTCAGTCGGTTAAGCATCCAATGATCTCATGGTTCCTGAGTTCAAGCCCCACATCGGGCTCTGTGCTGACAGCTCATAGCCTGGAGTCTGCTTTGGATTCTGTGTCTCCCTGTCTCTCTCTGCTCCACCCCTATTCATACTCTGTCTCTCTCTCAAAAATAATTAAACATTAAAAATTTTTTAATGTAAAAAAAAATTGGGGGGATGCCTGAGAGGCGCAGTTGGTTGAGCGTCCGGCTTCGGCTCAGGTCATGATCTCATGGTTCATGGGTTCGAGCCCGGTGTCGGGCTCTGTGCTGACAGCTAGCTCACAGCCTGGAGCCTGCTTCGGATTCTGTATCTCCCTCTCTGCCCCTCCCCTGCTCGAACTGCCTCTCTCTGTCTCTCAAAAATAAATTAAAAACCTTAAAAAATAAAAAAAAATAATTTTCTCTTTTCTTTCTTAATCTAAAGGTTTGTCAATTTTGTTGATCTTTTCAAAGAATCAACTTTTGGTTTCACTGATTTTCTGAATGCTTTTTCTATTCTCTATTTCATTTATTTTCACTGTAATCTTTATTATTTATCTTTTATGAAGTATAATTAACATAGTGTTATATTAGTTTCGGGTGTACTATATGATTCAACAATCCTATACTTTTGTCAGTACTCATCAAGATAAGTGTACTGTTAATTCCCTTCATTTATTTTGCCCACCCACCCACCCCTCCTCCGGCAACTACCAGTTTGTTCTCTATATTTAAGAGTCTAGGGGGGGGGTTTACAAGCACCTGGGTGGTTCAGTCGACTGAACACCCAACTCTTGGTTTTAGCTCAGGTCGTGATCTCACCGCTGGTGGGTTCAAGACCCACGTGGGGCCCCGCACTGACAGTGCAGAGCCTGCTTGGGATTCACTCTCTCTCTGGCCCTCCCCCACTTTCTCTCTAAAAATAAATAAACTTTAAAAAAATTTTTTTAAAGAGTCTAGGGTTTTTTCCCTCTTTTATTCTTTATTTGTTTTGTTTCTTAAATCCCACATATGAGTTAAATCATATGGTATTTGTCTGTCTCTGACTTATTTCACTTAGCATTATACTCTCTAGCTTCCTCCATGTTGTTGCAAATGGTAAAATTTCATTATTTTCTATGCCTGAGTAATATTCCATCGTGTATATATACCACATCTTTATCCGTTCATCAGTTGATGGATACTTGGGTTGCTTCCTTATCTTGGCTACTGTAAATAACAGTACATTAAACATAGGGGTGCACATATCTTTTTGAATTAGTGTTTTCATTTTCTTTGGGTAAATACCCAGTAATGGAATTACTGGATCACATGATAATTCTATTTTTAATTTTTTAAAGAGCCTCCATACTGTTTTCCACAGTGGCTGCACCAGTTTACATTCCTACTGACGGTGCTTAAGGGTTTCTTTTTCTCCACATCTTTGCCAACGCTTGCTATTTCTTGTGCTTTTGATTTTAACCATCTGATAGGTGTAGAGTGATATCTCATTGTGGTTTTAATTTGCATTTTCCTGATGATGAGCGATGTTGAGCATCTTTTCATGTGTCTGTTGGCCATCTGGATGTCTTCTTTCGGAAAATGTCTATTCAGGTCCTCTGCCCATTTTTAGTTGGATTCTTTGTGGGGTTTTTGGTGTTGAGTTGTATAAGTTCTTTATATATTTTGGATATAAACCCCTTATCAGATTAACCCCTCCTCATTTGCAAATATCTTCTCCCATTCAGGAGATTGCCTATGTGTTTAATTGATGGTTTCTTTTGTTATACAAAGGCTTTTTATTTTGGTGTAGTCCCAATAGTTTAATTTTGATTTTGTTTCTCTTGCCCAAGGAGGCATATCTAGAAAAATTTTTCTATAGCTGATGTCAAATGAATTATTGACAATGTTTGCTCCTAGGAATTTTATGGTTTCAGGTGTCACATTTAGGTCTTTAATCCATTTTGAGTTTATTTTTGTGCATGGTGTAATAACGTGGTCCAGTTTCATTCTTTTGCATATAGCTGTCCAGTTTGGCCCGCACCATTTGTTGAAGACATTGTCTTCTTCCCTTGGGGAGCCTGGGTGGCTCTTGATTTTGGCTCAGGTCATGATCTCATGTTTCAGGGGTTTGAGTCCCGCAACGGGCTCTGCACTGTCAGAGTGGAGCCTGCTTGGGATTCTTTCTCCTTCTCTCTGTGCCCCTCCTCTGCCCTCGCTCTCTCGCTCTCTCTCTCTCTCTCTCTCTCTCTCTCAAAAATAAATAAATAAATAAATAAACATTAAAAAAATCTATGAAATTCCCTATAAGCATCCCTTTAGCTGCATACCTTAAGTTTTGATACACTGTGTTTTCTTTATCATTTATCTCAAAGTCTCTTGTAATTTCCCTAGTGATGTTTTCCTTGTCCCAATGGTTATTTAGGAACATGTTTACTTTCCACATGTTTGTGGAATTCCCCAACTTTGTTTTCTCTTAATAGTTTCTAATTTCATTGAGTTGTGGTCAGAGAACATACCTTGTATGGTTCAGTACTTTTACATTCAGAGAGACTTGTTTTCTGGTTTTGCACACTTGAGAAGAATGTGTATTCTGCTGTTGTAGGGTAGGGTGTTCTTTAGATGATCTTTAGGTTTAGTTTGTTTATAGTGTTATTCAAGTCTTCTCTTTCTTTGTTGATCCTCTGTCTAGTTGTTTTCTTCATCATTTAAAGTGAAGTATTGAAGGGGTGCCTGGGTGGCTCAGTCAGTTAAGTGTCCGACTCCCACTCAGGTCATGATCTCATGATTCATGAGTTTGAGCCCTGCGTTGGGCTCTGTGCCCACAGCTCAGAGCCTGGAGCCTGCTTTGGATTCTGCATCTCCCACTCTCTCTCTTTGCTCCTACCCCACTTGCACTCTGTCTCTCTCAAAAATAAATAAACATTAAAACTTTTTTAAGATAAAAAATATTTTTAAAGTTTCCTCTTTATAGGTTTATTCTCTCATTCTTCCATTGTGCCATTATTGTGATACAAATTACATCTTTACACATCATGTGCCCATAAATACAGACTTAAAGTTATTGCATGCCACAGTTGTCTTTTAAATTAGATGGACGTTAAGTGTTACAAACAAAGCATGTGTTCATACTGTCTTTTGTATTTACCTACATATTTACCTTTACAGGTGCTCTGTATTTCATTTCGATTCAAGTTTCTGCCTAGTGTCATTTCACTTCAACCTGAAGGACTCTCTTAGTATTTCTTATAGAAGTGTCCTGGTAATGAACTATCTCAGTTTTTGTTTACCTGTGATTTTCTTAATTTCTCCTTCATTTTTGAAATATTGTTTGGAAGGACATAGAATTCTTCATGATGGTTTTTTTCTTTCCATTCTTTGCATATGTTGTCCCACTGCCTTGTGGTTTCCAAGATTTCTGATGAGAAATCAGCTATTGGTCTTACTGAGCATCAGCTGTATGGGATGGGTTACTTCCCTCTTACTACTACTTTCAAGACTCTCTCTTTGTCATTGTCTTTCATGAGTTTGTTTATGGTGTGTCTAGATGTAGACCTCTACGAGTCTATCCTACTTGAAGTTCAGTGAGCTTCGTGGATATATAGGTTAGTATTTTCCATCAAATGTGGGAGGTTTTCAGCCATTATTCCCTTCAATATTCTTTATTGCACCTTTCTCTCTATTCTGTCCTTTTGGGACTCCCATTACGTGTGTGTTCTGTTTGAGGGTGTTCCCCAGGCCCTTGAAGCTCTGTTCATTTGGTTTATTTTTTTTTTCTTTCAGTTCCTCAGATTGGATTATCTCAGCTGACCTACCTTCAAATTCATTGATTCTTCTCTCTGGTGGCTCGAATCTACAGTTGAGCCCCTCTAGTGAATTTTTTAAGTTTATTTATTTTGGGTGGGGTGCAGAGAGAGAGGGAGAAAGAGAGAAACCCAAGCATAAAGCCCAATGCAGGGCTCGACCTCACGAACCAGGAGATCATGACCTGAGCCAAAACACTTAACCGGCTGAGCCACCCAGGTGCTCGTCTAGTGAATTTTCATTTCAGTTATTGTGTTTTTCACTTCTGGAATTCCATTATTTTATAATTTCTATATTTTTATTGACAGTCTATTTGTTAGGACTTCATTCTTATACATTTATTTAGTTGTTTAGACATAATTTCTTTCAGTTCTTTGAAAATATTTTAAATAGCTGATTTATAGTCTATTAATTCCAATATCTGGGCTTCTTCAGGGACAATGTCTTTTGGATTCTTTATCGTTCTCTGTTTTGGTCATGCTTTATTGTTTCTTTGCATGTCTCATGAGTTTCTGTTGAAGACTTAACATTATAAATGATATCATATGGCAGCTCTGGAAATCCAATTCTCTCCCCAGCTCCAGGGTTTATTTTTCTTGCTCTTTGTTTTTAGTGACATTCCTGAACTAGTTCCATAAAGGTTGTATTCTTTGTTCTACATGGCCACTGAAGTCTCTGCTCCATTAGCTTAGTGGACAGGTAATTAATAGCAGATATTTCTTTAAAAACCTAGAACCATCCGGGCACCTGGGTGGCTCAGTGGGTTGAGAGTCCAACTTCTGTGCTGACAGCTCAGAGCCTGGAGCCTGCTTCAGATTTTGTGTCTCCACCTTTCTCTGGCCCTCCCCTGCTCACGCTCTGTCTCTCTCTGTCTCACAAAAAATAAAGTTAAAAAACGTTTTAAAAAAAAAACCCACCTAGAACCATTAAGGCTCTAAGCTTTTGCTGATGGGCCCTGTGTGCATGTCGTGCATGTTAGAACAAGCCTTCAACGCTTGCTCAGGCAAGCTGTTTACAATCTTGCTCTAGCCTTTACTTCCTGATTTTGCCGAGCCTCAAGGTCAGCCAGAGATCCGGAGCAGGCACACAGCCTTTTGCATATTTGTGGCTTTCTAGATTCCTAGGAATGTCAGAGCTTTTCAAAGCCTCTTATGGAGATCTCATTACCCAACTTTTCCTGTTAGGTTTTTTGGTCAGCTTGTTGTTCGGTCAGCTTGTTGTGTTAAACAGTTGCTACTCACTGTTTCTGCAAAGAACCCCCAGGGAAAGCTGTTCACACTAGGTGAACTCTGAGTCAAATCAAGTAGACAAGCCCTGTGAATGGACTGTTCTAGGAAAGTGCCAAGACAAGTTAAATGAAGATAGTTCTCTAGGAATGGAACTTCGGAAGAAACTCCAACCCCGTTCTGGCTCCTCCTGTGCCTGTTAGGCTGCTGGTTTTCCTCAGGACTGCTAGGCTGTTGATTTGCAAAGCTGTTGTAGGGGTGGGGAGAAGGGGATAGAAACAGGAAAAGTTCAGACACTACAAAGCTTAGTGTTCTTAATGAGTTTCAGCCATTTTTTTCGGAAATAAGTGCTTCCTCAATTGTTATAAACCTTTGGTCACTTTCTGGAGATCTGAAAAAAAATAATTTTGACAATTTTTGCCACTATTCTCATTGCTTTTATGAAGGAGAGAATTTTTTAAAACATTTATTTTTTGAGAGACAGAGCACAAGCAGGGGTGGGGCAGATAGAGAGGAAGACACAGAATCTGAGGGAGGCTTCAGGCTCTGAGCTGACAGCAGAGGGCCTGATGCGAGACTTGAACTCACAAGCTGTGAGATCATGACCTCAGCCAAAGTCGGATGCTTAACCGATTGAGCCACCCAGGCGCCCCAGACTTGAAGGAGAGGATTTTTATAGGCCCTTACTTTGCTATGTCCACTGACATCACCTCCAGGCCTTCTTTCCCAGGCCTTAAGATAATAGTATTTCAAAGCCAGGATATGGGAGCTAGATGTACTCATTGATATCAGAGTATCTTTACTTCTAGGCCTTGTCATTATATAGAGCTGGGAAATGTAGATATATGAATATATATGATATATATGAAGTTTCATGTATTCATACTGATACCTCCAATTCTAATCCTACACATTACAGGGTTCCTTCTAACTTTTCCTCGTTCTATATTTTTCTTCTATAACAGCGTGAACCCTAGCCTCCAGTATCATCAGTGATACTGGTCTATTCATTTGTTCAATCCTACAATATAAAGAATGCATTTTTAGAATTTCAACATCCATACCACTATGAAAAACAGTCAGGTATAGCTTGAGAGTTGTGTGCCCTTTTTAGGTCTTTAGATGAGCACATACAGTTGAAATACTGTATTCAAAAGTTTCTTGGTTTAGTTCATTTTATTTTTCATTCAGCATGATTACATTATTCATTTTATTTCAAATATAATTTGTTTCTCCTTGTAGTAAACTTTCGATTTTTCCCTGTCTATGACTTAAATGTAAGACTTTAACATGGTTCCAAAAGTCAAAATATAAAAAGACATACACAAATAAAATTTAAGATGAAATGGATAGTTTTCTAGGGATATACAGTTTACCAAAATTGACCCCATTAGAGCTTAACAGACCAAGTTCCATAAATGAAATAGAGAAACTAAGTAAGAAACTACTTCATAAGAAAGCATCAGTCCCAGGTGATTTCACAGGAGAATCCTACCAAACTGTTAGAGAGCAGTCAATCCCAAAGCCAAATAAATTGTTCCAGAGAACAGAAAAGGAAAAGAAACTTCCACATGGTTTTTCTAAAGCAATTATAACATTGCCTGCACACAAAAAAATCACGGACTATTTTCACTCATGAATATCAATGCAAAAATCCTAAATGAAATATTAGCAAATGAATTCATGACTACATTAAGAAAATAATATGGCATGACCAAGTAAGTGAGTTTCCTTCTGGAAATGCAAGGATGGTTCTTTATAGGTAATTTTTTAATATAATGTGACATATTAATAGACCTAATGAGAAAATCATATAATCATTTCCATAGATATTTAAAAGACTTTGACAAAATGATAAAATCATCCAAAAATAGAAATCAACTGATAACTTATTTTTTTATGTTTATTTATTTATTTTTGAGAGAGTGAGAGAGGCAGAGAGAGGGAGACAGAATTTCAAGCAAGCCCTGTGCTGTCAGCACAGGGCCTGATGCGGGACTCAAACTCACAAATGGTGAGATCGTGACCTGAGCTGAAATCAAGAGTTGGACACTTAACTGACTGAGCCACCCAGGTGCGGTGATAACTTATTAACATGATAAAATTTATATAAGTCAGTCCTAAAGTTATCATCAACTTAATGGGACAACATGGAAGGCATTTACACTAAGATCAGGAACAAGGCAAAATGCTTCCTATCTCCTCTGCTTTTCAACATTGTACTTGGAGTACAATTAGACCAGTACAGTTAGATTAGAAAAAATAATTACAGATGTAAGAATGGGTAAAGAGAACACAAAAATATCCCTATTTGGGGCACCTGGGTGGCTCAGTCGGTTGGGCGTCCGACTTCAGCTCAGGTCATGATCTCACAGTTCATGGGTTTGAGCCCTGCATCAGGCTCTGTGCCGACAGCTCAGCCTGCTTCTGATTCTGTGTGTCCTTCTCTCTCTGCCTCTCCCCGACTCATGATCTGTCTCTCTGTATCTCAAAAATAAATAAATGTTAAAAAAAATATCTATTTATGACAGTATCAATAGTATCCTTGGGAAATCCCCAAGAGAACCAATTTAAACAATAAAGAATTCAGTAATATAGCAGAATATAAAATCAACATATAGAAATTAGTTTGCAGGGGTACCTTGGTGACTCAGTCAGTTGCCGTCCGACTTCAGCTCAGGTCATGATCTCATGATTCGTAAGTTTGAGCCCCACATCGGGCTCTCTCCTGTCAGCACAGAGTCTGCTTCAGATCCTCATCTCCCTCTTTCTGCCCCTCCCCTACTCGTGTGCACACATGCTCTCTCTCAAAAATCAATAAAAACATTAAAAAAGAAATTAGTTTTCATATACACAAAGAACCAGATATAATATATAATAGAAGAGAACCCCCCATTTATGATAACAAAAAAAGATACAATTCTTCAGGATCAAGTCAATGAGGGGTAATGCAAATTTACATGAGGACAAGTTTAAAAAAAAACTCCTGAAAGACACAAAGGTAGACTTACACAAATGCAAAGACATTTCCTTGCTCTTGGATAGGATGAATTAGTATCATAAAGATGTCAGTTTTCCTTCTCAAGTGTTAATTCATAAATTCAATGTAATGCCCCAAAATATACCTATAAGCTTTGATCTGCAACTGATAAAAGTTGATAGTGAAGTTCATATGGAAATGCAAACATGCAAGAATATCCATTAAAAAAAGGAAAAGCTATGAGTTGGAGGGGGGCAGGGGGGTGGGGAATTAGCCCTAACAGCTTACAGGGAGTCTAATGCCTGTGCCAACAAACATCTTATGAAGGATTTCTAATTTAAACTGAACGATGCTGACACATGAATAGACAGTCTGACAGACTAAAGGAAGAAAAATTAAAAGTCCAGATATAGATCCATATACATATGGAAATGCAGTGGATGATAAAAGTGGCAAGCTTTGTTTTTGACATTTAAATTTTCCCTCATTGTGAAATGGATTTTTCTTTTTTTAGCACTCTTACAAACATCTTTATTCCATGTGCTCTTTGGAATTGATTTTTTTAATGTTTGTTTAGTTTTGAGAGACAGAGATAGAGCATGAGCTGGGGAGGGGCAGAGAAAGAGAGAGAGACACAGAATCTGAAGCAGGCTCCAGGAGCCCGACATGGGAATTGAACTCACTGTCCGTGAGATCATGACCTGAGTTGAAGTTGGAAGTTCAACTGAGTGAGCCACCCAGGTGCTCCTGGAATTGATTTTCATATACAGTATGAAGTAGGTTGAGATCCAGTTTCATATTTTTCTTTTCCCCCCACTGATCTGGTATACCACCTCTGTCATATAAAAATCTCATGTATTTCTGGGGCAGGTTCTGGACACCGTTCCAGTCCATTGGTCACTTTCTCTATATCTGTACCGATGCAGTACTATTTTAATAACTATATTTTCTCATTAATTTCTGATATCTAGTAGGGCAGTCACACCCCATGACTATTCTGTGGCCGTGGAGAGGCTATTTTTGTCAGGGACAGAAAGAACATGACGTAAGAGGCCGGGAAGGAGACAGAGCTAGTGATGGGTGATGGTGGCAGGTGGTAGCTTGCCGCTCACATTGCCTCTTTTGTCCTCCACCCCAGTGTGCACGGCGAAGGGGCAAAAGCCAGGCCTGGATGTGTGGCAGCTGTCTTCTTCCACACTGTACTTTGAGGCACTGGTTGGAAGGTTGCCCGCCCTCCATCACGCGCTGGGAGGCACATACCGAGACTCTGGCTCTGCTACCCTGTCTTATCCCACCCAGGCTGCAGGCCACGGGGAATCCTCAGGGCTGCTCAGCTCAGCATGTCTAAATAGTCACCTGTCAGCGATGGGGCACATGGGAGGACTCTGTTAAGCACAGCCCTGACTTCCTTTAACCCCAACTTCCCTATAGCGGGGTGATTTGCTTCCATCAACTTGGTCACGCAAACCTAGCGGTGGGGGCTGCTGTAGGAATAGGGACTCCCAGGGCGCCTGGGTGGCTCAGTCGGTTAAGCCACCGATTTCGGCTCAGGTCATGATCTCACGTTCGTGGGTTCAAACCCCGCGTCAGGCTCTGTGCTGACAGCTAGCTCAGAGCCTGGAGCCTGCTTCCGGCTCTGTGTCTCCTTCTCTCTATGCCCCTCCCCCTCTCATGCTCTGTCTCTCTCTATATCAAAAACAAATAAAACACTAAAAAATTTTTAAAAATGAGTCTATTTTTAAAAAAAAGGAATAGGGACTCCCCCTCCCTTGCTACCTACACTCCAGCTGACTTAGGGCTCAGCAAGTATTTATAGAGGGTTCACAATGGAACACATGGAGGCGAAACCCAAGGCCTATCTGGATCCAGTCCCTTCTCCAGGCCCAGGATTCACAGTCCCAGTGCAGAAGGGAAAGAGCTGGTGCTGGGGAGTGAGAATCAACAGTGTCAGGGCTGTGGGGGTTGTGTGAAAGGGAGGGGGCAGGAGGGAGTGAAGAAGTGAAGGGAGGAACACGGAAGATGTGTCAATAGTGTGGGAGTTTTCTTTTGAGGGGCCAGTTCGCTGAGATAGAAGTCCAAAAAAGCAACACATCACAAGCGTGCAGCTCCTTAAATTTTCACAAAGTGAGCACATTTCTGTCGCCTGCGTCCAGATCAAGAAACATAGCATGACCGAATAGATCCCCGGCACAGTTAGGTGATGGTCTTTGGGGGAGGCTTGAGGGGACAGTTGTGGGAAGCCCGTGGGGCTTGAGGAGGCTTATGAGTTTGAGAAATGTGGAGAGTCCCCCAGCTCACTGTGGCTCAGCAAAGTCTGGGTCCAGGCTACTGTACGTGAGGATCCAATAGCAGGGAAGGCAGCCAAGTTCATGGCTTCATGTTCTTGTCCACGCTCGGATCAGCACGTGTCCCCCCGTGGACACTGCACAAGGTTGGGATTTAGGGAGGGAGGCATGTAGGGGTGGTTGGGCAGAGCACCGCTCCACATGCTTCTCGGGCTTTTGGCCCTAAGAGAGAAGGGTAGTAGGCACTAAGGATTGGCGGAGGGGCCAGGGAACAGTGAAAGGGAATAATAGCTCATGGCAAGGAAACAGGGGAGGAGCAGGGAGTGGGATGGAAAGAAGGGAGCCAGAAGAGGGAACAGGAACAGGGAGAGAGGGATAGGGGGCATGGAGAAGCACCAGGGGGCAGGGAATGGGGAACGGGATGGGGGAGGGGCCGGAGAGCAGCCCGAACTGGGAAGAGCAGGGCTGTGCCTCCCTGAGAGGCACACTCAGAGCCCAGTGACACCCTTTCCTGCCTCCCTGAAATGCTCCCCTCTGAGCCCCTTCCAAGGATACACCACACACTTCCTGAAATGCAAGTTTTCATCCCTCAAAGAGCCTAGAAAGGACAGGTGTCACGCCTGACTTTTGGAAGTCAGCAAAGTGTGACCGGATGTCCCTTGGCTAGGACTAACTGTGACCCACAAGTGGTCAATCCTGAAGATTCAGGACAGTACGGGTTGGGGACAGAATTTGCTGTGCTTAGCCTAAATGGAGAGCACAGTATTATGGGGAGTGGGGAGCATTTGTGAGAAAATAACCCTGGAGAGGGGGCACCTTGTTCCGGGCTGATATGGGGCGAAGCCTGAGGATGAGGAGTCCATGCAGGGTAGACTCCCACAGCTGTTCTTGGTGGGCCTGTAGATAGATATAAGCACCTTGCTCTTTATATTTGGGTACTTCTATGAACCAGAGGTTCAAAATTCCTTTAGGAACCTTGATGGTCTGTGAAGTGAGGAAAGGGAGAGGGACACTGAAACTGAGAAGCATTTACGGGGTGAGGGAATGGGGTCTTAGTATCACATCCATAGCTTTTGGGTCTCAGAGAGCCACCCCATTTCCTCCGCGGAAGCAGGGTCAGGGACTTGTATTTTGGTGGGGAGACAGGTATGAGGAAGACGTGGGCAAAGTACCTAGATGATCTGAACTCATGATGCCTCCTGGTCTCAGTGAGGAGGATGTGCCCCAGGAATCAAGCCACGAGAATTAGGGATGGGAGAAATGTGTCAGCAAACCCTTTCAGGTTTACACAAAATTTCACCCACCCCTAAGACTCCTGAAAAAAAAAAAGATTGCAGAGCAACTTCCCTGCAGGTTCTACCACTTC
>NC_043717.1:39416000-39476874 GCF_006229205.1 Suricata suricatta | reverse complement strand
TGGGTGGCTCTGTTGAGTGTCCAACTTTGGCTCAGGTCATGATCTCATGGTTCGTGAGTTCAAGCACCACATTAGGCTTCACGCTGACAGTGTAGAGCCTGCTTGGGATTCTCTCTCCCTTTCCCTCTCCCTCTCCCTCTCCCTCTCCCTCTTTCTCTTCCTCCCTCTCTCTGCCTCTTCCCCCCCAAATAAATAAACTTCAAAAAGAAAAAGAATGATCTTTCTCTGGCCCAGCTCACCCCCAATCAGGAGAGGATTCAGGGAGCACCTAACACTGCTGCCTTCCAGGACCTGCTGTCAGGGGGAGCTCCCCATTGTGGGGGGAAAGGACACTGAGTCTGGGCCTCTGGCCAACGGCTTCGCCTCCATCCATCAGAGCTGTGGCGCTCCCGGAGGTTCAGCAAGAGGCCCAAACTCCGTGGCAGATAAATAGTCAACAACAGGTAGTGCATCCTCGGCGTTCCTGCGCCCAGGAACCCTCTGTTTTGTTCTTTCAGTACCTTCTGCTGGAGTGGGGTTAGGAGTTATACAGACTTTCAACCTATCTTCTCTTAAAAAAAAAAACTCCACCTTCACTCCCACACTGAAAGCCAACATGTATTCTAGTTGTTTCCTTCAGTGGGAGCTCTACAGTGTGATAAGGGTCGGTCCTCAGATTTCACCGCTGCTGTAGAGGAAGTGTCCAGGGATGGACGGTGAAACATAAGTGTCAGTCACTATTGAGAAGAAAGGGCTGGTCTTAGTATAGAAATCTATAGAAATCTACTTCCTCATTTGGGGCACCTGGCTGGCTCAGTCAATGGAGCGTGCAACTCTTGATCTCACGGTTGTGAGTTCAAGTTGCACATTGAGTGTAGAGATTACTTTAAAAAATCTTAACAAAAGGAAAAGATAAAAGATATAAAAAGAAAAAAGGAAAAGAAATCTACCTCTTCATCTGTCATTGGGGGGTGGGAAGAGATATGTCATCATGTATGGTAATATAGCAATATACTAATACATCGGGAGATGTTCCAGGGAGGAGATTGTCCAATTGGAGATATCTAAGGATGGAGAAATTTCAATGGGGAGATTTCAATAAGTATCAACCAATAGGGGGTATATGGAGGGGTGTGTTTCAATGAATGGAAAGATTTTTAAATTGATTTGCCAATTAGATAGATATCAAAGGTGGGTATTTCTAAATGGGAAGATTTGTCAAGGGAGGTTATCAATGGGAGCATTTTGATGGGCATGTCTGAATGGGGAGATATGTCAGTGGGTTGAGATATAGGAATAGGGAGATTTACAAATAAAGATTGTCAATGGGAGAGGGTGCCTGGCTGGCTCAGTCAGTGGAGCATGCGACTCTTGATCTCTGGGTTGCAAGTGCAAGCTCCACGTTAGGTGTAGAGATTAGTTTATTTTTTTTAATTTTTTATGGTTTTTATTTATTTTTGAGAGACAGAGACAGTGCAAGCAGGGGAGGGTCAGAGAAAGAGGGAGACACAGAATCTGAAGCAGGCTCCAGGCTCTAAGCTAGATGTCAGCACAGAGCCCGACGCGGGGCTTGAACCCACAAATTGAGAGATCATGACCTGAGTCGAAGCCGGACGCTTAACCAACTGAGCCACCCAGGCACCCCTGTAAAGATTAGTTTTAAAAAAATCTTTAAAAAAAAGGTTGTCCATGGGAATTGTATCATAGAAAGACATTTATAAATAGATTTGTCAACTGGGTGGTCAGTAGGGGATATGCAAATTGTGGGTAAGTATGAAGAGAGATATTTGTCAGTGGGATCCATCAGTGGGTGACAGATTGCCACTAGATAATTTTGAATGGGGCCATTTGTTAATCAGGGTCATCCATGGGGCTCTGTCAGTGGGATATTTATGAATAAGGTGGTAGGTAGCTCAACAGAGGTATTTGTTCTGGGGTGTTTGTGAAAGAGGGGACTTGTACAGTGAGGAGAGGGAGATGTTCCAAAAAGAGATTTACCAAGGGCTTAGAAATTTGTCACCTGCAGTCTTGGCAACAGAAGAGATTTGTAAGTGTGTGATTCGTCATCCACAGCGAAGACTTCATAGTGGGGAACATTATCACGGGGGGGGAGGGTTTCTTAGAAACCTTTGAAAGTGTTGGTATTTTTCAGTTGCAAAGACTTGCACACTGGGAAGAAGTATATATGCTTCAGGGTGATAAGAAAAACATTACAAATGAGCATATTAAATGCTCATTCCCCCACATGCCTCCTCTCAGCCATAATTCTCTCCCAAGCAGAGATTCACACCCAGACACATGCAATGCTGGAGTGGGGGCTGGGTAACTCACATTACTCATTTTAGTGAATTTTTTTAATCCTTTTTTAAAAAAATGTTTATTATTTATTTTTGAGAGAGAGAGAGAACGAGCCGAGGAGGTGCAAAGAGCAAGATAGAGAGAGAAAGAGAAAGAGAGAGAGAGAATCCGAAGCAGGCTTCACACTGTCAGTATAGAGTCCAACATGAGGCTCAAACTCACAAACTTCGAGATCATGACCTGAGCTGAAACCAAGAGTTGGATGCTTAATTGACTGAGCCACCCAGGCGACCCATAGTGGATTTTCCAGAAGAGTGATGGGGAGCTGTAGTGACCCTAGGGTTACAGATATCCTGCCAGGGTCTTGGAGAGGAGGCCTTGTATGCTGCTCTGGCCGCAGCAGGCTTGGTGGTCAGCCCTGTCCATGAAGCACTGACGTCTCTATCCAGGCACCGCCTGCAGGTGGGCAGGTCAGCAGGAGAATGGCCTCCACACTGGGCTCCATTCTTTTCCACTGCCTCCTTCTACTTCACCTTCCTCCCTGGGATTAAAATAGCTGAGGGCTCAGGAAATGGGCCCTGGGCTCAGGGAACAACAGCGTAGCAATGCAGGAAGCTGATACTAGGATTTGGTAAACTGGTAGGAGCCGCTGAGCCACTAGTGACAGGGGCCACCAGGGACCTTATAGTCAAACGCATTCGCGAAGGCTGCCATTTGCCCCTTTTAGTGGACAGGATTTAGATCCTCCCAGAGCATACCCAAGGTGTAGATGTTGATATAGAAATTGTCACTCCAGAGGCACATAGGCACTGAGTGCTCAAAATCTACCATTATTTTTTATTTTTACTTTTTATTCATTTTTGAGAGTGAGAGAGACAGACCATGAGTGGGGGAGGGGCAGAGAGCGAGGGAGACACAGAATCCAGACTCCAGGCTCCAGGCTCCAGGCTCTGAGCTGTCAGCACAGAGCCCAACACGGAGCTCGAACCCACAAACTGTGAGATCATGACCTGAACTGAAGTCGGACGCTTAACTGAGCCACCTGGGTGCCCCAAAATCTACCCATCCTGATTTAGCACATGTGTGGGCCCTGGGGAATCTCCCAGGAGTGCAAGAGGATCTGGGAGCCAGCTTGCTGACCCAGAAGTCCCTGGAGGAGTTCTGGCTTCTTCTTGTTGGGAGAAGAGGGTAGTCTGACAGGAGGGAATTTGGGGGTCCTCCCCTTCACCAAAGAAGATGCATTGGGGTCTTTTTCAAGCACACTGAGGTCGACAGGACACTTGAGTGTTCTGTTAAACGTTTGCCCCAGTCTGAAAGTGTGGCTCCCAGGGGCCTCACTCGAGTCAGGATCTTTGGAGTGTAAGGGACAGGAGCCAGGGACTGGGATGTACCCAGAGGGACGTGGGCCCAGCTGTGGAAGCAGGAAGGCCTAAGACGTGGAATAGTCAGAAGGGCAATGGAACGCAGCCTCATGTGTGGAGCAGCCAGAGCTGCAGCAACAACCAGATGTGCTGGGGAAGGTTCTGTCCCTCAGCCTGTATGGGGGAAGATGAGCCAGAAAGGTGAGGTTTGGGTCTAGAGCCCCCAGCTTTGGTAAGGGAATGGCTATGTTAGGAGGAGGTAGATGGGGGGTGGGAGGTGGGCTGACACATCTGATTGGTCCCCATTTTGAACCCTACCTGCACTTCACTGCTGTCAGTATTTCCTTCAAAGGTGGTCAAAGGAGTGAGGGGAGGAGAGGTAGGGGAAGGGGGAGAAGGAGGGAGCTTAGGGATTTCCAGATCACACTTTCTCATCCTTCCTATTCCCCCAAACAGCCACTTCTAAGGGATCTCCCACAGGCCATGGGGTTGGGGGTGGGGAGGAGACAGAGGTACCCTTCTTCCAGAGTCCCTGGCTGGGGGGCATATTGTGGTGGGGGCCTTGAGTCCCCCCCCACACGAAGGTTTCCTCTTTGACTCACAGTAAAACGCCAAGGGTGTGGACAATAACACCTACAGATCTGGATGGAGCAGGACATCCTCCTCCTCGATGACATCAGGACAGTGCCCAAGGGAAGAGAGATGTTCCATTGGCCAATTAATAAGACATTTGTCAATGAGCTTTTCAACTGGAAGGGATTTGTGAATAGAGGGATTTGCCAGTGAGACGGTGATCTGTCAGTAGTGGGAAAATTTTCTAGAGAGCCTGGTGCAGATAGGAATTATAAGTTAGTCTAGTAATGTGTTCCAAAGTACCGACCAGAGAGATTGTCCAGTGAGTTGTGGTCAATGGTGCAGGTTAAATGGCCATTACTGACGGTAGAGATCACCAACACTAATGCCAAAGTAGACTATTATTACCAGTACCTCAATTTTTTTAAAACAAATTAATGTTTATTCTTGAGAGAGAGAGAGAGAGAGAGAGCGAGCACGAGTCGGGAAGGGGCAGAGCGAGAAAGGGACACACAGAATCCAAAGCAGGCTCCAGGCTGAGCTGTCAGCACAGAGCCCAATGCGAGGCTCAAACCCACGAACCACAAAATCATGACCTGAGCTGAAGTCGGATGCCCAACCAATTGAGCCGCCCAGATGCCTCATCAGTACCTCAAATTTTATGTAAAAATAGACAAAGCCAACATTTCGCATCACCCACCCCCTTGGCATTGGTCCCAGGGTGTTCCCACTGGGTCATCAGTGACGCGGCTTTGTTCCCACACATTACACGGGGACACTGCCTTCTGGGTATAATTCTTTATTTCATTGTTTGGGATAAAGAAAGACAGGAGTGGGAAATGGGGTGAACACTGTGCAGCTTCAGCTTCCGCTGGGGGCCAGATTCAGGCCATCGGGGACCGCAGGGACTGCCAGGTGCATATCCCTGGCTCTCTTGGCAGGCAGGCCAGGTGGCGGCTCTGGAAACCCTTGTCAGTGCCTGTGAGGAACTGGTCGGTCCACAAGCAGTGAGTGTCATTCTGCAGTTTGCAGGGGATGGATGAACAGGGAAACACCTAGAGAAGGGGAGGGAGGCACATCTCTGAGGGCTTCGCCTCTCGCCCCTGCCTCCCCTACACAGCAGAAGTCTCCCCTCCTGTTTTCAACAGTGAGCTGCCTAGGGAGACCTGGTGGTGCCCGACCTGGGGGGGAGACTCAAGAACAGCCCCTCCCATTGGAGGAACAGTTATTGGGCTTGGCAAGGTGATGCTAATCCAGGGAACTGATCAGTTTCCTGGAATGGTGGCTGGAGAACACCAGCAGGGTGTGGGGGGTCGTTCAACAGCTTTCCTGGAGAACCATCCCATAGGATAGGGAACAAGTGGCAGTAGTAGCAGGAAACAGCTGGCCAGTGGGGCACGTAGGCATAGGACAGAGCCATGGGGCTCAGATGCAGTCACTGGGATCAAAGGACATTCAGGGCCATCAGGAAACAGTCGTGGAATGGTGGGAAGGGCAATGAAACACACGCTTGTTTGTGTGGAGCAATAATCAGATGTGCTGGGGAAGAGTCAGTGAGTTGGGGGATCGGCACTTTGGGTTTCTGGAGAACATTCTAGGGAACCAAGAAACAATCCCGGGGCGGGGTTCGGGAATAGACAGAGGGAAAATAGAAAATAGTCTTCAGGGGGATTTAGAGGGACAGGAAGCAGCCAGGAAGTCCGGGCAACAGCGAATCCCCAGGTATGAGACAGAGCAAAGAAGAACCAAGAGTTCCAGAGAACAGTCCCAGGTTCGCGGGAACAACAAGAGAGATGAGGCACAGCACTAGGGTTTGGGGAGCAGCCGTACGGACAAGGAATGGCCAGAAGGAGCAAAAAAGAAGCCAGGGTTTGGGGAAGAGCCCAAGGACTGCGTTCCAGGCGGCGGGGCTGGCAGGGCCCAGGCACTCACTGTGCATTCCTCACAGCCAGCAGCATAGGACTTGGTGAAGCCCCGGCGCTGAGAGGAACTCAGGCTGGTCCAGGGAACCACGAAACTGCAGGTGTTGATGTGCAGCTGTCCGTTTCGCAGTTTTCCTGGGGGCGGGGCAGGGGGGAACCGGCAGCAGCTGATCAGCTGGGCCGGGGAGGGGGGGGGGCAGGGCGGCTCCTGATTGGAGTCCCTGGCGCACAGACCCCCTCGCTGGGCAAGCCCCCACTTCCCTCCCACCCCCGCCTTCAGATAGGCTGAAATTAGGGCGGTCCCCATTTCGACTGGGACGGGTCCCTCCGAGCCTCGCCCCCTCGAGGCGCCAGGAGGCGTCAGAGGGACGGGCCGGCAAGGCTCTGGGCGAGGGGGCGGGGCCTCACCGGCGATGAGAAACTCCTCGCTGCGGTTCTGGGACCTGTGGAGGTATCCACAGAGGCTCTCCTCGGCGGGCGTGTAGACGAACCGGATGTCCGACGCATCCTCCAAGGCGCTGAACCCTTTGAACATCTGTCGATAGGTGAGGGGAAGAATCTCTTTTACTGATATAATCCTCCCCCTCCACGTTCTTCCCTGAAGTCATAGAGCATCCTGACATCACAGCCTACTTCCTCGAAAAACCGGTGGCCCTTGGCTTTTACTTTGACGGGAAGGAAGATGTTAGGAACTGCTGGGAAAGGAGCAGGAGGGGTACCTTGGTCATCTTGATCTCGTAACGCTGGCTTAAGACGGTCTGGTTGACTTCTGCGGTCCCCACGAACTTGGCCCTGATGACTGCAGGAGAGGAGATGGGGAGAGACAAGTCAAATGGACTGCATGAGCCAATAAAATAAAATAATCACAATACAAACACCAGCGAAGCACATACTTAAAGAGGGATCGCTGGATGTCAGCCCACTAAGCTATTTGCACACCAGTTAATTGACTTGATCCGTATATTGAGTGACTACTCTGCCAGGTGCTGTTTAAAATTAAGCCTTTTTCATATATTCATGTGTTCATTCACTCAACAAATATTCCGGAGCCTGCTGTGCGGCTGTTCTGTGTGTTAGGAACACAATGGTGAACAAAACACAGAACCCCCCCTCCCTTGTGGAGCTCACATTCCAGCCAGAAGGAGGCTAAAAACACAAGGGAAATAAATTGGAATGTTACAAGGTATTTAGTGCCATGAGGAATTTCAGACATGGGGATTAGGGGGTACTAGGGAACAGGGGTTAAAATTTTGAACAGGGAGGGGGCACCTGGGTGGCTCAGTTGGTTAAGTGACCAGCTCTTGGTTTCGGCTAGGGTCATGAACTCACCGTTCGTGAGTTTGAGTCCCGTGTCAGCCTCTGTGCTGACAGTGTGAAGCCTGCTTGGGATTTTCTCTCTCTCCTTCTCTCTCTGCCCCTCCCCCTGCTCCATCTCTCGCTCGCTCTCTCTCTCTCAAAATAAATAAGTAAACATACATATATATGTATATTGAACAGGGAAGACCATCCTGACATCGGAGGCAGCCACCCGTGTGGATACCTGGGGTGGGGGGGAGGGTGTACCAGACAGAAGAAGGTGCCAGTACAAAGGCCTCGGAGGTGGGATTGGGCCTAGAGTAACCAAGGAAGCATGATGATGCCGGTGTGGCTAAAGCAGAACCAATGCAGGGCTGAGTGGACTTTTTCTAGAGGTAGGCACCATTGTGAACCCCCGAAAAGCAAAGCACAGAGTATGCAGACAGAGTGGGCCACACTCACTGAAGTCCGAGCTGCAGAAGGCGGTCTGCGGGTGGACGGGGGCACAGGTACAGGCCCGGCTGGGGGCTGCCAGCCACAGCAACAACAGTATGCAGGAGGCCAGGGGCGCTAAGGGTGCCATGGTGGGTTCTGCGGGGTGGAGAGGGGGGGTCAGTGGTCCTCTGCGACATAGGCAGCACCCTCCCCAGCCTGGAACACACTCCAGGTTTGAGGGTTTGTGGGGGGGGTGGAGATTTTAAGGGGGACAGGGATCTGGTAGCCCAGAGAAGCCGAGGGGGGTTCGGGGGTCCTGAGAGTCTAGGACTTACGGGGCTTGTGCAACTTCTGAGCCTGGGAGAGTGGGGGGGGGGGCTTCAGGCTGTGGTGTTTGCAGAATAAGGGGGCAGAGGGTTTGCAGGATTTAGGGACGTTGGGAAGTCGGAAGTTCGGGAAGCTGGGAGTGAGGAATTTGGGGTTCGGGGAGCCAGAGGAGTTTGGGGCTTCAGGGTTGTGCATAGTGAGATGGGGTGTGGAGAGAAGTTGAGGAGTCGGGAGGAGCTTGGGGGTTCAGGGAGTTTGGAGGCTTAAGGGGGCAGGGTGCCTGAGGGATTTGGGAGCAGAGAAAGTTGTGGAGTTGGGGGTTTAGGAGGGTTGGGGGAACAATGAGGGAATTTAGGGGAGTTGGCAGCCTGGGAAGCAACTGTGATATTGTGGGGCTCATGGGTTTGGAGGACTCAGGGACAGAGGTCAGGGTTCCAAGGAGTCTGGAGTGTGGGAATTGGGGGAGAAGTTCCAGCACCACCACCCCACCCCCGCCGTCCTCCTCCCTCAGCCCAGGGTCATAGCGGGGCTGAGCAGCTGGGCGTCCGGCAGGAAAGCTCCGGCCCAGCCCCAGGCCCCGCGGGCCTCCTGGGCCCTTGCCTACCTCTGGTCGATCTCTGCAGGCGCTGGGTCTGCGGCGACGGTGGCAGGGCCTGAGCAGCGGAGGATAAATGTCCACGCGAGGGGCGGGGGTGGCAGTGTGCGGAAACCACAGGCCTCCAAGCTTCCTGGATGCATTACTCATCCGCCCACCCTCAGTGGAGGCCAAGGGGCGGGCCGAGGGCTGCCGAAAAGGAGATGCACCCTCCTCCTCTCCCTCCCTCTCAGCCTCGCCCTGACCACCCACCCCCATCTCCACGTCTGTCCGTCTGTCAGTCCATCTGTCATCCGTCACTAGTCCTTCCAGGCAGCCTCTGTGGAGGGGTTAGAGGCAGAACTACCCACCCTCCTTACTCAGGGCAATTCCCTAAAGTCTCCAAACTCTCTCCAAAGTTTACCCCATCACCCACGTCCCCCAAACTCCCAGTGGCCAAAGCCTAAGTTAGTCCATCCCTTTAGTAAACATTACTTGTACACCTACTGTGTGCCAAGCACACATACAAATCCCTCCCGAGGTAGATCTGACAGTCTGGTGAAGGGTGAGGGAGGCAGAGAGGAAACAAATTAGGTAGAAGCACTGAAGAGAGTAAGGCAGGTGAGTGGAGGAGGATTACAAGGTGGGGCAACTGAGGTACAGAGAGGTTAAGTGACTGATCCAAGATCACAGTTAATAAGTGACAGAACTGGCATTTGAACTTATGTGGCCAGGAGCCAGAGCCTGGATGTTAACCCCTGGCAAAAACCACAGATAGCAGGCGCCTGGTTGGGTCAGTCGGTGGAGGGTGCAACTCTTGATCTCGAGGTTGTGAGTTCAAGCCCCACGCTGGGTGTGGAAATTAATTAAAAATAAAATCCTTGAAAAAATAAACACACAGGCAAATACTCAGCATTTATACAGCACCAACTGTGTACCAGGCACTCAGCCTAGTTTTTCTCACTTAAACCTCACAGTAAACCTCTGAGACGGGTGCCGGTATTATTCCCATTTTACAGATGAGGAAATATGAGGCATAGAGGGATTGAAGAACCTTCCCAGGATCACCGGGCATGGCTGGGATTTGAACCTAGGCTAACTGGTGCCAGGATCGTATTCCAGGCGTGGCACAGCCCTGGCAAGTGGGGAAAGTGCCAGTGAATTAGTGAGCATTAGGGTGGGGGGCGGTTCACTGGTGGTGAAAGAGGGCTGTGAGTCAGTAGAAAATGGATCGCCTTCCATCCTGCCCTGCCCCTTCCCCACCAACCCTCCCACACCTCTGGGGCGGGGGGAAGGGGGAGGTGAGGCAATCCCTGCCCACCAGCTTCCAGATGCTGCCTGAATCTTCTGCGGGGTCCTGGGAAAGGGCTCTAAGGGCTAATTAACATCCTTTGTTGGTTCAGGGAAGGCAGACCAATAATAATAGTGACGGTGGTGATGCTGGCAGGCACTTACCGAGGGCTTACTGTGCGCGGCGCCCTATGTTCTTTGTGTAAATTCTCTCATTCAGTCTTCATGGACCCCTTGCTAATGAAACTTGCTTAACTCAGGGAGCTTAGCCCTGTCACCACCACCACCACCACCACCACCACCACCACCACCACCAAAACGACGCCCCCCCCCCCGCTACTATGGTTATCGAACACCATTCTAGAATCTTTGTGAGTACTTCATCTCTCAGCCAGTCCCGATTGCCTCCTTGGTAATTCATGTAGGTCGGCCAGGGGATGCTGACCCAATTCTAGTAACCAGAACCCAACACTTTTTGAGGATGGAGGCTTCCTGTGTGCTGGGTACCATGCTCAGCACTTTCACTGAAGTATGTAATCTGTTCCTCACACCTCGCCTGTGACTTAGGGACTTGCGTATGTCCTTATGCAGATGAGGAAGCCAAGACGCACTGAGGGGTCGAGGGGTCGAGTGACTTACTCTGGAATGAGAATGAGGAAAGGGCCCCTTCCGGCAGGGGCGGGGGCCCAGGGAGGAGGGGAAGTAAACCAGGAATTTGGAGCTGCTGGTTGTGAAAGTGGGGAGGGAGAGTGACTGAGGCAGGGGCTGAGTAAGTCAGAGCTCAGCCAGAGGGAGCCTTGCGGGAAGGGAAAACCCTGCTGCAGCCCCTCTCTGACCCTGCTTGGGATGCCAGCTCTCTCTAGCCTGAGTCAGCAGTGAGTGTGGCCGACTGTCTACACGTGAGGGGTTCTGTGCAATCGGGTTAGAGTGCGGGTTTTGAAACCGGTGGGGTTTCGCGGAGGGGTATCCGGCTGTGCAGCCACCTGGGGAGTACTGCATGGGTGTGGGGGCCATGGGGCTCAGCTGGGTGTACAGAGCGGATGCCCGGCCATCTCCACGACGTGCCAAGCGCTTGGGCCTCGTGGTGCCCTTTGTACAGATCAGGAAACTGAGACCCAGATAAAGTTAGGCTTCCACACGGCTTTAGGAAGAGGCAAGGCCAAGATGCAAACCGAGGGCTCTCCAGGGGATCCTGGGATGCAGAGTTCCCTGCAGGCATGCGTGTGCGAGCACCATCACACACATACACACGGGGTTGTGTTCAGGCTCAAGTCCAGAGGAAACAAGAAGGGTTTGTGAAAAGAGGGGCCTGGCCTCAGTGGCTCAGTGGGTGAAACATCCGACTTCCTTTCAGGTAATAACCTCGCGGTATACCGAGTTCGAGCCCCGTGGCGAGGTCTGTAATGACAGCTCAGAGTCTGAAGCCTGTTTCGAATTTTGTCTCTCTCTCTCTCTCTCTCTGCGCCCCTCCCCTGCTCACACGCTCTCTCTCTAAAAAATAAACGTTAAAAAATTTAATAACATTATAAAAAAAAAAAGAAAAGAGGGGCCTAGGAACCTCCAGGTGGGGTATGGCCGCGCGTGCACTTGTGCGAAGCTCGGCTCTGTGTCTGCCTCTGAGAATTGTGTGTGCGTCCTCGGGTGTTGGGTGCACCTGCGTGTTTCGTACAGACCTGTGTGTTTCGGGTCGCTCCTGGGAGTTGTACGTCTGCCTCTGCAGAGCGGGTCTAGGGTGCGCATGTAATTGTGGAGGGTGGTGTTCCTGAGTAGTGTGTGTGCCCGAGAGTTCACATCAAGCGCTGCCTCGGCACTGCTGCCCCGGAATGCTAACTGGAGGATCCCCGCAACCCCCCGTGCCAACGCGGTGCCTCTCGGGGGCCCGGTGATGACGCCGGTCATTTGGGAAATGAGGAAGGTGGGGGTGCGGAGAGAGGGTGAGGCCTGAAAGTCAATCGGTCACCCTGAGCCTGCAGGCTTCCTGTGCCTGTCGGGAACCGGGAACCGCCGCCGCCCCAGCAGCCCCTCCGGGAATGCCCTCTCTCTACTCCGCGGGGCGGCGGAGGGGGCGGCGCGGCAGTGCGCGCGCAGCGTGCTGGGGCTGGGGTCGCCCAACCCGAGCCCCCTGCCCGCCCCCGGGGGCGCGGGAGGCCTGAGGCATACCCACACCTGGACGTGTGAGTGTGCGTGTGCACGCACACACCCGGGAGCGCTTACATTTAGGAAGACCGTGGGTGTCCCTGGCTGTGTGCGCGCCTCTCCGTCTGTACGTGTGGCGAGGCGCGTTGTGTGTTCGCGGCCCTAGACGTACTTTGCGTATGGTGCGGCTGTCTGGGCTGAGTCTTGGTGGTTATGTGAAGACCTAGGAGTGGGTACCTCTATCTGTGGTGTGGGTCTTCCTTGTTGTGCGTGTGCCCGGGGGTGTTGCGTGTGTGTCTGTGAGTGTTGAGTAGGTGCCCAGTTGTGTCGTGTGTGCCTGTCGGGGTTGCACGTGCCTCCGCGTTCCGTGGTTGTCTCTGTATTGCCTGGGGAATCCTTCATGTTGTTTGTGTCCCTCTGTTGCCTGGGTTTGAGCGGCAGGAGAGGGGCTGTGTGTGTATGTGTGTGCGCGGGCCCCAAAGTGTGTGCTGCTGGGCAGAGGCTGGCCAGGAGCACTTGGCAGGTCTGCAGCCGGAGAGCAATGTGTGCTCTGAGCCTGTGTTGGTTGTGGGTCTTTCCATCTGGTGGGGCTCAACCTACGTAGCAATCTCTGGGCTTGGTTGTGTAGATCTGAGTTCGGAGGGTTTGTGTGCGTGCCTCTGGGTTGCGTCTGTGTGTGGACGATGCTTACACACGAGGCCTGGCTGAGGGGTCCGGTTGCTACATGCTCGCCACCACACCCCCGCGCATGCACATGCACACACTCACTTCTCTATCATCCATTCATTATATAAACAAACTTTCCCTTTTCCGGAAAAGTCCCTCACCCCCACCCCCATCCCATGCCTCTTCCTGGGAACCGGGAAAGCAGAGGCGGGATGTCTGGGACTTGAGGGTAATGGAGGAAGGGACAGGCAGGCACGGCTCTGAGTTCGATTCCGAGCACAGAAACGGGTGTGTGACACCCCCCACCCCCCCACCCCCGCCTCGGCGGCACAGCCGACTGTCCCTGACTGCCTCTTCTGGGAAATGGCTCCTAATGTGGCTCCCACAGAGTGGGCTTCCCTTGGTCGCCCCACCCCTCCCCCACCCTGCAATGGCCCTTCTGTCCTTACCTTGCTCTGCCTTTCTGCCCTATCAGCTCAGCAGCACGACGTACCCTGTGGTTGTGAAGATGGGGCACGCACACTCCGGGATGGGCAAGGTGAGTCTCCAGGTGGAGTGTGTGTGTGTGTGTGTGTGTGTGTGTGTGTGTGTTTGGAAATGGTGTGTGCTCCTGGCATTGTGCATACATATATTTCATATTCAAGGCACACCAGTAATTCTATGTGATTGTGTGTCCTGGGGTGTCTTTGTCTCTTTGGATTGGTTTCCCTCACATGCTTAGATTTTGTCACACATTCAACCAGGTTTACGTGTCCTGTCCGTCTGTGTATCCAGCATTGTGTGTGCATACGCATGCCCTTGTGTTGAACACACGCTATGTCATCTGTTTTTAGTATGTTCAAAGTTGCATATCCCCACCTGTGTATGTGCCGTGTACGTGTAAAAACCAGAACACCCAGAATTATGCATTCCCCGAGTGCCTTGGTATATCTACTGAATTTTTACGTATTTGGCTCACCCGTGTCATTTATGTGCGTGCTCCTGCCCCAAGGCGCCCCCACCCCAAGGCACCCCCACTGCCGCCTTGTCCTAATCAGGTCCTGATCCCTTCCCCTTCCTACAGGTCAAAGTGGACAACCAGCACGACTTCCAGGACATCGCGAGCGTTGTGGCACTGACCAAGACATATGCCACTGCTGAGCCCTTCATTGATGCCAAATATGATGTGCGTGTCCAGAAAATTGGGCAGAACTACAAAGCTTACATGTGAGTGGAGAGGCTGAGGCTTCGGTAGGGGTCCCCTGCCCTTGTGCAGCCAGAGCTTCCCTGAGCTTCTGTCCTCTTTTGTTTTGTCCCCCCAGGAGGACGTCAGTGTCAGGAAACTGGAAGACCAACACCGGCTCCGCCATGCTCGAGCAGATCGCCATGTCTGACAGGTGGGGATGGCCAGGATTCGGAGGGAGGGGACGCGAGTCGGGCGGGGGGAAGCACGGCTGTGCAGGGCACTGACAGGCTTGTCTTGGCAGGTACAAGCTGTGGGTGGATACGTGCTCAGAGATTTTTGGGGGACTGGACATCTGCGCTGTGGAGGCACTGCATGGCAAGGACGGAAGGGATCACATCATTGAGGTGGGAGCACCCAGGAACTGGTTGGGGCATGGCAGGGGGCAGGTGAATGGCAGCATCGCCCCATAAGCCTTGAAGCTCTCCATGGCCCAGGTCGCTACGAAGGCACTCTGTGAACTGTAAAGTACCTTTTAAATTAGGAAGTGCTTGATGGACAGCCGAGTGCTTTATAACTACATTGGGGCGCCTGGGTGGCTCACTCGGTTAAGTGTCTGACTTCGGCTCAGGTCATGATCTCACGGTTCATGGGTTTGAGCCCTGTGTCAGGCTCTGTGCTGAAAGCTCAGAGCCTGGAGTCTGTCTGTCTGTCTGTCTATCTGTCTCTCTCTCTCTCTCTCTCTCTCTCTCTCTCGTGCTCTCTCTCTCTCTCTCTCTCTCTCTCTCCCCCTTCCCTCCTCCCACTCTGTCTCTCAAAAATAAAATAAACTTTAAAAAAATTAAAACTATAAGAAATGAACTCTGTAAACTGGGAGGTCCTCATTATTGAAGCAAAGCACTTGCAAAATTCTAAAGTTGTTTGTAGACAGCAGTGCCCCTGGAAAATGGTAAAGCGATTTGGAAACCATAAAATGCCTTAAAAATCAGAGCGCTTGGTAAACAGTAGTGCTTTCTACATGGTAAGACATTTTGTAAACAGTGGTGTCCGTGCAAAGCACTTTTCTAAAGTGTGAACACACACCATATATTCCCCTAGTCCTTTGAAAAGGACAAAGAGCTTTGTAAACTGTAAAGTACTATAACCACCACAAAGTTCTTCGTAAATGACAGAGTATCTAGCAAACCAAAAGCAGGGACTGCCAAATGTCTTCTGTCAAGGGCCAGACAGTGCACATTTTAGGCTGCGTGGGCCATACAACTCTGTTGCAACTTCTCTGTAAAAGCAGCCAAAGACAATATGTACCAAACAAATGATCCCCAGGGCGCCTGGGTGGTTCAGTCAGTTAAGCCTCTGTCTTTGGCTCAGGCCATGATCACTCGCTCTGTGAGTTCGAGCCCGGCCTCCGGCTCTGTGCTGCGGGCTTGGGGCCTGGAGCCTGCTTCGGATTCTGTGTCTCCCTTTCTCTCTGCCCTGCCCCAACTCACTCTCTGTTCTCTCAAAAATGAATAAACGGAAAACCAAAAACAGGTGTCAGGCTGGATTTGAACCACCGGCCCTAGTTTGTGGACCTGTGGTCTAAGCTGCAGACTCCCTTTAGGAGCTGTACTACCTTGTGAAAGACAACCTTCCTCAAAACTGGTGCCTCTCAAACTGAATCTTTCCTTGGCAGCAGCCCTACCTTTCCCCAACTTAACTGTGCTGGGTCGCTGTCAGTCCTTCCTGCCGCTCGCCTCACCGATCCCTTTCCCTCCCCCAGGTGGTGGGCTCCTCCATGCCGCTCATCGGGGACCACCAAGATGAAGACAAGCAGCTCATCGTGGAGCTTGTGGTCAACAAGATGGCCCAGGCCCTGCCCAGGCAGCGGCAGCGGGATGCCTCCCCCGGCAGGGGCTCCCACGGCCAGGTCAGGCCCCTGGCGCTAAGCGAGGGCCGGGCTGGCCCTAGGGGGGGCTGAGAATCAGCAGGCTAAGGGCACGGCCATGGCCATTGCACAAGTGTGATGGCAATTACCAATTGTTTCTACCAATTGTTGTAAAAATTGATGAAATAGCCACTACCCGGACTTCCCTGAGTGCCTCCCAACCCTCCCCCGCCAAAGCTTGACACCCCTCAGCTCAGCCACAGACGCCAGCCTCACAGGGAGCCCGTGTCATTTTGATTGGCTGATGCGGCTGGCCAGTAACTATTTTTAACCTCTCCTGCTCCACTCCTCTGCCGCAGACTCCGTCCCCTGGGGCCCTGCCCTTGGGCCGCCAGACCTCCCAGCAGCCCTCGGGGCCTCCAGCTCAGCAACGACCCCCACCACAGGGTAAGTGAGGGGCTGGCTTCCTAAGCCCCTACAGTACTGGCAACCCTACCCCCCCCCACCTCTCACATGTGCACTCTTTCTGTTCCTCAGGTGGCCCTCCACAGCCCGGGCCGGGCCCCCAACGCCAAGGACCCCCGTTGCAGCAGCGCCCACCCCCACAGGGCCAGCAGCACCTTTCGGGCCTCGGACCCCCGGCTGGCAGTCCCCTGCCCCAGCGCCTACCAAGTCCCACGTCAGCACCCCAACAGCCTGCGTCCCAGGCCCCACCAATGACCCAGGGTCAAGGCCGCCAATCCCGGCCAGTGGCAGGAGGACCTGGGGCACCTCCAGCAGCCCGCCCACCTGCCTCCCCATCTCCCCAGCGCCAGGCGGGCCCCCCACAAGCTACCCGTCAGACTTCAGTCTCTGGTCAGGCTCCGCCAAAGGCCTCAGGGGCCCCACCGAGTGGTCAGCAGCGTCAGGGCCCACCCCAGAAACCCCCAGGCCCTGCCGGCCCCACACGCCAGGCCAGCCAGGCGGGTCCCATGCCCCGCACCGGGCCACCCACCACACAGCAGCCACGGCCCAGTGGCCCAGGCCCTGCTGGACGACCCACCAAGCCACAGCTGGCCCAGAAACCCAGCCAGGATGTGCCGCCACCCGCCACCGCCACTGCCGGGGGACCTCCGCACCCCCAGCTCAAGTAAGAGGACCCCACAGCAGCCCTCACCTTGCTGCTCACAAAACAGGCTCCTGCACCAGAAGAGTGGCCCCAGTTCCCAGGCTCCTCGGACACAGGTCCTATACAGGAGTCCCTAGAGTTCGCTCTTCAGTGTGGACAGACCCCTTATCCAAGCTATACACACACACACACACACCACCACCACCCCCACCCCCACCCCCACCCCTCCCCACCACCCCCCCAATTCAGAGGCTCCTGCCCTCCATCCCAGACATTTGTGGCAGAACCCCAGAAAAACCCCTTTTAGTTCAGTTCAGGGTCTTCCCACTAGGCCCCTGGGAGAGCCCCCACCCCCAGGCCTCCTGGCCCCTTGCTGACTGACCCTGCCCATCAAATCCTCCACCCAGCAAAACGTACCCTTCTCCTGCCCAACTGGACCCTTCCCCACCAACTCAGTCCCCCTCTGTCACTTCACACTCTCCCCAGACTGTCCTCGTGCTTTTCCTAGTCTAAGCTTCCTTCTGGCCCATCACAGTCTCCTCCCAAATCATCACCTCTCGGCCTTTTCTGGTCCATTCCAGGCCTCCCCCCACCTTGGCTCCAAAGTCCTCCCCACCACATCCAAGTGCTCCGTCTTAGATTGTTCCCCCCACCCACACCAGCCTGTCCTTGGTGCAAACCCCACTGCTCTCCCTCCCTGACTCCTAACGCAGACTGGGAGGCTCCCTGCCCATCTTCACCTTTACATCTAACTCCTTCCTGTCTAGCCTAGAATTTGAAGAGAGGGTGCAACCCAGGACTCAGCCCACTAAGCCCAGACTTCACCTTGGATCCAAGTCTTCCCAGTCTGGCCCAGGGCTCCCCCACTCCACCTGAGAATCCATGAGGGTCTAGGCCTGTGCTGGTGGGCGGGAGGGTCACAGGCACAGCCCCAGGACTAGAGGGGCAGGGCTGGGCCGGGCCTGGGGTAACATTGTGTTTCTCTCCCCTTCCTCCCTTCCTCCCCACCCCCTTCCTCCCATGCCTCCACCTTGTCTCTCTCTAGCAAATCCCAGTCTCTGACCAATGCCTTCAACCTTCCAGAGCCAGCCCCGCCCAGGCCCAGCCTTAGCCAGGACGAGGTGAAAGCTGAGACCATCCGCAGCCTGAGGAAGTCTTTCGCCAGCCTCTTCTCCGACTGACACCCCACTCTGAGAACCCTTAATTCCTCCTGGGCAACCCCTCTCTGGGCCCTGAATCCATTTCTCACTTTTGGAGTCTCCAAATCCCTTGAGAAGCCCTCTCCTGGTCTGCCCAGTTCCCTCTTCTCACTCCGCAGAATGCCCAAGTCCCTAGGGAGACCTCACTCCTGGTCCTACATCCAGTTCTCACCTTTGGAATTCCCAAGTCCTTTTAAAAAGCCACTCCTGGCCACCTCAAGACTTACTTTTTAGTTTTAGAACCTCCAAATTCCTGAAGACCTCTATTCCTGGACCCCACCCCCCACCCCCAGAGTGCACTTTCCCTCCCAGAAGCTCCCAAACACCAGGGAACACCTGTTCCGGCCCTAACACCACTGAGTCTCCTCCTAGAACCCTGAAAATTCCTGGGAAACCATACTCCTGGTCCCAGATCTCTCAAGGACACCTTGTTCCCCATCAAGATTTCCTAGATCCTAAAGAAACCCTTGCCTTGGAGCCCCTTTCCAGGGATCTCGCATCTCTGGAGATCCACTTCTTCAGATGCCACTCTCCAGCCCCGCTGGTATTTCTCTTAACCACCCACCAACCCCACTGATCACACCAGGTCTTCCCACTGCTAGGACCCTTCTGGTCCCCAGGGACCCACACTTCCACTTTCCTGCCTCCGACAGCTATCTTTAAATATGCAAACCCCCCCATCCTCCCAGAATCCTTTGCACATGGAGGGCCAGTGGTCCTCTGCTTCCCCACCTTTGCCGTGATGTCTGTGTCTGTGACTGACGTGGCCTCCTTTTGTGCCGTGCTTGGCATATGTGGTCCTCGTTCATCGTGCCGCCTGTGGTGATGCGTGCAGTGGCGCTGTTTGTGTGGTCCGCACTTCCCCCCAACCACTCCTTGCCTGGACTCACCCCCACCCTTCAGCGGCTCTGAACCCCATGAGAAGAGTCGGGAAGCAAAATAAACAAGCAAAGGCCCAGCAGATTTCTGTGCTTCTTGGTGAACAGGGGAGTCCTTGAATGGTGGGGAAGACACAGAGGGGACCCCTCCAAATCTACATGGGGTGCTGGGGCCCCCAAAATCCAGTGGAAGGCACATCAGGCACAAATTCCAAAGAGGTTCTGAGCGGAATCCCTGTCACAAATCCCAGCCATTGGAGACAGAGGAGCTCCCAAATTTAGAAGTATCCCCAAAGCCAAGAGGAAACCAAATTATGGACGAAGCAGGGGCCTCGGTCTTTGGAGGGGTCCCCCAATTCCAGAGGAACTGGAAAAGCACACGGGGACACCCTCCCCTCATCTCCCAGGACAGGGATGGGGGTCCTGAGGCAAGATAGGGCAGAAACAAAACGTTGATTGGCTGGTGGGCAGAGCTCCTCGGCGTGGCAGGCTGCAATTGGCTCCCAGGCGGCTGGGGGCAGGGCCTAAGGCACAAGGCGGGCCGCGCTGAGAAGGCAGGCGGGCAACTCATCTGCCTGGGTGCGGTGCAAGGAGGGTTCCGAGGCACTCCGCTCAATCTTGGGGAGTGACCGCTGCAGCAACTCAATCGTGGCCAGGATCTGGGGGCAGGGGCAGGTTAGGGGACGTGTCCAGAGCACCCCGACACCCACGAACCCCAGCCTAATGGGGAAGTACACACACATCATATGCTCCTGAGCCTTGAACGTGCCCAATTCCCACACACCTCGCAGTCTTCCTCCTTCTCAGAACCGCCCTCCTACCGGGCCCACCTGGGGAAAGAGAGGACGTTCCTCCCGCTGGAACTTGAGGCAGTCAGAGAGCAGGCGCCGCATTGCCTTGGGGCAGTTGCTGGAGACTTTGCTGAGGTCCGGGGATAGATAGCCACGGCCCACCATGAAGATAATCTGGGGTTGGGGGAGGCAGGAATGGGGTGATCTGGGGGTCTGGGCTAGGAGGCTGAAGGAATTCTGGGTCTCAAGGGGCTTTGGAGGCTTTTTTTTGGAGGGGGGAGCTAGGGTACTCTGGGTATTAGGGTCTGAGGATTGTGGGTATCTTGGGGATGCAAGGATTCTGGGTCTCTGAGGACTTGGGACTGGGTCTCTGAAGACAAGGATTCTCTGCTTGTAGAACAGAATAATTTAAGCTTGGGAGAAGTTAAGAATTGTAGGTATCCCTGGGCTCACAGATTATTAGGGGGCTTAGAAGCCTAGTAAGTACTGAGTCAGGGGAAACACGAAGTTCTGGGTCTGGAGGGAGCTAAGGGACTCTAAATTTTGGGAGCTTGTATTTCTCTAGGGGTCTGGAGGCTAGAGGACTATGGGTCCATGCATCCTATAGGACTGTGGGTGCTCAGGGCTTGGAGCCTAGAGGATATGGGGTTTCGAAGGGCCTGGAAGAGTCCATGCCTTAGACCTGGAAAATCGGCAGTCTGGGCCTAGAGTATCGTGGGTTTCAGGGCCCTGAAGGCCCATCAGATGCCCAAGGCCCAAGTGACTGTGGGGATCTGTGAGTATTCCAGAAGCACAAATGGCTTCCGTGACTGGGAGAAACAGAATTCTGGGCTTTGGGACTTGGGGGATTTTGAGCGCCGAGGCCAGAAGACAGTAGGTTATCTCAAGTTCCAGAGGGCTTCGGGGTGTTTGGGGGCCCTTTGGGACCCTGGGTATATGGGATTTAGGAGATTCTGGAGTTCAAGGACCCAGAGGCTGATAGATGGACAGGGAAGGAGAGCATTCTGAGTAGGGAAGACCAGAGGATTCTGGGAGTTCTCAGCCCAGAAGACTTTGGGTTTCTGGGGGAAGTGTAGCATTCTTGGTCTTTACAAAGGAGGAAGTCTGAGGTCTGGAGGCTGAAGGGACTCCCTTCCCTAAGAGATTATGGGTAAGGTGTGGGACTCACCTGGTCACGGCTGCCAATGTGGCTGTAAGGCAGCGAGCCAGTCATGAGCTCATACAGCACAACCCCATAGGCGTAGACATCTGACTGGAAGCTGTAGGGGTTCGGGTCCTGCATACGGATCACCTCAGCCGCCTTCAATAGGGCAGACCAGACATACCAGGCAGGGGGATCATGGAGGCCAGCAAATGGCTGGCCAGAGTCTCAGCTCCCACTAGCCACACCGCACAACTGGGATCACCCCCATGAGTTAAAAACATGAACAATCTAGACACCCACATCTGGCACAAGTTTTCATCCCCACTCAGCTCCCCACATCCCGGCCCAGCAATCCATGTCCCTATATGGCTCCGGTCTAGCCTGGCCCAACTCACCATCCATAGCACAGAGCCCGAGGGCTGCTCCAAGGGCTGGGCCCCACTCCACCGTGTCTTCACTGTGGCCAGGCCAAAGTCACCAATCTTCACTGTGAGCCCCTCATGTAGGAAGATGTCTACTAGGGTTAAGGGCCACTACAGGAGCTCCAAATAGCCACATCTCTCATCCTGACTGGGAGGTTCCCATTGATGCCTCCATACCAATCATGCCTCTGACCCTGACCGGAAGCCCCCCAATATCATACAAACTAGCCACAATCTTGACTCAGGCAGGGAACTCCAATTAATGCTCCCTACCTTGGCCCCCCTATGACTCCTGGCCAGGAAGCCCCTCAAGTGGCACCCATCCCTGCCGTGCCCGTGACCCTGATCAGGAACTCCCTGTAATGTCCTCTACAGCTGCCATACTTTAGACCTTGACCAAAGTCCCCAGGAACAGCACCTGAAGCAGCCATGGCTTTGAACCCTGACCAAGAGACCCCCATTAAAGCCCCTATAAAGCCACGTGACACATGCCTCTCCCTATGCATCTCCAGAAGGCCCCCAACAAGAGCCACCACCCAAGCCCTTAGGGACAGGCAGATACTGTTAGACTTGAGATCTCGGTGGATGATGTTCTTGGCATGGAGGTAGCTGTAGAGATGGATGGAAGCAGGTGGCGAATTGGCTAGGGGTGACCCCATCTCCCCCCCCAAGCCTCCCAGCCCCCACCCCTTGTCCCCAGGCCAGGAGGCTCACTCCATGCCCTGGGCAGTCTGTCGGGCCACGTCGATGAGCTGGACCATGTCGAAGCGTGTGTCGGCCACATGTAGGTGGTGGTACAGGCTGGAGCCCTCACACCACTGTGTGATGATAGCAAATCCCGGCCTAGTCATAAAGCCCATGAACAGCAAGATGTTGACATGACGTGTCTTCCTGAAGGCAGGGAGGGTGGTACCAGAACAGGAAGGAAAAAGAGCAACTGTCACTCACTTTCTGAGCATCAGGAATGGTGCTGTTCACTGCTGCCTTCTGTCATCATTTCCACCGTCTTTCAGGAGGCTCAGGGCCAGACTGCATCCGGAGTCAGTGCATTTGTGGGACATATTTCATGGGCTATGATTCCACCCAAGGGGCTGACGTCCCAAGCTTCCTCAAATGAGTCTCCCAACAAAAGCAGGAGGGAGAGATTACTGCCACCACCCCTCTGGCAGACCAATGACTCTCCATCATCAATACCTGCCAACCTCTGACCTTGACCATGACCTGGGCCTGTGGCCACTGTGAGATGCCAACCTTCTTCATTGATATATCACTGTAATACTGATAAATGCCAGTAAAAATGCCAGTGACATGTGACTCTGCCCTGTTAATCACGAGAGGCTTTGAGATAAAGAGCTTGGGGTTAGGACGCAGATTAGATCCTGTGTTCCAATCCAGGCTCCTCCAAGGACTCACTGTGCAACCTTGGGGAAGACACTCAACCTCTCTGTGCCTCATTTTCCTCAACTTCAAAACTGCGATAATTAAATGAGCTGCCTTACAGGGAAGTTAGGAAGAGTTATTAATAAATAATCTGTAAGGCACTTAAAAGAGCACCTACTGCACAAACACCCTGAAAATGTCACTGTCCTTGTTGTTATTGCTACTGGGTACCTGAGGCTGCCTCACAGATGAACAGACCCCTCTGATTTCGAAGAAACACCGTCACTCCTTACAGAAGCAAGCAGTAACCACAGTTGTTAACAGTAACACAAATGCATACAGCACCAACAATTCTCTGCCACTCTGCTCACGTTGCAGTGGATGACAGAGGACATGAGCATTCTTTGCAGTGGGCGGATTATGGTTAAAATATTAACATGATGCAAATTTACAGCATGCTCAAATAATTTCACAGGGAGGAACAGAGAATGAAAGGTTTCTTACTGCGGCTCTGTAATGAGGATAACTATTAAAATAGCTCAAGAAATTCTGATAACATCAACTCTGTGACACAATTATGCCCATTTGGCAGAGGGAAAGTCCACGCCAGCAACTCCGGGAGTGGTAGCAACTAGAGAGGCAGAAAAGGAACCTTGGGGTTTCTCGGTGCCAATTAATTAATACCGTGTTAAAGGCAGATTAAGGAGAGCAACTACAATCACTAATTAAACCATGATTAAGTCACGGTCACCATTACAGTCAAATAATACTGCTCTCTTGATTACAGCACTGCTGTGATTAGTAACAGGATCGCACCACAATAAACGTCCTGCTAATGACACCGTAGACGCAGAGGGGAAGGAGGGACGCAAGCCTTCCTGGCAACGGGGTTGATGCTATATTCATGGGAGTGCACCCAGGAAGGCCATGTCCTGGCCTGCTGCCCCACCCAGTTCACAGCAGGCGAATGCCAGACCCACGTTTTGCAGGCAGAGACGTTAATTAATAATGAGAACCAACCCCAACACAAGCAATGGAATCATCAGCCATCCTCTACCCATACCCACTTCCCAGAGGGCAAAGGGACGTCCCCGGCTGAGAGACAACTTATGGGTTACGGTTATAACACAACCGGAACACGGGTGCTGTGCGGGAAGTGGCCCAAGCCCGGCCTTTCCCCAGGGAGGGGCCAGTGCTGCCCCGCCGCCCCACCGCCCCCGCCCCCACAAACGTGCAATCTCACCTGAGCACCTGCATCTCGTTCTTGAAGGCCTGGGCCTGCTCAGCCGTGGGTTGGGCCACCTTGAGCACCTTCACAGCCACATCGCCATGCCACCGCCCGCGAAACACGGTGCCAAATGAGCCCGTCCCGATCCTCTTCAGCAGCTGCACCTCGCTGGGCGGCACCTCCCAGTAATAGCCCGAGTCCCGGTATCCCAGATTCTTCTGCGGGCCACACGAGAGGCATCTCAGGGGCCTGCCCGCTTCCCTCATCACTCAGCCTGTGGTGCCCCACCGAAGGTTCCCCGGGAGCTTACCACTTTCTTCTTGTCATCAGCCAAGGACTTCCGCTCCCGCGGCTCTGACGGGGACTTGGAATGTGGGGACTTCCTCCCCGAGGACACGCTGGGGCTGGGGCTCCCCCGGGGGGCTCCATCACCACCACCTCTACTACCAGCAGCTGCGGTTGTGGAGGGGATGTTAGTGGAGGCACGTGGGGTGGGGTGGGGGACTCGGCACAGGCAGGAAGGCTGGAGGGCAGACTCACCATCAGCGCTGAAACTCTGCGCACTGAGCTGGAAGAAGCGGGACAGGACTCAGAGAGGGAGCAGGGCAGCCGACCAGAATTGCTCTCCCCTCCGCCCGGTGCCCTGCATGACTGATGCCCACACCACCAACCTGGAGGAGGCTGGAGTCCATGGGGGCCGTGGTGCTGACCATGTGCACGTTGGGAGTGGATGTGGAGCGGATGCGCTGGAGTGGGGCGTTGGCGGGGGCAGGGAAGGGAAAGTGCTCGGGGTCGCGGTGCTGGGTGCGGGAGCTGGCAGGGGAAAGGCTGTGAAATCACTGTTGGGGGAACAAGGAAAGCCACCCCCGCCACCCCCGCTAAAGGTAGGTCTAGCTCAGTAAACGTCCACCGTGATCACTACTATTCGCTTCCTCAAGAAACACTTATTGAATGCCTGCCCTGTGCCAGATACTACAACAGGTGGTGGAAGTAAAACTGTGGGCACAACAAATACAAGTTCATGCCCTCGTGTGACTGATGCTCCAGTAGGGAGAGAGTGCCGTAACCACCCAGGAATATGTAATATGCCCACTGGTGACAGGTGCATAAAAGAGTAAAATAAAGCAACATGAGGAGACAGAAAGTGGCCCTGGTGGTGTCTGGAAAGGCTTCTCTGACGTAACATCTGAGCAAAGACCTAAAGGAGAAACAGCAAGCCACACAGACGGTGGGGGAAAGAGCAATATATCGTATTTTATAACTATGTGTATGGTTCAAATATATCATTCTATAACGTACATGTTAACTGTATTAAAAATGCCAATGTTTCCAAAGATACATATTATAATAGCATCATACAGTTGACCTGTGAACAATGCAGAGGTTAGAGGTACCAGCCCCCTGCCCAGCTGAACACCCACTTATAACTTCTGACTCCCCAAAAATGTAACTACTGAGAGCCTACCTTTGACCAGAAGCCTTACCGATAACATAAACAGTCAATGCACACAAAGTGTGTATGTTCTACGTATTATATACTGTATTCTTACTACAATAGGTTTACAGAGCAAAGTAAGCTAAAAAAAAAAAAAAGGAAAATGCTTTTGATGTGCCTGGGTGGCTCAGTCGGTTAAGTGCCTGACTTTGGCTCAGGTCATGGTCTCACGATTTGTGAGACAGAGCCTTGCGTCAGGCTCTGCAACGACAGCGCGGAGTCTGCTTTGGATTCTCTCTCTGCCCCTTCTGCACTCTGTCGCTCTCAAAATAAATCAATCAACATTAAAAAAGAAACAAAGAAAATGTTTTTAAGAAAATAATAAGCAAAGCGCCTAGGTGGCTCAGTCACCGAGCATTTGACTTCAGCTCAGGTTGTGATCTCACAGTTCATGAGCTCACGCCTCCTTTCAGGTGAGCATGAGCCCTGCTTCAGGTGAGCCCTGCTTCTCTCTCTTTCTCTCACTCTGCCCCTCTTGGGATTCTCTTTCTCTGCCCCTCGCTCACTTGTGCCCCCCCAAAATAAAAACAAAAACAACAAAACAAAACAAAAACCAATCACAAGAAAGAGAAAGTGTAATTATAGTACTGTACATAAAAACCCCACAAGTAGACCCATATAGTTCAAACCCATGTTCAACGATCGGCTGTATGTCCTGCGCATAGATGTACACGGCAATGCGTAAAGATATATGTTATACATATTGAAATATCACAAACACATTTTAAAATGTCCCTTTCACTATCCTGAAATGAAATTTATAGGCAATTAATCCACATATGCCCATAATTAAATATAACACCCAAACTTTACTATTTTATATTATGGAAAAACATGGGTTTCACGTTACGTAAAGACAGTATTAAGTAGAAACACATGATGATGTGTTTACAGCATGCTGTACAAATATAGACATTCTAAAATACATAACTAAACAGATAAAATTCACATTTTATATTTTAGTATATGTGCTGCCGAAGCAAGCACAAAACTCATGTTTTACAAACTTACGCTATATTAGAATAATATACTTCAATATAGTAATTCTACAGTAGTATAGTACTTCACATAAAGGAGAAATAAAAGGGAGTTGATGGTAAAATAGTATGTATTTCAAAAAGGAAAGGCTTGAGGATGGTTATACTTCAAGAATTAGCAAAATAGTTAGATGCTTACATGTATGTACCTATAATGAAGAAGGACTTCTTACTCGACACCAGACCTTGTTCTAAGCACTGGACATGCCTTAACACATTGTAAGTCCTCACCAGAACCCTATGTGGTAAAGTTATTATTATCTCCTCTTTGTGGATGAGAAAACTAAGGCCCAGAGAGATTAGCTGACTTGCCCCAGGTCCACACCCTTACTCAGAGTTGTAGATGCTCAATAAATGTTTATCAAATAAACAAATGAATGAAGCATGGCTTGTGGTCTACAAAGGTCTGCAGATCTTTTTCTCCTGACAACAGGCGGTCAGCTACAGGCATCCCTACCTGGGACCCTGAGGGGTTAGCGGCTCATTCAGGGGGCGATTCGAGGGAGCCTCGTGCTGTCTGGAGCCTCCGGACAAATCCTGCACACTGTGGTAGACCCTTGAGGGCATTAAGGGAACACAGCAAGAGGACAAGGGTCATATGTCTATAAGAGCTGGTGGCCCGTGTCCTCCCCGTTCCCCGACCCAGCCCAGGCCCTGCTCACTGTCGGCAGTTGGTACTCATGTCAACACAGACTGTGGGGACCTTGGACGAACAGTGCTGGTGGAACTTGTAGCCACAGGTTTGGCAGCGGAAGCCATGGAACAGAAACTTAAGGCAGAAGTCACAGAATGCCAGGCTGAAGAACGTCTTCCGTACCTGCTGCCACAGAGCAGGGAAGGTTGACGCCTGGCCAAGGACCCTCCCTGCCCCACGCCCACAGTCTTCGCCCACCATCCACGCCACACTCACAAAATTGTGCATGGTCAGTGGCACGTCTTCCAGGACCTCTACGATGAGCTCCTCTCCATCCAGGGGGGCAATGGCAGTATCCCAGGCGGTGACTGTCTTCCGCCTGCAGGGCGCATGGAAGGGAGGGAGTGAGACGGTGGACAGGGACCTTGGGAGGCGGGGAACCGCCAAAAGTCCCTCCAAACCCACCATCCATGGAGTAATCTCTGACATGTTTAAATTTCATCGTGGCAACTCTAGGAACTAGTTACTCTCCTAGTCCCCATTTTACAGATGAGGAAACTGAAGCCGAGGAAAAAGCGACTTGCCCAAGGCCACAAAGGAGTGCGAGTGGCAGGACAGTGTGAAGAGTCCATGTTCTTTAAAGATTTTTTTTTTAGGAGAGAGTGTGTATGTGAACAGGGGAGAGGCAGAGGAAGAGAGAGAATCTTAAGCAGGCTCCATGGAGCCCAACGCAGGGCTCGATCCCACAGCCCTGGAATCATGACCTGAGCCAAAATCAAGAGTCAGGACACTCAACTGAGCTACCCAGGCGTCCCAGAAGAGTCCATGCCCTTAACCACAATGCAAGGAGCAAATGAGACAGTGAATAAACAACAAGTCTCGGAGGTGCTAAGCAAGCCCCTGACAAAGTGGCTGATGACGCACTGAAATAACAAATGAAAAGCAATGTGTGACTCCAATAAAAAAAATTAAGGAACCCCAGGACACAGGGATAAACGGAAGGCCAGCATGGACCAACGTGGCAGACGGGGAAGAGGGAAGCAGAGGAAGCTGAGACCTGACAAGTGGCTGAAACAGTGAAAGAACAAAGCAGATGAGCTCTGGGAGGAGGCGGGGGAGCAGGGCGAGGACCCGGAGGCAAGTTGAGATGCGCTGCTTTGACCTTAAAGGCAAATGAACTAATGAAGGTATGCAACAGAAGCAGGAGGCACTCTTAGTGGACTCACTGAGCTAAGGGAAGGCTAATGGGAACTGCAGGACAGAGAGAAGGCGCCAGGTGGCTCTGAGACACGGGAGGCCAGGCGCCCAGCAGAGGGAGGTGAAGTGGGGGTGGGCACACTTACCCCTCGATCAGCCGGTAGACCACACAGCAATCCTGATTAAGACCCCGCACCTTGAGGGCCTTGTCTAGAGAGTCGTAGACACTCATGCCATCCCGGACAGTCACCTGTGTGTGTGTGTGCCGACAGGTGGTTCAGTGCCCAACATGGGCCCCCAGCCGACGTTCCCATGCGTCTGTAAAAGCCTCCTCCCACCCAGAGTCACCCTTCTGACCAAGACTTACAACAGGGTCCGTCCCCATCCCCTGCCAGCCGTGCCCCTGTCAGACTCACCACTGTGCGTTGCTTGTTGGGCAGGTACACTTTGACAGTGCCCACTGCCCGGGACGGCTCGGCCCCGTTGGCAGGGGGGCCCCGTGGTGGCTCCATGGAGCCTAGGACTTTGTCAAGACGGGCTGAGGCGGGGCTGGGCAGGCGCCATGGGGCTCCTAGAACACAGGAGGGATTCAGAGGCCCAGTAACGACAGTCTGGAAGCAAAGTGGCAGGGACAAAAAAAAAAATTCAATCTCCAGGCTCCACATCACCCCCTGTTGCCTAATCTCCACACAAGAGCCCAAAGGATCCCGTTAAACACCCTGAACTCATCCAATCCCTCCTCTGCTCAGCCTCTCCTGTTGTTTGTCTCACTTTTCTGGGCAACGATCTAGGGTTCACTGCGTAGGGCCTGGGGTGGAGAGGAGGGGACAGTAAGGACACAATGAGAGGTAGTACATTCCGTCCTGGAGGTCAGAATAGTACCAAGTCTCTGTGCTGGGGGCTAACAAGCAAGTCAAACCACACTGCAATGGGGCGTGTCGGGTACATAATGGACGTGAACAGGGTGTTCTGGCTTTTTAATGGAGAAGGGGGGGTTATCAGATACTGCACTGCGATGCCAGAGGTGTCACAGGCAGGATGATGGGAAACAAACAGAAGATAAGATACAGCCCTTAGCTTGGAGACAATGAGAATAGCACCAAAGAGCGTTCTTAAGGACACTGCAGGAATCCCTAAGCCCCGGGCTGTAACGGGAAGACTGCTCTCAACCACTGTACTACGTGGAGAATGGCAGTCACCAGACCGTGATGGGGAGTTCATAGGGGCTCGGCAGACACTATACCGCAGGGACCAGAAGGGGGAGAAGATAAATAATGGACGTCACCGGACATTGTCATGGGGGAATGGAAGATAATGGTGCATTACCAAGCACGGTCAAGGTGTGATAAACAGGGGGAGAACGGGGGTGGGGGTTCTAAAATCCCCCCTAATTAATGAAGGGGGCACAGACATTACTGGTGCTAATGGAAGGAGAGTTCCAGAGTAAAAGGGGAATCCTCAAACATTCTCCCAGTGGGTCAGACCTTGATCCAGAGTAAGGGGAGCGACTAGTGCATGACATCTCCACGCACTCCCCGTTATCTGCAAGGAAGCGTCATCAAGGGACCTCAACGAGGTCTGGAGGGAGTCTGGGCACCACACTACAGCCCAGGCCCCATTCAGCCCGGCCCCGCCTACCGAGGCCCTTCCAGCTGGGCTCAGGCGCGCTGCCACACGCGACGGGCGAAACCATCCCCCGCAGTCTTACACCCCTATTCCTGTCTACCCGATGCCCCCCCGCTGTCGACGATGGTCTCGCCCCGGGTCAACCCACTCCTCCGGTTCCGGGCCGGGAGCGCCGGGGCCCAGGCGAAGCCATCCGGGAGCTGAGCCTTCGGTCCCGGCTCCCTGCCCGTGCCCGGTGGCCGCTCCAGAAACCTAACCCCACCGGGCCCGCCCTCACCTGTCACGCCGCTACGGCCACCGCCGCCTCCATCTTGGGCCTGTCTTCTTGTTTCCTCGCAGAGTCCGCCTCCACCGCCCCTCGGACTTTCACCATTGGCGCCACAGGATTCAGCCCTCCCTCCTTATTGGATTAGGGTCACGCCTGTCAAGGCAAGACCGGCGGAATGTGGGTCGTGTTCCGGATTAGGAGGGGCTGCCTGAAACGTCAGGGTCAGGGGCACTGGCGCACGTCCGGACTCGCGCAGGCGCAGTTGGGTGGAGACCTGCAAGCCGTGTACTTTAACCCGGATCGTGCCGTGGCGGAATAAAGCAGGAATTTTTTTTCTGCTTTAAGGGTTCCTGAATCTGGCCGGGCAATCCTTAAGTGCCTTTTTTTGACCAGTGACCGGAGATCTTGACACCCATTTGGGATTTTCCTGTGTCTCCGTTTTACCGTATTTGAAATGAGTTGAAATCAGACCACTTAACTGCAGAGTTTTCCACTTCTAAGAAACTTGTAGTCACACCTTTTGATAATGGCGGGCCTCTGGTGTGGCTGAGGCTGGAGGGTCTGGCCCTAGAAGGAGCGGCCTGATGTGCGGGGCAGTTTACTGTAGAAATGGAGTTGGTAAGGATTTTAAGAGATTAGTCATAGATGGCCAGGTGTAGAGGCGAGGGAAGTGTGGACCTGGAAGAGGGTACAGAGCAGGGACAGTGAAGGTATTGTAGGGTAAAAAATTTTTAGGAGTTTTATTTTCCCTGGTGTCAAAAGTCAACGAGGCTTTCCACCCTCCCTTTTCTTAGAACACTTCCTTTAGAAAACTTGTAAAATTGTTTCTCTGTCTCTTCCAGGTGTATGTAAATCTCTTAAAAAGCTACATAGGCCTCTTGCCAGCTTTACTACCCAGGAATGTAGTTCTTAAGGGCCTTGGAGCCATCTCTTTGAAATGTAAACATCAATGAGTCTAGCACCCTTATCTCCACGTCTCCTTAGGAATTTGACCTAGGCTCCTGGCTCCAACTTATTACCTGCTTGTCAAAGAGATCTGGATTTTATTTTTCCTCTGGGTAAAGACAGATGGCTACCCCAATCTCCAGGTGAATTTGAGATGAACTGTGTGTTGCACATGGTACTGTCAAGTTCTCTTGCTTGAAGACAAGTTATTGTCGTTTTTGAAAACATGTATGTAACGGGTTATATCAGCCTGGCTATATAAAAGGATGAGGTTTCTTTCTGTCTTCTCAAGCTCTTTAGCGCATTTCTGGAGCTTCGCATCACAGCCTGCTTTGGTGTTTATTAGACAGTAAAACTATTTCATCCTTTCCTACCTTGGTGGAGAGGATACACAGGTCGGCAGGAGATTTTATTTTTAATTATTTCCCAGACAGTGTGAACTGCCTGTTGTGTTTGAAGTGACTACGTTCTCCTGTTTGGAGCCTCAGCATCCTTAGGTGGTGAAATGGGAAAGATCAGAGAAAAGTCACTAGATGAGGGGACGTCAACATCCTTCAACTTGTATTTATTGTTTCTCTGCATATAGAGAGACAGAAGTTTGGCTTACTGGGCTGCCATATAACCTCCATTTCCCATTGCCTCTTTTCAGATTTTCACCATTCAGTGGCTAAAACTAAAAAGACTGACAATACCACATATTGTCGAGAATGTGGAGCAACTGGAACTTACACGTTGCTGTTGGGAGTGTGAAATGGGAAACCGCTTTGGAGACAGATTGGAAGCTTCCTCTAAAGTCAAACATAGACATACCATGCAGTCGAGCAATCTCACTCCTAGGTATTTACTCCAAAGAAGTAAAAACATATGTCCAGTGATGTGCTGGTAAATGTTTAACAACCAGCTTTCCAGGAAAAGAAAAAAAAGCTCTAATTATTTACAGCCAACTATGCTGTAAATAATCCTACCATGGCTTATTTCAAGCTACTAACATGACCTCACCGAACAAGAGTTGAGAAGGGATTTGCAAAATCGGCTCTAGTGAGCCGTCCACAACATGCAAGTGAAATATGTCCACACAAAAACTTGCACTCAGATGTTCACATTAGTTTGATTCATAACAACAAAAAAATGGAAACAGCTCAGGTGTCCCATAACAGAAGAATTGACAAGAAACACAGCAATGGGATCATGGAATACTACTCAGCAATGAGAGGGAATCTCGCAGACCTAGGGCTGAGCAAAAGAATCCAGACTCAAAGGCAAAATACTGTTATTCCATTTGTATGAAATTCTGAGACAGGCAAAACTAATTCACGGTGAGGAAATTCAGGTTAGTTGTCTTGGGGGAGTAACTGGGAAGGGCATGAAGGAACTTTTGGAGGTGACTGCACTGTTCAGTATCCATTTGTCAAAACTCATTGAACTCTATACTGAAACTGGGGACGTTTTAATGTGTGCAAAATATACTTGATAACAATGCATGGCAAAACAATGGCTTCAAACATAGTTCCCACCATCTTGATTTCTTACAAATTCTTATTGGTTAGAGAAAAAAAAATTTTAATTCTTTTTTCCAAAATTTTATTCCTGGATCCCAAATCTCCCATTTCTCAGTGCACGAGCCCTGGCGGCCACCTCAGTGCCATGTGAGGTCAGGAACAACTGTAAGAGCTCAGTGAAGGGCTCCAAACCTTCACACCAACTAAATATAATTTGAGGGCTTGGGGGAATACATGTTAAATTTCAATTAACTTAAATATTATTCAGTTATATATTATTTTATTTGTTTGAAAATTTTATTTCTCCCTGATTCGTTCCCGGGTTTCAGCAGTTGTGTTTTCCCTGGTTAGACTGAAAATTTTATTTCTAGGCGGTATTTGAAGACAGACTTCTGGCTGTGTTGTGCAAGGTTTGCAAAAGGATGAACAAAATCCCGCTGCCATCACTGCACACGTGCCAGGTGGGGGGGAGGGTTGGACGGTGGAAAAGGGGTGCGGCCCACTCAAGGGCAACCCTTTCTCTCCCAAGAACTCATCGACTCACTTCAAACCCATCCCAACTGGCATGACTTCAGCCAAGTACCTCACAGGTGCCTCACAGTACCTGACAAGCCATGAAGGCCTTTTTAAAGTAATTTGGGTTTTTAACATCCACCATCATCATCACATTAAAACCATAAGAAGCACCATGTATTAAAACAAAAATTAAAACCGGAGCTAACTGGTTATGGTTTTCTGACATTTCCCTCAAAATTGCCTACCTAGAAATTTTAAAAGATTCGAAAGTAGTTGTTGGTTTTCATGACTGTTGACTTTAAATTCTTAGAAACGTGTCTAAAAAAATATCTAAAATCTTAAGTGTTCGCCGACTGCCGTTGGAATGCTACCCATTTTCCAGCTAAGCAAACTGAGGTTCAGACGGCTCTAAACGGAGGGATTGAGAAGAGCTCAGTCCAGGAATTGAAGTTTGATTTAAAAAAAAAAAAAAACTGTTAAACAGGGCGCAGGCCAAGGACACTTCCTTAAGGAATCTTGGATCCACTCCAGAAGTCCTGCGTGCCTGAAGCCCGCCTCTAGAACCTGCCGCTCCCATTTCCCAACGCCAACGCCCTTGCCCCTCCTCCCCGCCCAGCAGCCGCCACCTGGAAAATGTCAACTCTTAGACCCAATCGCAATGCCTCCCTCTGAGCTACCAATTTTGGAAGAGATGACCACGCATACACATTTCACTGAGGACCAAGACTTAACGGGGTGCCGCCCCACAGGCCTGAGTCGGGACCTTCAACTCTCGGGTGGGCAGCGGGAGGTCTGCAGGCACTCACTCTGCGCTGCTGGCCACCTGGCGTCGAAATCTGCCAATGGCAGTGCAGTGAAGGCTGGGTTTGGGGATGCCGCGAGCATTGACGTTTAGGAGCAAGAAGAGAGGGGACTGATAAACCAATAGCTATGCACAAGGGGTGGGCTTTGGGCCACCCCAGCCAATGGAAGGTGATGCGAGCCCGAGACTAGCCACAAACCCGCAACTTAATGTTACTTTCAAATTAGTGGCAATGCGGCTGTCATCGTTCTAGCTAAAGCAGCACGTGGAAGTTTCCACTTCTGAATATTCCTGGAAGAGATTTTTAGTATACAACCCAGGGGTAAGAAGTGTGGGAAATTCACATGGGAACCAAAAGAGTATTTTAACGTGAATTTTCCTTATTAAAAAGTCTTTCCTAGCAAAATGCATTCATTGAGCAGTGATTTGAATTTGCTATCCCTGTGATCCTAACTGATGAAAAACACACCGTTAAACCAACACAGGATTCTTTAGTTTAAAAAAATGTAAGTTCATTATGTGCTACATACGGCATTTTCATGTTTTCATAACATTGAACAAACGTGCAAGTTTGCATACTTCCAATCTCCATATCCAAGGATCAGATAAGAAAAAAATAGTCAATTATTTCTCGATAAAGTGGGAAAAAAAATAAACCAAGTAACGGTCCTGCAATTGTTACCAAAAATTTACTCTGATGATGAAATCCTTTGATGAGTGTGCTTGTTTCTTAGAAATAAAACAAAAGTCAGGTATGAAAATATTTAATGTTCAGGTAAAAGCTCTGTTTCTCTCGGTCTCTCAAAAATATATACATGTTAAAAAAATTTTTTAAATAAACATTTTCTAAAAAGCACTGTAAATGAGATTTCAGACAAATATACTCCCAGTAAATTCTCATTATTTCATTCATTAAATGACCCACACGTGGTTTATTTATTTTTGAGAAAGAAAAAGAGAGCATGAGCAGGGGAGGGCAGAAAGAGAAGGAGACAGAATCAGAAGCAGGCTCCAGGCTCCAAGCTGTCAGCACAGAGCCCAATGGAGGGCTCGAACCCATGAACTGTGAGATCCTGACCTGAGCTGAAGTCAGACGCCCAACCAACCGAGCCACCAAAGTACCCCTTTACTATATCATTCTTGATACAATATGCATATTGCATATAGCCTTTTGTAGATATAAAAGAATACCTCATAGTTTTTATGCTACCTATGTAAATGTTATGTACGGTCATGTGGTCTGAGAGAATCAATTCTAGAATTACCTAGAATGCCTTAGGACTTAACCACTTGTCTAGTTAAGAGTATCCCCATGTCCTGTTATGTATCTTTGTGACCTTGGACAAGTTGTTTCCTCTCACCATTATCTTTATATTGGCTGATACAAGGTTGTAAGACTGTGAACTAATCTATATCAAACTTTACACAGTGCCCAGTGCACAATGACTAAGCAGTAATTACTAGCTATTCCAGTTATCACTATCATCCTCACTGATGGTATTAAAGTATTAAAGCAAAGATCGATGTCCCTTGGCAGAATTTGTATGACCCAAGTTCAAGGAGCTGACAGGAGTACAACAGATTAAACATACATTCAAAAGAATCCAATATGAAGGCTAGTTGCTTTTTTTCCCAATGTTTATTTATTTATTTCGCTCATGAGAGAGAGAGAGAGAGAGAAAGGAAGAGAGAGAGAGACAGGAGAGAATGAGTGCACAGGCACAGGAGGGGCAGGGAGAGAGTGCACGGGAGGGTCAGAGAGAGAGAGAGAGAGAGAGGAAGAGCAAGAATCCCAAGTATGTTCCACAGCTGTCAGCGCAGAGTCCGAGCTCACAAACTGTGAGATGGTGACCCGAGCTGAAATCAAGGGATGAAGCCACTTAGGCGCCCTGAAGGCTGGCTTGCTTCAGAAGGCTCTGTTCTAGTATTGACTGATGTGTTAGCCATTCTGGGGGCCTGTAGGTAACCAACTCTGCCAGTGCTATGGTCTGCTCCTTTCCTTCTTTTCTTTTCCTTTTCGAAGATACCCTTTAGGGGATGCCTAGGTGGCTCAGTCAGTCGGTAAAGCATCCGACTTTGGCTCAGGTCATGATCTCACTGTGAGCTTGAGCGCCCCTTTGGATGAGTTTGAGCCCTGCTCTGGGCTCTGCACTCTCTCTTACTCTTTCTCTGCACCTCAAAACATTCTCTCTCTCGCCCTTCCCCTCTCAAAAATAAACAAACAAACAAATAAATAAAAGAAGGTACCCTTTACAAGTTTGATAAAGTTCCCTTTTATCCTAATTTTCTGGAAGTTTTTATCAAAACGGGTGTTAATTTTGTGAAATACTTTTCTGCATCTACTTAGATGACCAGATGGGGCTGTCTGGTGACTCAGTCGGTTAAGCGGCCCACTGATCTCGTGGTTTGTGGGTTCGAGCCCCGCCTAGGGCTCGGTGCTGACAGCTAGCTCAGAACCTGGAGTCTGTCTTCAGATTCTGTGTCTCCCTCTCTCTCCCTGACCCTCTCCTGCTTGTGCTGTCTCTGTGTCTCAAAAATAAATAAAAAACAAAAAAATTAGATGACCATATGTTTTTTTCTTTTAGTTTGTTATTGTTGTTATTGTGATGAATTCCATTAATTGATTGTCTTTTAAAAATGTTTATTTATTTATTTTGAGAGAGAGAGAGAAAAAGCATGAGTGGGAGCAGGGCAGAGAGAGAGGGAAAGAGAGAATACCAACCAGGCTCCACGCTCAGCACAGGGCCTGATGCAGGGCTGGAACTCAAGAACCAAGAGATCATGACCTGAGCCGAAATTAAGACCTGGATGCTTAACCAACTGAGCTACGCAGGTGCCCCCATTAATTGATTTTCAAATGCCAATCCAATTCTTTAAATTTTTTTATGTCTTTTATTTTGAGAGAGACAGAGTGAACTGGGTAGGGGCAGAGAAAGTGAGAGACAGAGAGAGAGAGAGAGACAGAGACAGAGACAGACAGACAGACAGACAAAATCAGAAGCAGGTTCCAGGCTCTGAGCCGTCAGCACAGAGCCCAATGCAGGGTTCGAACCCACGGACTGTGAGATCATGTCCTGAAACGAAGTCGGACACTTAACCGACTGATCCACCCAGGCGCCCCAATGTTAATCCAATTCTACATTTTCTGGCATAAACCCCACTTGGTTATAACGTATTATCATTTTAATATATTGTGGAATTTGATTTGCCAAAATTTTGTCTTAGAATCTTTGCATCTATTTAGACATGTGTTATTTTGTTTGTTTAGGGATTTTTCCAAGGATCTTTCTGTTACTGGTCTCTGCTGAATCTGTTCATTTCTGAGAGAGGGGTGCTGGAGTCTGACTATGATAGTGGCTTCACCTGTTATTGGTTACCGATCCAATTTCATTTTGGTCAGGAAGTATACTTCGTATGAGTTTAATTCTTATAAGTTGAAATTTGTTTTATGGCCCAATATATGCTCTATACATTGTTAATGTAATGTACATTGCTAATAGTAATACATTGGTAATGTTTCATGTACATTTGAGAAGAATGTGTATTCTTCTGTTGATGGCCGGACTAGACTATCAAAGCAAATCAGGTCAAATTGCTTAGTAGTGTTATTACAAACTGAATCATGGTCCCTCCCAAATCCTATGTAGAAGTCCTAACCTCCAACATGACTGTATTTGTAGATAGGGCCTTTAAAGAAGTAATTAAGGTTCCATGAGGCCATAAAGGTGGGGCCCTAATCCAAAAGGACCAATGTCCTTGTAAGAAGAGGAAGAGATACCAGAATGCCCACACAAAGAAAAAAAGGCCACGTGAGGACACAGTGATAAGGCAGCCAGCCATCCACAGACCGAGGAAAGAAGCCACAGGAGAAATCAGCTCTGCCAATACCTTGATCTTGGACTTCCAGTTTCCAGAACTGTGAGGAAAGAAATATCTGTTGTTTAAGTCACCCAGTCTGTGGGATTGTGTTCAGCAGCCTGTGATGACTGTACAGTGTTGTTCACATGTACCATATTCTTGCTGATTTTCTGCCCATCTGTTCTACCAGCTTTTGAAAGCATGGTATTGAAATTTCTGATTTTCCTTGCAGTTAGATCAGTTTTGGCTTTGTGTATTTGACCCACTGTTATTAGGTGAATGAATGTTTAGGAGCGTTATGTTCTCTTTATTAGTTGACTGCTTTATCATTATAAAATGACCTTTTCTGTGATATATCCTTTGCTCTGGAATCTACACTGTGAGATCCTTAGATAGTCACTCTAGCTTTCTTTTCACTAGTGTTAGCACAGTGTACATGTTTCCACTTTTAACCTATTTCTGGTTTTATATTTAAAGTGTGTTTCTTGTAGGAAGCATACAGTAGTACTTTGCTTTCTTATCTAATCTGGCAATCTGTGCCCTTTAATTTGGGTGTTTAGACCATTTATATTCAACGTGATTATTGCCCTGGTTCAGTTCAAATCTATCAACTGGCGATTTATTTTCTGTTTGTTCCGTCTGTTCTTTGTGCCCTTTTTTCTCTTTTTCTGCCATCTTTTGGATTGAGTATTGTTATGATGATTGTATGTTATCTCTTTTGTGGATGTCTGAGCTGTAACTCCATTATTTTAGTGATTGCTTTCTGTTTTTTAATAAACCTTTAATTTATAATCTACCTGAGTGACAATATACCACTTCATATATAGTACAAGGACTTCACATAGTATACTTCTTTTTCTCCCCTCTTGAGATTTATGCTCTTATCATGCATTATATTTTTACCTATGTCGGGGTGCCTGGCTGTCTCAGTCGGTTAAGTGTCCAGCTTTGGCTCAGATCATGATCTCATGGTTCGTGGGTTCAAGCCCCGTGTCTGTGCTGACAGCTCAGAGCCTGGAGGCTGCTTCCGATTCTGTGTGTGTGTGTTTCTCTCTCTGACCCTCCCCTGCTTGCACTCTCTCTGTCTCTCAAAAAAAAAAAAAAGACATATTTTTACCTATGTCATAAATCCCAGAACATGTTATCATGATTATTTTTAAACAGGCAATTATCTTGTAAAGAGATTAAAGGAGGGGGCACCTGGGTGGCTTAGTAGGTTAAGCATCTGACTTTGGCTCAGGTCATGATCTCATAGTTCGGTTCATGGGTTTGAGCCCCCCTGGCAGACTCTGTGCTGACAGCTCACAGCCTGGAGCCTGTTTCAGATTCTGTCTCCCTCTCTCTCCGCCCCTCCCTGACTTGCACTCTGTCCCTAAATGTTTTTAAAAAAAGAGATTAAAGCAACATTTTAAAGAGATTTACTTGTGCAAAATCGTGTTTATTTACCTGTCTAGTTATCACATCCAGTGCTCTTCATTTCTTTGTGTAGGTCCTGATTTCTATCTGGTATCATTTGTCTTCTGTCTGAAGACCATCCATCCTTTAACATTTCTTGTACTGACAGTCTGTTGGTGATGAATTCTTCCAGCTTTTGTATATCCAAAAGCAACTTTATTTATCCTATTTTTTAAATGTTTATTTATTTATTTTTGAAGAGAGAGCAAGCACAAGCTCGGGAAGGGCAGAGAGAGAGAGACAGAGAGAGAGACAGAGAATTGCAAACCGGCTCCACACTGTCAGTGCAGAGCCTGACACAGGGCTCTAACCCACGAACTATGAGATCATGACCCGAGCCAATATCAAGAGTTGGACGCTTAACAAACTGAGCCACCCAGGTGCCCCTGTTTCTCCTATCTTTAAAGTTAAGGTTTTTTTTAAGCTTTCATTTTGAGATAATGGTAGATTCACATGCAATTGTAAGAAATAATACAGAGAGGGGCGCCTGGGTGGCTCGGTTAAGTCTCCGGCTTCGGCTCAGGTCAGATCTCACGTTTGTGGGTTCGAGCCCCGCGTCAGGCTCTGGGCTGACAGCTAGCTCAGAGCCTGGAGCCTGCTTCCGGTTCTGTCTCCTTCTCTCTCTGCCTCTCCCCCTCTCATACTCTGTCTCTCTCTGTGTCAAAAATAAATAAAACATTAAAAAAAATTAAAAAAAAAAAAGAAATAATACAGAGAGATCCATGTACCCTTTTCAAAACTTCCCGCAGTGGTAACATCTTGGAAAATTATAGTATACTGTCACAACCAGGAGACCCCTCAACTCAAGGAGTCCACTGGTCTCCATCGCATTCCCTGGCCTTTTACTGGGTCTGGAAACTCTTGAGACAGTAAGCCGGGGACAATCACAGGGCTGACTTTGTTTATTTCCTGTTTCTCAGGGATTACTGTCCCTCATTGCGTGATGTCCTGTATCTTACAAACCATTGTTTTATTTATATTGTCTGGGATTTTTTGGTTCTTTCAGATGAGAGGTTATATTTATTCCCTGTTAGTTCATCTTGGTTGGAAACAGAAGTGTCTGCTCCTTTTCTTAATGACTTCACACAATCCCCAAAACCAAGAACATGGGTGCTTTTCCCAAAATAATGATATAACTCTGGCCAGAATCTCTTTAAAAGCTGCTGCTTCCCTGAAACTGTTTTTTTTTTCCACACTGGCAATAGTTTTTCTACAGATAACATCCTCTTGAGAAGACCTGTCTGCCATTCCTGGATTTAATTCTGAGAACACAGCTAAATGCTTGATGTAGAAACAGTCTAGGGCACCTGACTGTCTCAGTCAGAAGAGTGTGTGACTTTTGATCTCGGGGTTGTGAGTTCAAGCCTAACATTAGGTAAAGAGATTACTTAAAAATAAAATCTTAAAAGAAAGAACGAGTCTATGAATACAATATGCTTCCACACAATATTTCTGTCCATCAGCTATTTTATAGGAAATATAAGTCTTTAGGTCTAGAATGAATATTCTCTGAACCTTCTGAAAAATGTTTTCCCATGTTGTAGAATTCCATCATCAGCTTCGATATCTAAAGAGATTTTCCAATATATTTATTGAGAACAAGAACATCTAGGTGCACCTGATTGACTCAGTTGGTTAAGCATCTGACTTTCGCTCAGGTCATGATGTCATGGTTTGTTGTGGGTTCGAGGCCCATGTCTGGCTCTGTCCTGGTGGCTTGGAGCCTGCTTTGGATTCTCTTTCTCCTCCCTCTGCCCCTCCCACGCTCACACTCTGTCTCTCTCAAAAATAAAATAGAGAGAACAAACACATCTACTACATTCAACTTATTTATGGAAGAGAATGAAGACATCTTCACAGTATGTTATGGAATGAATGTTGTGGCCCCTCAAAATTTATGTGTTAAAGCCATAACCCCCAGTGTGGCTGTATTTGGAGATGGGGTCTCTAAGGAAGTAATTATTATGGTTAAATGAGTTCATAAGAGTCGGGCCCTGACTTGAGAGGAAGAAACACCAGAAAGCACTCATGGGCGCTCTCTCTCGCTCTCTCTCTCTCTCGCTCTCTCTCTCTCTCTCTCTCTCTCTCCTCCCCTCCACCCGCCACCCCACTCTTCTCCCCCTCCCTCCCTCTTTTCCAGCATCTCTCTCTCCCTCTTCACAAAGAAGAGGTTATGTGAGCCCACAATGAGATGGCTGCCACCTATAAGCCAAGGGAAGAGGTCTCAGAACAAAACCTACCTTGACAGTACCTTGATCTTGGACTTCCAGCCTCCAGAACTGTGGGAGATAAATTTCTGTTGTATAAGCCACTCAGTCTGTGGTATTTTGTTATGGCAGCCCCAGAAGACTGATCCACCATATTTCACATCCACGGATGGGGATCCGGGAGCATCTCTTTCCTCTAGATGACACATTTCTGTTTCAGATTCATGTTCTCAATAACTACATGAGCAAAAACAGTATTATCAAAAGGCACAGAAGGAAACTAGGCAAAGTGCCTTTTTATCAGAGTTTCTTTTGGGAAATCGCTAAAAAAAAAATAACAAGTTCTTGGTACTCACAAATGCATAGTCATTTAGGGGTCCCTGGATGGCTCAGTCAGTTGAGTGCCTGCCTTTGGCTCAGGTCATGATCTCGCGGTTTGTGAGTTAAAGCACCACATTGGGCTTGCAGAGCCGGTTTCAGATCTTCTGTCCCACCCTCTCTGCCCCTCCCCAGCTTGTGCTCCTAAAAAATAAATACAATATATAAAAAAACAAAACAAATGCACAAACTTGAAACCAGTCCAGGCAGAGGCTGGCAAAGAGGAGTGAGAGAATCACTACCCTCTTCTTCCCTACTTGGTCCCAAGGATGAGGAAGCTGAACTTGCCAGGGGCAGAATGAGGAGACCTAGACATGCCTTTCCCAGTGGGGCTCAGCCTAGGTGTCTAAACCCATGTCTACTTCTTTATTCCCAGTATTGCTCTTAACACAGTGTAATTTGTATTGTAACATTAGAAGAATTTTAATTGATGCTAAAAACATATGGTGCCAAAGCAATTGAGAATGCGACAGTAGGGTGAGTTTCTCTTAACATTTTCTTTTTCAAAGTTTGAGTTTTCACTCATGCCCTATTGGTGGGAATGCAAAGTGGTGCATTCCCACCAATAGGGGGAGGTTCCTCAAAAAGTTGAAAATAGAACTGCCCTATGACCCAGCAATCAAACTATTAGGCATTTACCCAAAGAATACCAAAACACTAATTCAAAGGGATATATGCATCCCGATGTTGATAGGGGCATTATTTACAATAGCCCAGATACAGAAGCAGCCCAAGTATCCATCAATTGATGAATGGATAAAGAGGTGGTATATAAATACAATGGAATATTATTTAGCCAAAGAAAGAATGAGATCTTGCCATTTGCAATGACACGGATGGAGCTAGACGATATGATGCTAAGCAAAATAAGTCAGGCATAGAAAGACAAATAAAATGCATGTTACTTTACTCCCATGTGGAATTTAAGAAACAAAACAAATTAGCAAAGGGAAAAGAAAGAGAGAGAGAAAGACAAACCAAGAAACAGACTCTTAACTATAGAGAACAAACTGATGGTTACCAGAGGGGAAGTGGGGGGGATGAGTGAAATAAGTGATGGGGATTAAAGACTGTACTTGTGATGAGCACTAGGTGACCTATGGAAGTGTTGAATCACTATATTGTACACTTGAAACTAATATTACACTGTATGTTAACTATACTGTAATTAAAATAAAAACATTTAAAAAAATAGGGGTGCCTGGGTGGTTCAGTTGGTTAAGCCGTGGACTCTCTTTTTTTAATTAAAAATTTTTTTTAATGTTTATTTATTTTGGGGGCACCTGGGTGGCTCAGTCAGTTACGTGTCCGACTTCAGCTCAGGTCATGATCTTGAGGTTCGTGGGTTTAAGCCTCGCATTGGGCTCTGTGCTGACAGCTCAGAGTCTGGAGCCTGCTTCAGATTCTGTGTCTCCCTCTATCTCTGCCCCTACCCCACTCACTCTCTGTCTCTGTCTCTCAAAATAAAATAATAAAGACATAAAAAATTAAATGTTTATTTATTTTTAAGAAAGAGAGAGACAGCATGAGCAGGGGAGGGGCAGAGAGAGGGAGACACAGAATCCAAGGCAGGCTCCAGGCTCTGAGCTGTCAGCACAGATCCTGATGCGGGCCTTGAACTCAAACACCAAGAGATCATGATCTGAGCTGAAGTCAGATGCTCAACTGCTCAACTGCTCAACCAACTGAGCCACCCAGACGCCCCTAACCATGGGCTCTTGATTTCAGCTCAGGTCATGATCTCTTCATATGATTGAGCCCCCCTGTGTATGTGTGTGGGGGCATCTCTCTTTGAATGGGATTCTCTCTCTTCCACTCTCTCTGCCCCTCCCCTGCTCTTACCTGCATGCATGCAAAAGTGCACGCATACACTCTCTCCCTCTATCTCTCAAAAAAAAAAAAAAGCCACCTGAGTGGCTCACTCGGTTAAGCATCCAACTCTTGGTTTTGGCTCAGGTCATCACCTCATTCTTCATGAGTCTGAGTTCCGTGTCGAGCTCCATGCTGACCGCACAGAGCCTGCTTCGGACTCTTTCTCCCCCTCTCTCTGCCCCTCCCCTGCTCACTCTCTCTCTCTCTCTCTCTCTCTCTCTCTCAATCAGTCAATCAATAAACATTAAAAAATAATAAAATAATCATTAAAAAGACTTTCTTAAAAGTACTATTAGAAAAATTCAGAAAGCATAATAAAGTACAGGAGAGAAATAAAGATCATTCATATTCTCACTAAAAATAGAGAAAAAAGAACTTTGGGTTCCCATGGGAAATGGCACTTTCTAATTCTGAAGAGCAGTATTGGGACTCTTCGGCCCTAGGACACTTAAGATCCTTCTTGTAACCCATCATCGCCTAATACTTCATTGTCATTGTCTGCTTTCTCTGTCTCTCCCTCACGCCCTCGCTTGCTTCACACTGATTTTTTTTTGAAGTGTTTTATTTATTTTTGATACAGAGAGAGACAGAGCATGAGAGGGGGAGGGACAGAGAGAGAAGGAGACACAGAACCGGAAGCAGGTTCCAGGCTCTGAGCTAGTTGTCAGCACAGAGCCTGATGTGGGGCTCGAACCCACGAACGTGAGATCTGACCTGAGCCGAAGTTGGAGGCTTAACCGACTGAGCCACCCAGGCACCCCCACACTATTTTCTATTTTAAAGCTGTTGGCTTAGGTCATGATCTCATAATGGGGAGACCGAGCCCTACGTTGGGCTCTGTGCTGAGCATGGGGTCTACTTGGGATTCTCTCTCTCCCTCTCTCTCTCTGCCTCTTCTTTGCTTGTTCTCTCTCTCTCTCAAAATAAAAAAGTAATAAAAATTTAAAAAATAAAATAAAACAATCTGTTAAGGCTTTTAAAACCAGCAATTGCTAAACCTACCAACCCTTACGGTACCAAGTGCTTCCGACGATGTAGGCCCTCTAGTGGCACTACTGAAAGATTTCAACAGAGACTTGTACTAAAAATCATATTTTTATACGTATACATATATATATTTAAATGTTTAGAACACCTAAATGGCTCAGTTGGATAAGTGTTCGACTTCAGCTCAGGTAATGGTCTCACGGTTCGTGACTTTGAGCCCCACATCAGTCTCTGTGCTGACAGCTCAGAGCCTGGAGCCTGCTTCGGATTCTGTGTCTCCCTCTCTCTGCCCCTCCCCTGCTCACACTCTGTCTCTGTCTCTCAAAAATAAACATTGAAAAAAATTTTTAAAAAAGAAATGAAGAAGGCAAAGATGGTGAAAACCATTTTTATCATTAAAGATTTTAAGTTCTCTCTACACCCAACGTGGGCTTACGAACTCAGATCCCCGAGATCAAGAGCCACATGCTCTGCTGACTGAGCCAGCCAGGTGCCCCTCAATATGAAGTTTTAATTCAGATAAAATCCTTACATCTCTAGAGCACCAATTTTTTTCAGAGTTATTAGACAGATTTTCACGTTGAATCCAAGAGTCTGGTGCCTCAGGATGTGTACCCACTAATAGAAATCTAAACTGGGTTAAAGGATTTTTTTCCATTTATATCTTCATTCAAAATGCACACATTTCACAGTAGGCTGAAGCTTTGCAGCTTGAGGTGCAATCTAGACACATAATATTAACTATATTATACACAGAAGTTTGTTGAAACCATATATATACCTTGAAGCCAATGACTCATCCATCTGACCAGATAGTCACAATGTTGTCATTTCCATTAAAATCTGACAGCATAGGCTATAAGACAGAAAGGTGATATTGCAGGTTGAGTTTTTTAATAAGCAGGCCCTGCAATGAAATTTAGTGTGCAGACTGTTTATTCGGGAATGTTCTTGGCATCGGTGCACATGGAATTAATGGGGAGAGGCCAGATTGGACTGAAGGGCAAGGCGAGCTGTCACATGTATCCCCTTGGACAGCCTTGGTTGATCATGTAGGCAGGCTCTGGATGGAGGGGGCCCATCAAAGATTTCCAGAGCTGGGCTGAAGACAGCCAGGTCTTCCTACCTCATTAGTCAATGACTGGGTGTGGAATGCCCTAGGGAGAGCACCGCCTTGTGCACGGTGGCTCTCTGTGACTGTGACCATGCTTGCAGGGGTCGATGACTGAAGATTATGCTCCCAGACCTCCCAGCAGCTGGGGCCACAAGTTATTGCTTAAAGGAACATCTAGGCTCCATGTCAGAGTATCCACCCTAGGTGAGTTGGAGACTTTTTCTAGTTTTATTGAGGTATAATTGATCATAAAAATTATATTTACTTAAAATGTCCAATATCATGATTTGATACACCCATACATTCTGACATGATTACCACAACCAAGCTATTGGACATATCTGTCACCTTCCATAGTTACTATGTTTTTGTAGTGAGAACACTTAATATTTACTCTCTTAGCAAATTTCAAGTATATGACGCAGTATGATTAACCATAGTCACCATGCTGTACGTTACATCCCCAGAAATCATTCATCTTATAACTGAAAGTGTGGACCTTTGGACCGACATTTGCGGGTTGATTTAAAAATTTTTAATGTTTATTTTTGAGAGAGAGAGAGAGAGAGAGCACAAGCAGAGCAGGGGCAGAGAGAGAGAGAGGGAGACACAGAACCTGAATGAAGCAGGCTCCAGGCTCTGAGCTGTCAGCACAGAGCCAGATGCAGGGCTTAAACTCACCAACAGTGAGATCATGACCTGAGCTGAAGTCAGCCACTTAACCAACTGAGCCACCCAGGCGCCCCTGAAATAAGTGTACAAGATTTTAACATATTCCATCACGATATAAATAAAATGAAATGGAAAAAAGTTTTTGCATTTAAAATTATTTGCTTCAAAAATACTCAATATTGGGGCACCTGAGTGGCTGGGTTGGTTAAGCATCCAACTCTTGATTTCGGATCAGGTCACACAACCTCATGGGTAATGGATTTGAGCCCCACATTGGACTCTGCACTGTCAGTGTGGAGCCTGCTTGGGATTCTCTCTCTCCCCCTCTCTCTGCCCCTCCCCTGCCTGTTCTCTCTCTCTCTGTCTCAAATATAAACTTAAAAAAATAAAAAAATTTAAAAGGAAACTAATACTCAATATTAACTGTTAAAAGGAAAATGTAAGTTATAATTGAAAAATCATAAATTAAAAAAAATTTATGTTTATTTTTGAAAGAATGAGAGAGACAGTGTGAGCAGGGGAGGGTCAGAGAGAGAGAGACAGACAGAATCTGAAGCAGGCTCCAGGCTCTGAGCTGTCAGCACAGAGCCCGATGCAGGTCTCGAACCCACGAACTGTGAGATCATGACCTGAGCCAAAGCTGGACACTTAACCGACTGAGCCACCCAGGCTCCCCAGAAAAATCATAAATTAAAAACGTTAAAATGCAGACAAATCTTGGTTTTTAAGTTTCATTCCCCACTAGAAGGAACCTTGGGCAGGTCACACATGAACTTGGAACATCCTTCTGCGTAATTAAGTACAGATGTGTTCAAACAATGATGGAGACAAGTCAAAAGGACACAAAAGTCAGCTTGCAAGGGGCTCCCACTGGCCAAAAATGGGATCATTTGTGTATCAAAATAAATGCTCATAGTAACAGATTATAACCATTTTAAGAATAATCCATGAATCCTTACTCATAATAAACGCATACACATACATATACAACATACATGCACAATGGATAAATAAGGGCTAAGTTAGTTTGTTTGGGCCTCTATTACAAAACAGCACAGAATGCGTGGCTTAGAAGCAACAGAAATTTATTTCTCACACTTCTCGAGGCAGGGAGCCTAAGATCAGGGTGCCTGCATGGTCCAGTTCTGGTGAAGGCATTCTTCCAGGTTGCAAACTGCCAGTTTCTCACTGTCCTCACTTGGTAGAAGAGGAGAGGGAGCTATTTGGGATCCTTCTATCCCATTCGTGAGGGCTCCGCCCTCATGATCTAATCCCCTCCCAAAGCCCCACCTTCTAACACCGTCACCTTGGTTGTTAGGTTTTCAACATATGAATTTTGGGACGATGCAAACTTTTTAATCTTTACCAGGTACCTTACAGCAGAATACAATTATTAAATGTAGAAAAAATTCATAGAGTTAGAAAAATTACCACTCTCAGGGATGCCTGGGTGGCTCAGTTGGTTAAGCAGCCATCTTCGGTTCAGGTCATGATCTCATGGTTCGGGAGTTCGAGCCCTGCATCTGGCTGAGCTGTCAGCTTCAGATTCTCTGTATTCCTCTCTCTTTGCCCCTCCCCCATTTACTCTCTCGCGCATGCTCTCTCTCTCTCTCTCTCTCTCTCTCTCTCTCTCTCTCTCCCCAAAATAAACAAATAAACATCTTACAAAAGAAAGAAAATCTCCACTTTCAATCATTCTTGATTTAGGCAAGGGTAATCAATGAGTACTAAATGGATGGGGGGAGTTGGAGTCTACAAAATATCCTACTCATCATAAAAGGGTCTGCGGGGAGCCGCACCGGCCTTGCTGGATGACACAGTCACAGTGAGGAAATGGCAGACGTTGCACGGCTCCTGCCATGAGAGGCGGAACTGGCATCTCCTTCTGCTACTGCTGCTCATGTGAAATTAAGCCTGTTGCTATTGATTAGGTCTCACAATGTTCCAAGTCAGACCGATATTCCCCACACAGTTACCCCATAAGAAAACGCATTTTCCTGTCCCTGCATAAAACATTTTGGGTCAAAACATTTTGAATATTTGACAAAAGGCTCTTCTAATGAGCCTTGCAGACCCAAGACATAGGGGGGCTAAGAACACAGGAGTTACAATTAACTCTGTCCCGGAGAAAAAGAGCCTAACTTACAGATAAGAAACAGACAAGGACTGGACATCAGTTGCTTCATATATTTTTGCTATTGGAGTCACAAATACCCTCCCTTGTACTGACTTCAGCTATGAGGATGGATAAGAAACTAGAAAACCAGGTGCAATGTCAACGCACACAGGGCCCTCATTATGCTTACATCAAGGAAAGGGCTTTCTCTAGCAACTTGTTAACATTCTTTCTCTTGTGGTTTATGAGCTAGATAACATAATTCCCAGCCTAGCTTTACACAATTTAACCTATGTTTTAGTTTTAGCATTACTAACTTAAATAATATGTATATTATCCTGGTTTTCTACTAAAAACATCTTGTTATTCTCTTGATTGTAAAATTTGCTTAACCTTACTGTAAGTGCATTACATGACCTGGTTGTAACTTGTTAATTAAAAACAGAGTCATAATTATTGGCCAAAAACCAACCCATACAAAATAAGATAGGTTTGTTGCTTTCTTAACCTTGGGGACTGATGCCAAGAATAAATTGGTATGGTTCTACAAACATACTTCTGTAAAACTTGTCTCTGTACACCTCTGATGATTGAAACACCTTATCACTAAGAGTTAGAAACTGTAAACAATTTCTATTTTCTGATGTCATGTTATTGCTTGACCAATAAAGAATACACCAAAGCAGACAGAGCAGAGATGCCTGCTTGGTGATGAACAACAAAAAATAAATTTGTGGCTCTCTCATCACCCTCTCGTGCTGACACCGTCCATCCTGGCAGGGACCCCTGGACCTGCTGGAGCTGGACTCCGGCACAAGTCTATGTATTATTCTTGCAAGTGAAATTTAAAATAATTTCAAACTTGGGGCACCTGGGTGGCTCAGTCAGTTAAGCTTCCTACTTTGGCTCTGCTCAGATCATGATTCATTGTAAATTCAAGCCCCGCATCTGGCTCTCAGCTCTCAGTGCAGAGCCTGCTTCAGTTCCTCTGTCTTCCTCTTCCTCTGCCCTTCCCTGTGTCTCTTGCTCTCAAAAATAAATAAAACATTAAAAAATGAATAGATAACATCATTTTGAAATACACATTTAAAAATGTAAAATAAAATATGGTGGGAAAGAGGAAATACCCTGTCTTGGAACTAAAGAATGCTTACAAACCTACTTAATCTCTAAGTACAGTCCACTTTGCATACGTGGGACTTCCATGTCAGCAGATTTGGCTCACGGGTTTCCTGCCCTCCCTTCCTGGTTCCCACAATTAAGCAGAAGACCTGGTGTTGGCGAAGAGTCTGATGAAGACGCCCATCCAGGGGTCCTGAGGATGCGAATGCCCGACGGGCAGAAGCCAGTTGCGGTGGGGGAGATGAGAATTTCTCCATGAAGAATAGTTGAGGAACTAAGGAATGAAGGGACCTTAGCCAAGCAACAGCTGGGGTTGGGGAGATAGAAGATCTACCCAGAGGGAATGAAAATAGTAACAGTGCTAGTTTCCTAATAAGAAGGGCTTGTGATCTAGATTAGGCAGGCAAACTTTTGGGAGTGGGGGCGTGGGGGTGGGGAGGATGTTTATGGAATGAAAAGTGCCTGGCACATGAAAGGAATCTCTAAATTTTTGTGGAATAAATAAGTAAATGGCCTTTTAATTCAAAATATACTTGATGACTTTCATCAGTTTTTTCCTCCTCCTTGAAATCAAGATAAAATTTGTTTCTGGAAAAGTGATCTGTGCCTTTTTCACATAAGTCAATTCTTCCACTTTTTTGCTGGAAGGATAAAAAAATGACCAATTAGATAAAGGCTAAATGGGTCATTCTCATGTACATTATTTAAAAATGTTTTAATGCTTATTTATTTTTTGAGAGAGACAGAGCATGAGCAGGAGAGGGCAGAGAGAGAAGGAGACACAGAATCAGAAGCAGGCTCCAGGCTCCGTGCTGTCAGCACAGAGCCCAACTCGGGGCTGAACTCACAGACTGTGAGATCATGACCTGAGCCAAAGTTGGACATTTTACCGACTAAGCCACCCAGGTGCCCCTACATTATTTTATACTGTTCTAAAAATGCTTTTAACTCATTTTTGTAAAAGTGGGTCTAAATGTTTTGAGTCTTTTTGATAAGCATATATTTACTTCCTGTCTCTTGCTTTTTCATTCTTCTGTATTCTTTTTTTGAAAATGGAATAGTCAAAACAAAATACGTGTGCTATCATTAAAATCAGGAAAATAAAAGAATGTGGCAAAGTCAGCCATAATCTATCTCTTCAGTAATAACCATCCTTTGCCATTGTGATGTATTTCTTTTTAATGTATTTCTCCTAAACAGTTATATTACATGCCTATGTATCTTTCAACTACATTTTTAAATGAGGCTAAGAATCTTAGGGGAATAAAAGCTGCAATGTAAAAGACTTGCATGGTAATTCACATAATGGGATATTGTCCCAAGCTGCTAGTTATTCTTAGAAACCATTTCTTCTGCCTCCTTGATTAAAAGGAAGCGTAGACACCATCTGTTGTTGGCTGAACAGCTGTAAATGGAAACTGATAGCCCTGTGGGTGGAATGTGGGAGGTTAGAAGCCCTCATTCTTGATTTCCTAAGTGGGATCTGCAGTGTCTTGTATGTATGCCTGATTGTGGCTCAGAACACAAGGCCCTCTACCGGGCTACGTGCAAAATCCCGTCCAGAGAATTTTCTGGAAGGAAACAGGCCATGGAGGGTGTAAGGGAAAATTTCCTATTTTGTTGTTTTTTTTCATTTATTTTTGAGAGTGACAGAGACAGAGTGTGAGCAGGAGAGGGGCAGAGAGAGAAATGGAGACATAGAAACTGAAGCAGGCTCCAGGCTCCGAGCTGTCATCACAGAGACTGATGTGGGACTCGAACCCACGACCCTGGGGTCCACACCTGAGCCAAAATCAGGAGCTGGATGCTCAACTGACTGAGTTACCCAGGTGCCCCTAGTTTTTAAAGTTAATAACTAAAAATGATACATCTTTATCATCGCTCTGGAAAGCAAAACTGATGAAATTTAAAGTGGGGTTCATGAGCAAATGGCTAAGAAAGAATTCTTGAGCCGTTTTTGGTGCAAAAAGTGATTTTATTAAATCACAGGGGCAGGACCCTGTGGGCAGAAAGAGCTGCACTGGGATTGTGAGGAGGTGGATTGTATACTTTTAAGTTTGTGGAAGGAGGGGGAATAGCGATCAAGTAAGTTTCTAAGGAATTTTGATACAAGGCTTTCAGCTGTTAAGATACAGTTACTTTTAGTTTTCAATAAAACATAAACATGAAGGCACTAGGCAGCCATGAGTTCCTCCAGGAAGGTCACCCTCTGCATGTTTCCAGTGTCTCTCAGTGAGCTGCAGGCTGTGAGGAGAATTTAACTTAAACTACATTGCCCTTGTTTCCCTCATCAAAAACGATATCATTTTCCAACATCCATAGCTTTATTGTCTTCAGAATCTTAATTACTATCTTTTTAATATTAAGATTCATATCCACCTGGGGGTAGTGAAAAAATATATGTTCTGTGACTCAGCAATTTTTTTTCAGAATCACTTATGTCCAGTCACACTCCAGAAAAGAGGGGCGCCTGGGTGGCTCAGTCAGTTGAGGGTCCGACTTCGGCTCAGGTCATGATCTTATGGTTCGTGGGTTCGAGCCCCACATCGGGATCTGTGCTGACAGATAGCTCAGAGCCTGGAGCCTGCTTCCAATTCTGTGTCTCCCTCTTTCTCTGACCCTCCCCTGCTCACACTGTCTCTCTCTGTCTCTCAAAAATAAATAAAACACATTAAAAAAAACCCTTGGATTAGGTGCTTTGAAATCATTTGATAAGAATCTTTAGGCAGTATAAATATTGGTGTAGGCTTATCCTTTGCTTCTCCTACAACCTAGTCAGTTAAGAGATTTACAAAAGAGAAGAAGATGAAAGAGAATACATTCTCGATTTCAACATAATGAGATACTTATACATCCACTAAAAGGCACTACTTGGAAACATGCTATTACTTTATTGCCAAGTGAATAAAAATAAATGGCAAAGCAATAAGCATTCACTGAACTCATTTTTGTTTAAAAAAATATGCTGCTATAAGAATAGCAAAATATTCAGAAACATACACAATTATATTTTTAGGAGGCTTAGTTTGTCAATTTTTTTCTTTCAAGACATCTGATTTGTCAGTTATAAAAATATTCACCTTTGGGGTGCCTGGATGGCTCAGTTGGTTAAGCATTCACCTTCAGCTCCAGTCATGATCTCATGATTCCTGAGTTCGAGCCCCACAGGGGGCTCTGCACCCACAGGGGGCTCTGCACTGACCGTGGGATTCTCTCTCTCTCTCCCTCTCACTCTGCCCCTCCCCCACGTGTTTTCTCTCTCTCTCTCTCAAAATAAATAAATAAACTTAAAAAAAGAACCTGGATTTAAACCTGAGTTTAAAAATATTTGCCTTTGTTTTAATTTAATAATCCCAATATCTTTTTTTCCCCTTTAGCTTTGTCTGAGTTTGTATTGCATTGTTTTGTTTTTAGCATTTAAAGCTTCTATCCAGATGGAATTTCTTTTGGCATAAGGTAGAAAATGAGTTTTTGTTTTTTCCCCAAATAACTACTAGATACCCTAGAAATATTTGAAACATATTGGAATTTGCCAGGAAATAGCACATATAAAAAATAGTGAAAACTTTTAATCGAGGGAAAATCTCAGAACCTTTTAAGTATCTGCAGTTTTATAAGCAGTGAGGCGTAGGGGAAGAAAATGCCATAGAAGAGGCAATTAAACTAAAATAGAACCATGCCAGCACATTAATTGAATAGGGGAAGCCACAGCACCTGGAAATACATGTCATTTTGGCGTCAAAATCTCCAAGTTGCTAAGGGAGAAAAAGGCTTTCGTTGCCTTCATCTTAAGTCTTTAAGAGTCATTCAAATTTGGGGGGGTGGGGCGCCTGGGTGGCTCAGTGGGTTACGCATCCGACTTCAGCTCAGGTCATGATCTCATGGTTCATGGATTCAAGCCCCGTGTCGGGCTTTGTGCTAACAGCTTACAGCCTGAAGCCTGCTTCAGATTCTCTCTCTCTCTCTCTCTCTCTCTCTCTCTCTCTCTCTCTCTGCCCCACCCCTGCTCATGCTCTCTCTCTCAAAAATAAATAAATATTTTAAAAATTAAAAAAACACATTCGACATTTATTCAGTTTTGAAAGATAGACACAGAATCTGACGGAGGCTCCAGGCTCTGAGCTGTCAGCACAGAGCCAGACATGGGGCTTGAACGCACACACTGAGAGATCATGACCTGAGTCAAAGTCGGATGCCTAACTGACTGAGCCACCCAGGCGCCCCAGTGTTTTTGTATTTTGGGGGGTAAATACCCAGTAGTGTGATTGCAGGATCATAGGGTAGTTCTATTTTTAACTTTTTTAGGAACTTCCATACTCTTTTCCACAGTAGATGCACCAGTTTGCATTCCCAACAAGCAGGGGGCCCCTTTCTCCCAGGACTCACTAACACCTGCTGTTTCTTGTGCGGTTGAGTTTAGCCATTCTGACAGGAGTGCAGTGATAGCTCTTTGTGGTTTCAATATTCATTTCCCTAAAGGGTGATGGTGCTGAACATCTCATGTGCTTATTTGCCACTGCATATCCCATTCAGGGAAATGAGTCTTCATACCTTTTGCCCATTTTCTTTTTTTTAATGTTTTATTTATTTTTGATACAGAGAGACAGAGCATGAGAGGGGGAGGGGCAGAGAGAGAAGGAGACACAGAACCAGGAGCAGAACCAGGAGCAGGCTCCAGCGGTCAGCACAGAGCCTGGCGGGGCTTGCCTGACGCGGGGCTTGCCTGACGCGGGGCTTGAACCCACGAACGTGAGATCTGACCTGAGCCGAAGCCGGAGGCTTAACCAACTGAGCCACCCAGGCGCCTCTTTTTTGCCCATTTTCTAATGAGATTGCTTGTTTTTTAATTGTTGAGTTTTGGGAGTTCTTTATTCTAGCATGTTTTTTTTTAAGTTTTTATTATTATTATTTATTTATTTTGAGAGAGAGCCCATGAGCATGAGCGTGAGTGGGGGGGGGGAGGGACAGAATGAGAGGGAGAGAATCCTGAGCAAAAGTCAGCACAGAGCCCGACTTGGGGCTCAATCTCACAAACCATGCAACCATGCGATCATGACTTGAGCCGATACCGAGAGTTGGTAGCGTAACTGATTGAACCACCGCTCCTTGAACATGTTATTGGGTCATGTTTTTATTTATTTATTTATTTTAATGTTTTATTTATTTTTAATATAGAGACAGGCATGAGAGGGGGAGGGGCAGAGAGAGAAGGAGACACAGAAGTGGAAGCAGGCTCCAGGCTCTGAGCTAGCTGTCAGCACAGAGCCTGATCATCACAGAGCCTGACGCGGGGCTCGAACACACGAACGTGAGATCTGACCTGAGCCGAAGCCGGAGGCTTAACCGACTGAGCCACCCAGGCGCCCCTAGATTTCTTTAAGTGTATCTCTTTGTATAGATTTCTTAGTGGTTGCCTTACCTAACCAGTAGATAATGTAACTTTTCTATTGGTGTCAGCATTTGCTACTTTGAATGAGGTATAGAAACCTTAGTTCTTTTACCCTTCCCACTTTTTAAATATAATGGTCTTAAATCTTTTCTCCACATATATTTAGCACCATATCAGATAAAGTAGACTTCAGAGCAAAAAAAAAAAAAAAAAAGAAAGAAAACCCTTAGTAGAAACAAAGAGGGACATTGCATAATGATACAAGGATCAATGTACCAGGAAGATAAAACAATCCTAAATGTGCAGGTACGAAACAAAAGAGCCTCAAAATACATAAACCAAAAACTAATGCACACCATTCAGAATGGCTAGTATCAAAAACACAAGAAATAATGAGTGTTGTCATACACTATTGGTAGGAACGTAGATTGGTGCAGTCACAAGGGAGAACAGTATGGAGGTTATTTGAAAATATAAAAATAGAAATACCATATGATCCAGTAATTCCACTACTGTGTATTTTTTTTAATTTTTTTAATGTCTTTTATTTATTTTTAGAGACAGAGAGAGACAGCGCGAGCAGGGGAGGGTCAGAGAGAGAGGGAGACACAGAATCTGAAGCAGGCTCCAGGCTCTGAGCTAGCTGTCAGCACAGAGCCCGACATGGGGCTCGAACCCACGAACTGTGAGATCATGACCTGAGCCGAAGCCGGCCGCTTAACCGACTGAGCCACCGAGGCGCCCCTCCACTACTGTGTATTTACCCAAAGAAAACAAAACACTAGTTCAAAAAGATACATGCACCCCTATGTTCATTGCAGTGTTGTTTACAATAGCCAAGATGTGGAAGTTACCACAGTGTGGGTCCATAGATGAAAGGATAAAGCAGATGTAGTACATATACACACACATTGGGATATTACTTAGCCATAAAAAAAGAATGAAATCTGGTACACGTGGGTGGCTCAGTCGCTTAAGTGTTCGACTTCCACTTAGGTCATGATCTCATGGTTCTTGAGTTTGAGCCCCATGTCAGGCTTTGGGCTGACAGCTTGGAGCCTGGAGCCTGCTTCAGATTCTCTCTCTCTTTCTCTCTCTCTCTCTGTGTGTCTCTCACTCGCTCGCTCATTTGCTCGCTCCGTCTCTCTCTCTCTCTGCCCCTCCCCTGATCACGCTCTGTCTCTGTCTCAAAAATAAATAAGCATTAAAAAATGTTTAAAAAAGAATGGAATCTTGCCATTTGGAGGGACCCAAAGGGTATTATGCTAAGTGAAATACGCCATAGAGAGACCAAATACCATATGATTTCGTTTATATGTGGAATCTAAAAAAAATAAACAAAATAAACAAAACAACAACAAACAGAAACAGACTCATAAATACAAAGAACAAATTGGTGGTGGCCAGAGGGGAGGAGCAATGGGGAGATGACTGAAATAGGGGAAGGGGATTAAGAGGTACAAACTTCCAGTTATAAAATAAGAATTCATAGCGATGGAAAAAGTACAACATCGGGAACAGAGTCAACACTATTGTAATAATGTTACATGGTGGCAGACAGTAGTTACACGCACTGTGGTGGGCACTGCGTAACGTATAGAACTGTCAAATCACGATGTCATACACCTGAAACTAATATAACACTGCATGTCAACTATCCTTCAATATTTTTTTTAAGTAGGCTTCATGCCCAGTGTGGAGCCCGACAAGGGGCCTGAACCCATAACCCTGAGATCAAGACCTGAGCTGAGATCAACCTGGGACACTCAACCAACTAAGCCACCACGCACGCCATTCAATAATATTCAAAAACCCTAATGGAGCTGAAAGGAGAAATAAACAGATGAACTGTAATAGCTGAGGACTTCAACACCCACTCTTCTCAACTGATAAAACTACTAAACAAACACTCAGCATGTACACGGGAGATTCGACCCATCCAGCACCAGCGGAATACACATTCTTTTCCTGTGCCCAGCAAAGGTGGAGCGCTTACACTGCCCTGAAATAGGTGGGTGGGGTGGAAACTCGTCTCTTCCCTCAGCAGGAAATTATTTGCCCCCAGCAAAAGGAGGGCTTGTATCATCCATCTCATCTGTGTGTGACTGTAAGTTCACCTGCTTGCTGGGCCCTGCTGACTTGAGAGGCGAGAAGAATGTGGAATCCTGATTAGACCCAGTCTCTCACTGCCTTGTATAATCTGTTCATGTGGGTGGGGGTGGATTTTCCATTGGAACCTGGCTGCTGCCAGGCAGGTATCATCTAAAAAGTTTCCTGTTGTTAGTCCACCTGTTTTCTGGCACCTTTGGCTAAGGGGAACAGGCTTTCCTTGTAGCTTTTTATTTTTCTTCCGTGGCTGTTGGCAGTTCCGGATGGGAGGCTTCTAGAGCCCCCCTCCAGGACTTACAGTAGGCAGCGAAGAAGGTGCGGAAATTCACTGCTCTGTTATTTCTCAAGTCCTGGGGTCCCTAGGAAGTTTGTCTCCTTTCTGCCTTTCAGAACTTCCTGTTTGTTGTGTTTACAGGGGTCTTTAGTTGCAAGAGGGAGGGTTTGGGGGGGAATGGGGCTACTCCAATTTGGGGGGAACTCGAAATTCTAATATTACTTATTTTTAGTGCTTAAATTGTCCAGATTTGACCCGGTGCCAGCCCCTTCAGGCTGCCTCCCGTATCATTCTGGCATGTCCCCATCATCCTCTGCGCACTCCCTTACTTTCTGGCACAAGATGTTCCAAGACCATCTTGTAGTTTCCTTGCTCAGCCAGAGGAGAAGAGATTTCTCCAGAGCCCTGAATCTTCTTGTGGAGAGTGGTATTTAGAAGACACTAACGAGGGGGGCTAGCAGATACCCCCCTTCCTCCCCCTGGGGCTCCATCCCACCGTTTCCAGATATGCGGTGTGTGAAGGCTGAGGTTAGATGTGCCTATCACAGTAAATACTCCTCTCGGAGCACCTGAGGCCCCCACCGGCTCTTCGTCGCCATCCACCCCGGCACTGGTCGCTAAGGCGCTACGGTTTGGCTCTGGCATTTGGCCAACCCCGGACAGAGATGGAAGGTTCGGGAAAGATCTAGGATTGAACCAATAAACTCCTTGGTTTGCTCATGGGTGGGGTTAGGTTCCGCGATGAGATGCGCGAGGAGCCTGCCGGATCCAGCGATTGGTGCCTTCCTGTTTTGCCCCGTGGGGAGCTGGCGTTCTGCCAAGTCCCTGCAGGTGTTGCCCCACCCCCGGAATCTGACCTGGATCACCCAGGCACCCCCTGCCCGGAACCTGCTCCTGCCGCCCCGCCAGCATCTCCCCCTCTCTCCCCGCCTCTCAAGTCTCCTTGGGCACCTCGGCGGGCTTTTCACAACCCACTGCAGCCCCTCCCTTTCAGGTCTCCCCCAGCCCTCCCCGATTCCCCGCCCCTTGGGGGTCCGTGTGTGCCTCTCATTGGTGCTGCCGGACAGGCTGCGAAGCCACTTGTGAACTTGGTGATAGGGGCGGGGCTTGTCAGGGGCTTCAGTGCGCTGCGGGGCGGGAGCGTTACCCTTATCCCTTAATTAATACGCAAGACAGTAGTGATTACTTATGGAGTGCCAGCCACCATATAGGCTGTAGATAAAAGTCCTGTCCCTTAAGACCTCATGAAGTCTCATATAATTACCCATATTTTCTTTTCTTTTCTCTTCTTCTCCTTCTCCTCCTCCTCCTCCTCCTCCTCCTCCTCCTCCTCCTCTTCTCCTTCTCCTTCTTCGTTTATTTTTAAGAAAGAGAGGAAGACAGAGGATCCGAACTGGGCTCTGAGTTAACAGCAGAGACCCGGATGCAGGGCTTTTGAGCCCCCAAACCCGTGAGATCGTGAGGTGAGCCGATGTACCCTTAGCTGCCTGAGCCACCCAGGCACGCCACCCGTATTTTCTTTTTAAAAAAGCTTTATTGAGGGAGAATTCATAGACAAAATATTGCACATATTCAATGGACACATCTTGATAAGTTTGGACCTATGTGCATCCATGACGCCATCACCGTGAGCAAGATGCCAAACATATCCATCACCTCCAAAAGTGTCAAAAATGTCCTTGTGTTCTTTAGTGTGTGTGTGTGTGTGTGTGTGTGTGTGTGTGTGTGTGTGTGTCTTTTGGTGATAAGAACATTCAACATGAGATCCACCTTAATATATTCTAAAGTGTACAATACCTTATTGTTAACTATATATGGTATATATAGTTACATATATGCAGACACTATGTTGTTCAGCAGACCTCTAGAACTTACTCCTCTTGCATAACTGACATTTTATACCGTTAGGCAACACCTCTCCATTTTCTCCTCCCCCACCCCTGCGCCAGCCCCTAGCCATCACTCCCTGCTTCTAGGAGTTTGACTATTTTAGATGCCTCATTTAGGTGTAGTCATGCAGTATTTGTTCTTCTGTGACCGGCTCATTTCACCTAGCATAACATCCTCCAGGCTCATGCATATAGTTGCAAGTGGCAGGATTTTCTTCTTTCCAAAGCTGAATAATATTCCATTGTATGTATATACCACATTTTCTTTATGCCTTCATCTGTCAATGGGCACTTATGTTGTATCCATAACTTGGCTACCATGAATAATGCTGCAATGAACATGGTATACTGCAGAAATCTCTTCTTTTTTTTAATTTTTTTTAACTTTTTATTTATTTTTTATACAGAGAGAGACAGAGCATGAGAGGGGGAGGGGCAGATAGAGAAGGAGACACAGAACCGGAAGCAGGCTCCAGGCTCTGAGCTAGCTGTCAGCACAGAGCCTGACGCGGGGCTCGAACCCACGAACGTGAGATCTGACCTGAGCCGAAGTCCGAGGCTTAACCGACTGAGCCACCAAGGTGCCCCCAGAAATCTCTTCAAGATCCTGACTTCAATTCTTTTGGATATATATCCAGAAGTGGAATTGCTAGGTCACATGATAGTTCTATTTTTAATATTTTTGAGGAGCCTCCATACTGTTTTCCACAGTGGCCACACCAATTTACATTCCTATTAACAGGACATAAGGGTTCCAATATCTCCACATTCTCACTGATACTTATTTTTTTTTTAATTTAGTTAGGTTTTTTTTGTAATCATCCTGACATGGGCGCTCAGACAGAAGAGTCGGACTCTTGATCTTGGGTCATGAGTTTGAGCCCCATGTTGGGTGTAGAGATTTAAAAAAAAAAAAAAACCTTAAGAAAAATAGTCATCCTAACAGGTGTGAAGTGATACCTTATTGTGATTTTGATTTGCATTTCTCTGATGATTAGTGAGTTCAGCACCTTTCTAGGCACCTGTTGGCTGTTTGTATGTCTTCTTTACATTGGGTTATTTGGGGTTTTTGCTATTGAGTTGTAGGAAATTCTTATATATTTTGGATGTTAACCCCTTATCAGATAAACGGTTTGCAAACATTTTCTCCCATTCTACAGGTTGTCTTTTCCCTCTATTGATTGTTTCCTTTGCTGGGCAGAAGCTTTTCAGTCTGACATAGTCCCACTTGTGTATTTTCGCTTTTGTTTCCTGTGCCTTTGGTGTCAAATCTAAGAAATCGTCGCCAATGCCAATGTCAAGGAGCTTCTCCCTTGTGTCTTCTTTGAGGAATTTTACAGTCTCAGGTCTTACGTGTAAGTCTTTAATCCATTTTGAGTC
>NC_043717.1:39407600-39415900 GCF_006229205.1 Suricata suricatta | reverse complement strand
ATGTGCTCCTATGCATCAGCATTTCTGTCTCTCTTGGGTAAATCCCCAGCAATGCTATTGCTGGGTCATAAGGGAGTTCTATGGATAGTTTTTTGAGGAACCTCCACACTGTTTTCCAGAGCGGCTGCATGTGGCAGTTATTTTGAAATAAGGAGACAAGGGGCACCTGGGTGGCTCAGTCGGTTACGCTTCTGACTTCAGTTCAGGTCATGATCTTGTGGTTTGTGGGTTCGAGCCCCGTGTTGGGCTCTGTGCTGACACATCAGAGCCTGGAGCCTACTTCAGATTCTGTCTCCCTATCTCCCTGCCCTTCCCCCACTCGTGCTTTGTGTCTCTCTCAAAAATAAATAAACATTTTAAAAAAGAAGAAAGAAATGAGGAGACAGGCTCAAAAGCTCCTGGCAAAGCCCGGATCAGGAGAGGGTGCCCCGAAGATGCAAGTGGCTCTCCTGTGCTGGATGGGGAGAGATTGGGGGAGGGCAGAAAGGAGCAAAGCATAGGCTGGGGTCAGCCAGGCCTCTTTGCTCCCACTGAGATCAGTGTGGCTCCACACTGTCCGTCTCTGGGCCTTCCTGGGCAGTCCACTACAAAAACCCTGAGGAACCTGGGGCTGCCAGGCCTGGGGGTTCACAAGGGGCTGACTCCATTGGAGACCACATAGCCCTTCCTGGACGTCTGCCTGGGGAGTGCGGTCCAAGGAACAGACTTAACTCACATAGTTGCTGCTTTTCTGCATTCTTCTGTTTTACACTTTTACAAAATTATGTATGAATCCCTGAAGTTAGAGTATTTCTGCAAGTATTTAAACTTTATGTAAATAAAGTGTGTGTGTTCTTATGCAGCGTGCCTTATTCCTTTCAATACATCTCCTGGAGATTACGCTGTTCTTGGTTTCACTGCAAATAACACCCCGCAGATTGTATTGTTATTTTTTAATGTTTTTATTTATTTTTGAGAGACAGAGAGTGAGTAGGGGGGCAGAGAGAGAGAGAGAGGGAGACATAGACTCCAAAGCAGGCTCTAGGGTCTGAGCTGTCAGAACGGAGTCTGACGTGGGGCTTGAACTCAAGAGCCATGAGATCACGACCCAAGCTGAAGTCAGATACTCAACCAACTGAGCCAGCCAGATACCCCTGTATTGTTATTTTTTAAAGGTATATATTGATTAACAATTTTAAATTGAAAATAGAAGAATCAAATGATATTTCCTTGTGCGGTTTGTGTGTTTATATCTAATTTAAGAAATTCTTTTTGGGAGCGCCTAAGTGGCTCAGTTAAGCGTCCAAATTCGGGTCAGGTCATGGTCTCATGGTTCGTGAGTTCAAGCCCCGCATCAGGTTCTCTGCTGTCAGCACAGAGCCTGGAGCCTGATTCAAATTCTCTGTCTCTGCCTGCAGGGAAGGGGCTGAGAGAGGAGGGAATAGAAGATCCAAAGCAGGCTCTGTGCTAACAGCAGCGAGCCTGATGCGGGGCTTGAACTCACCAACTGTGAGATCATGACCTGAACAAAAGTCTCAACGGACTGAGCCACCCATGCGCCCCCTTGCCCATTTTTAAATCAGGATGTTCATATCCTTATTGTCGAGATTGTAGACTTTGGACAGCAGTCTTTTATCAGATATGCTTTTTGCAAATATTTTCTGCCAGTCTCTTGGGGAAGGTCATGGAAAAGATATGACTGCCCGTTGGCACATCAGCTGGACCTGAGCAATTTGAGGCTCCTCACTTCTTCCCTTGTCCTTGGAATGTGGGCTCTGTTTGCCTTTTCCTCTACCAGAGGCTACTCCAAGGACACAGCCTCGAGATAGTGATGTGGCGTTGAGAACACTTGTATGGTATATGTGAATAACCTACTTAAGGCCTCTGTAGAAACTTTTGAGATTTGATGGATGGCGGGGTGCCTGGGTGGCCCAGTTGGTTAAGCATCTGACTCTTGATCGGGGCTCTGGTCATGATCTCATGTTTCATAAGATTGAGCTCCACATCAGGCTCCACACTGACAGCACAGAGCCTGCTTGGGATTCTCTCTCTCCCTCTCTCTCTCTCTGCCCCTCCCCTGTCAAAATAAATAAATAAACATTAAAAAAATAAAAAAGAAATGTGCGGGGGTCCAGTCATTTGCTGCTGCCCAAAACAAGCCTTGTTTGTAAGCTGCTTTTGGTTATTAAATCTGCTCCCCAGCAACCTGGAGTGGCCTACTTCTTTCTTCCGTCTCCCCATGCCCTCCATGTTTGGGGGCCAGTTTCAGGTTACACCTGGGAAGCTCCCAAGGAGGTTATGAACCAACAGTTGGTGAGCCAGCCAGGAGACCAAAGAAATGCGCCTTTGGAATGAGGCATCCATGGGGGGAATCCTGAGTTGGCCATTGATCTCCATGTGGGGAGGGGTGGTCCACATGTCAGATACGGTGGACCGCCACATGAGTACAGGGTCACCCCCAAAATGCTGACTGCTTTAAGGGGTTTGTTTGAGGAACTGCACGTGGCACACAGTAGCAATGAAGGGAAATGCGTGGTTGCCACAGTAGTGTGGCCTCTCCTGCAGGCAGCTCGGCTGGCCGCCGATACCCAGCTAGAGGTGGAAGCTCGGGACAGAGAGTCATAAGAGCGAGGTTAAAGAAGAGCATGTGAGGGGCGCCTGGGTGTCTCAGTCGGTTAAGCGTCCAATTTCGGCTCGGGGCATGGTCTCTCAGTTTGTGGGTTCGAGCCCTACATCAGGCTCTGTGCTGACAGCTCAGAGTCTGGAGCCTGCTTTGGATTCTGTGTCTTCCTCTCTCTCTATGCCCCTTCTCTGCTCACACTGTCTCTCCATGTCCCTCAAAAATGAATAAATGTTAAAAATTAAAAAGAAAAAAGAAGAACGTGTGGATGTGCCCTACTCTATTAGCTTTGGGGATAGCAGACAAGATGGGGACACAGGATAATGAGTTAGAGGACTTTTTTTTGTGAGTAATCTCTGCATCCAATGTGGGGCTTAAACTCATGATCCTGAGATCAAGAGTCACATGCTCCACCAACTGAGCCGGCCAGGCACCCCAAGTTAGAGGTTCATAGTGTGACAGTTGGCAAAGCTAGGAGAGACTAAAATGCCTCCGACTGGGGCACCTGGATGGCTCGGTTGAAGCTCTGACTTCACGTCAGGTCATGATCTCACCATTGTGAGTTACAGCCCCATGTTGGGCTCTGTGCTGACAGCTGGGAGCCTGGAGCCTGTTTCAGATTCTGTGTCTCCCTCTCTCTCTGCCCCTACCCCACTCGCACTCTGTCTCTTTTGCAAAAATAAATAAACATTATTTAAACATTTTAAATGCCTCAGATTAAGATCCAAGCAGTTGTGACCTTATTGGGTGCTAAGAGGTGGAGTTTCTGAGAAAGTTAGGAAAGAGAAGAGGAGGATGTTGTGATTCATGAAAAAATGTACAAAATGCCTCATGCCTTCTTGATCCCTTATACTAAGGGCAAAAAAAAAATTTAAGTAGGTTCCACACCCAACATAGGGCTTGAACGCACAACCCTGAGGTCAAGAGTCACATGTTCTACCCACCAAGCCAACCAGGCACCTAAGGAAAATTTTAAATAACAATTACTTCAACACTCTGAGGAGAAAACTTGCATTCTTTCTCCATCCCAGGAAGTTGTAAGTTTTATCATGCCTTTGAAACATAAACATTCCAGGAAATAACTAAAACATTGATCACAGAGACGAAAGAAATAACGGGGAGGCTTTTAAAAAGACAGACTGCCCCAGGAATCCCCGTGCCCCAAACCCAGTCCACAGCCTCCGTAGGATCACAAATATCAGCAAAAAGTTTTAGTCATGTGAGTGGGTACCTGACTCAGAGTTTGGAGATAAAACAGTTTGAGGATAAAGGCTGAATGGGCAGAAAGCTGTGGAAGGTCTATGGATATAAGGTAGTCAAGTTAAGAGACTGGAATGGACTTACATAAGTTAAGGCGCGCCTGGGTGGCTCAGTCGGTTAAGCGTCTGACTTCAGCTCAGGTCATGATCTCACGGTTTGTGGGTTGAAGCCTCACGTCGGGCTCTGTTCTGACAGCTAGCTGAGAGTCTGGAGCCTGCTTTGGATTCTGTGTCTCCCTTTCTCTCTCTGACTCTCCCCTACTCATTCTGTCTCTCTCTCAAAAAAAAAAGTTAAAAAGAAAAAAAAAAGAATTTTAAAATCAAAAAGTATACTGGTGCCAAATTAGAATTTGGTTTTCTCTCTTTTTTTAAATTTTTATTTATTTTTGAGAGACAGAGACATAGTGTGAGCAGGGGACGGGGAGAGAGAGAAGGGGATGCAGAATCTGAAGCAGGCTCCAGGCTCTGAGCTGTCAGCACAGAGCCTGACGCGGGGCTCAAACCCACTTAACAGTGAGATCATGACCTGAGCCGAAGCCGGATGCTTAACCGACTGAGACACCCAGGTGCCCCAAGGGTCTGACTCTTGATTTCAGCTCAGGTCATGAGCTAATGCTTTGAGCCCCGTGTCAGGCTCTGTGCTGATAGCATGGAGCCTGCTTGGGATATTCTCTCTCTCTCTCTCTCTCTCTCTCTCTCTCTCTCTCTCTCTCTCTCTCTCTGCCGCTCCCCTGCCTGCTCTCTCTCTTTCTAGCAAAATAAATAAATAAACTTAAAAAGAAAAAGAAACTTTAAGGGAGGTTATGCCCTTGGGCCTAGTGATCCTTCTGTGGCCGTGAAAGCGAAAGGGAAAGACAGGAAAATGGGAAAATCCTTCCACACGAGAGTGATTCAGTCCCGCTCTTCACAGCACAGCAGTGGTCGCATCCTAAACCTGGCCCTAGGCCACCGTGACACGGGGCCTCAGGCAGAGAAACTGGGCTGCTCCTTCCCTGTGATTCTGAGAGGTGGAGGGCAGAGCCCCGGAGGCAGGTATGGGACTGTGCCCTGGGACAGGAAGAGCCTGACCTGGGGGCAAAGGAGTGCAGCTCCCCTTGACTACCTGAGCAATGGGCCTGGAGATGGGCTGCCTTGTGGGAATGTGATCACACCAAATGCTGCTTCAGCCTTGTCCATTGGACGGCGGGCCAGGGACTATATGGTGGGGTGGGGGGGCTTTCTTTTTGGGGGTGGGGGTGGAAGAGGAAAGACCTGAGGAGAGAGGCCCAGGACGAAGCAGTTAGGGGCTGCCGCGCCAAGCCAACTGGGCTAGTGAGAGCTGGGGAGGCGCCCCAGGTTCCAGCGTGTCCCCCGGGCTGTGGGGGCCATGGTCACTCGCAAGCTGGTCAGGAACTAGTTACAACGGAGGAGTTTCTGGCAGAGGGGGTGGGGTCAGACCCAAGTCTCCTCCAAGCCACGCTGGGCTATGAACTCTGGGTACAGCAGCTGCGGAAGCTTCTAGTTGAATGGGACTTGCTCTCCTAGCCTGGGGCAGTCTGCCAGACTATGATAGAAGAAAAGCCATTCATTGATGGGGACTCTTCCCCTCCTTGCAGAGACACCTGGTTTCCAGTAGTGGGTTCTCAGAGCGGGCATGTGCTGACTTTGGAACCTTAATCCGCCAACTGCCCCAGACAAGACCTTCTCTCCCCATGCGATCCTCACCCATGCTCTCCTCAGAGGCCACAGCTGCCTGCGGCACGAGACACTGACTCCATTAGACTGCCAGCTCCCTGAGGATGAGACAGCTCTCTTTGCTGGAGTAGGCTTCTGGAACAAACCACACTGGTCTATGTGCAATAGACGCTGATGCTAAGGAAATGCGTCTAGGACGTGTGCCATATTTTGCACTGGAAGATTCCCTAGACTGGAAGGTGTGTGTGGTGGCAGGGGTGGAGGGCAGATCCCACAGGCCTCAGGCCACTGGGACTTCACTGAAGAGATGCTGAGGTCACTGAGGCATCATGGGTGAGTCCAGAAGGAGAGCCGGGCTAGAGGCCTTAAGAATTTCCCTCTCTTCCGGGGACCCCCTGAGAGATCTTGCTTCGCTTTGTCTTCCCTCCTCCTTGTCTGGCTCCTCCGCTCCTTTGATCTTTATCCTTCCCTCCCTCCCTCCCTCTCTTTCTCTTCTCTCTCTCACCCCCACCTCTTTTCAGTCCTTCCACACTTTTTCTCTAGACCTCATTCTTTCTCCTCCATCACTTCCTCCCATCCATCTATCTATCCGCCCATCCATTTAGTCCTTTCTACATGAAAGGACACAGCACTTTGTATGCTCTAGGTGGCATTGGTGTGTGAAAGACCATGGTCAAGTTGAAAGCATGACACTTGAGTTGTGAGATATTACTGCCCCCTGCCTCCTGTTTCCTGACATCCCCTCCACTCCGTGTGTTGTAAAACCTCAGGCCACCCAGAGGGAGGCTTTTTCTGGGAAGAGTAGTTGGCCGGTTGTTTGAATTAAGAGATTCAATGGGTGGTTGAACCTCCTAACGGGCGGTTAGGAGGCTGCCAAGGTAGGGTGAGAGGTCACTGGGCCAGGATGATGGGAGTCTGAGAATGTCTCAGAGAGCAGCAGAGGCCCCCACAGCACCCCTCACCCTTGGATGGAGCCCTGAAGGGCAGAAGGCAAGTCACATCACTAGCTTGAAGGGAAGGCTGCTTGGAAAGGGCGTGTGGTCCTGGCTGACTCAGTCACTCCTGCACCACCTCACTTCCAGAAGTCCTTCCTCCTGGCCTACACTCTCTGAAAGCAACCCACAGGCCTGCTTTCTGACAGAACTTGTCCCAGGGAGAAGAAGGGCAGCAACCTAGCCCTTATTTGACATCTATGGGATGCCAGACACCACACTGGCTGCTGGACTCCAGGCCCACCTGGTTTCAAGTTCACAAGACGTTTGCAAGGGGAGTATGTATATTTGCCTTCTCCCCACACTTCCTGCCTTCATTCCTTCATCCTTCCTCGCCTGGCTTATGATTTTTATTTTCCTTTTTTTTTTTAAAGTTTATTTATTTTGAGGAGGGGGAGAGCGAGTGAGTGAACGAGAGAATCCCAAGCAGGCTGCGCACTGTCAGTGCAGAGCCTGATGCAGGGCTCGAACCCACAAACTGTGAGATCATGACCTCAGCAGAAATCAAGTCTGACACTTAACCGACTGAGCCAACCAGGCGCCCCGTGATTTTTATTTCCTACTGTTCCCTTTGCTTCCAGACTTTTGTTTCGTACACACAAAACTTTGTTACAACATTTCTAACGTTATTCAAACACTCCAGTGGTGGCAAGGAGTGCCGGCAAGTGACAGGCCTGGTGCCTAGCAACTGGATCAAAGGCCATGAGGGAGTCCGTGAGTGTCCATCAGTTCCTGCCCCTTTGGTATTGCTATTCCTTCCATCCTTCCACCTGTTGTCACCTTTGAGAATGATCAAATGTGTACAGACAACAAAGTCACTTTCAGGAGCTTGGGCTGTACCCCATTATCAAGAAGTACCTTAGGCTCTGAGAAGAAGCAGCAACTGGAGATGACAATTTGCTTCTGCCCCATGTGGGGCTCAAACTCACGACCCCGAGGTCAAGAGTCACGTGTACTACCAACTGAGCCAGCCAGCCCCTCCTCCTTTTTGGAGGATGGGGAGGAAATCTTTAACACTAACTTGATTCACTAACGGCTTGGGTCAAATACTTTCACAGAAATCTCAACAAATGACTCATCCTCAGATTCCTGGCATGGTGGGATATTTTTAAAGTTTTTATTTATTTTTGAGAGAGAGACAGAGTGTGAGCAGGGGAGGGGCAGAGAGACAGAGGGATGTTGAGGCCCAGTAGGCCAAAAAACCTCCTGCATAGGACCCTTGATGGCTAGGCCTCCGGGGCACAGGAGAATCTATATAAGTGACCATTGACGGCTCCGCCTCCGGGGCGCAGGAGGACTATTTGGGAAGTTGCGGAACAAGTCCAAAGACGTGAAACAACATTTGGCCTCCTGGGCCGCACATGTGGCTTCTGTTTATCCTGTCTATGATTTTCTCGTTGCTTTTCAAAGACGCATATACTTTTAGGCTTTGAATCAACTTGGGTCAATCAGTGACTCAGCCTTCCCTTACTTTGTTGTTTCTAGCTCATTGCCTGCTGTTGGGAGTAAACTCTGTCAAGGATTTACTTCTTGAAGGATAAGCGTCTTGCCCATGAACAACTGCTGAAGGGCCTTGAAGGAGTGTGCAACTCCTCAGAGAAAGTTCTTTAGGCTTATCTTATGTTTAGAAACAGACTCTTGTTAGGGAATCCTTCCCTTGTAGTGATTTATTTGTTCCTGTTATTTACTCCTGTCCTCTCTTCCATGATAAGAACGATCCTTTCCAGAGCATGTCTTTACTTCAAGGACCATAAACTATGTAATCGTTAAAGAAAA
>NC_043717.1:39373738-39407500 GCF_006229205.1 Suricata suricatta | reverse complement strand
AGGAGTGTGCAACTCCTCAGAGAAAGTTCTTTAGGCTTATCTTATGTTTAGAAACAGACTCTTGTTAGGGAATCCTTCCCTTGTAGTGATTTATTTGTTCCTGTTATTTACTCCTGTCCTCTCTTCCATGATAAGAACGATCCTTTCCAGAGCATGTCTTTACTTCAAGGACCATAAACTATGTAATCGTTAAAGAAAAAATGTAATCATCTGTGGTATATAAGACACTGACTATCTTAGTAAAGTGTGGTCCTACCACCATTCACGTTGTCTGTCTTCTTTCTTATAGATATTGCGCCGACACCAACCCCCTACTCAGAGACCCTTCGACTGGGGTGTGTGGGCTAGTCCCCCGCAGAGGGAGACACAGAATCTGAAGCAGGCTACAGGCGCTGAGTTGTCAGCACAGAGCCCGACATGGGGCTTGAACCTGTGAATCACGAGATCATGACCTGAGTCGAAGTCGGACGCTCCACCAACTGAGCCACCCAGGCACCTCTGTCACAGTGGGATATTTAGAGGTTGTCATTGGTGGCCTTTTTCACCAGGCATTAATGTTTACTTTGTCCGTTCAAAGAGTGTTAAAACCATTGACCACGTTATCAAAGTCCTAGCTGACTGTCTGCAAAAAGAATCAACATAAGCCTTTACACTTACCACGTGTAAGTTGCCTTTGGACAGAACCAACAAAAAGTTGGAAATAACGCTGAAAAAAAATTAAACAGTCTGAGTTCTAGAGATCTACAAATGGGTGGAAAGGTTGCAGGGAGGGGGAAACTTGGTGCCCCTCAAGGCAGAAAGATGATCTACACCTATCTGTTGGGATGCTGAGTCCAAACCTCAACACCAGTCCCTGCCCCCCGCCTCCGATCTTGCTCCCCAAGATGCTCCCTCCACACCGCCAGTGGTCAACCTGCCAAACCCAAGTCCACACACTTCCTCTCTCTACTCCTCACGCCGTCCTCTATGCTCTGGCTACGGCCCGCCTTGCCCACCTCCCCTGCTCCCGGGCAGCCTTGGTTGTGTGAGCAGGAACCTGGGGCCACTGCACACCTGCTTCCTCTGCCGAGAGAACCCAGCCTTCTTCGTCTACTCGGTAAATCCCTACTCACCGCTCCTGCTCACAGCTTAGTTCTGAAGTGACTTCTTGAGAACAGCAGCTTCTGGTCCCCTCCTGACCAATTCTTCCCAGCTTCCCCTGCACATGCTCTCTGACTCCACTTGGCTGTAATACCAGCTTTCTTCCTTTCTGAGCTCTCTCTGAGCAACTTCTTGCTCCTCTTTGCATCTCAAGGGCCTGGAAGTTCTACAAATACCTGGGGACGTGTGGGTAGAAGAATAAATGGGGAGGGGTATCTGGGTGGCTCAGTTGATGGAGTGTCTGATTTTGGTTCAGGTCATGATCTCTCAGTTTGTGAGTTCGAGCCCCACATCGGGCTCTCTGCTGTCAGTGTGGAGTCCACTTCAGATTGTCTGCCTTCTTCTCCCTCTCTCTACCCCTTCTCTGCTCATGCACTTGTGCACTTGCTCACTCTCTCTCTCTCTTTCAAAACTAAACATTAAAAAATTAAAAGAAAAAGAAGAAGAAATGGGGGAAAGATGTGGAGATCCTGGGCGCAGAGAGGGGGCGCCTGGCTGGCTCCGTTGGTAGAGAATGTGACTCTTGATCTCAGGGTTGTGAGTTCGAGCCCCACGTTGGGTGTAGAAATCACTCAAAACTAAAATCTTAAAAAAAGAAAGAGGCACAGAGAGGCATATATATGTGGGTATTCCAGGTGAAATGGGATGCTAATTGAACCTCACTTGGGGTGACTTGACACTGGGTTCCTGGAGGGTCACTATGGTCCCTTCTGACCCCTAGTGGATTAACTCAGCCGCAAAGTGGGACCATGAGAAGTCCCTCAGGCCCGGAGCCTGGTTGCAATCTGAGACTAGTCAGAATCAGGGATAGTGAGATGTCCATCCCTCACAGTCTGAGTTCTAGAGATCTACAAATGGGTGGAAAGGTGACTGCCTCATGTCCCCCACATCCCCTTCACTCATTCCCAAACAGTTGTCTTGCTCTCCAAAGTGCCACCATTGAGGGGTGCCTGGGTGGCTCAGTCAGTTGAGTCCGACTTTGGCTCAGGTCACCATCTCACGTTTCATGAGTTCGAGCCTCGCACCAGGCTCTGTGCTGACAGCTCAGAACCTGGAGCCTGCTTCAGATTCTGTGTCTCTTTCTCTATTCCCCTCCCCTGCTCATGCTCTGTCTCTCTCTCTCGTCCTCTCTCTCAAAAATAAATAAACATGAAAGTGCCAACATTGGTCATTTCCAGGGTCCTGAGCTAAGCAGTGGTGACAGAAATTCTCCTTGACCAAACTCTACTCAGCCTCCCCTGAACGTTTCAACTAGGTCTCAACTTTTTGTCTTCTGTGCTCATCAGTGCATTGTCCAATTTTATTTTACTTACATATGCTTTAAGTAGGCTTCATGCTCAGCGTGGAGCCCAACACAGCATTTCTACTCATGATCCTGAGATCAAGACCTGAGCGGAGATGAAGAGTAGGGTGCTTAACAGACTGAGCCACCCAGCCGCCCCTCCATTGTCCGATTTTATTTTATTTTTTTTCCATATGTCCGATTTTAATAAGAAACCTGCTAAGTCAGTTTAGCCCAAATCCCCATCCTCCATAGCTGATACCCTCAATATACGATGGGGCTCCTTATCCTCCACCACCCCTCCCCCAGTGATGTCAGATCGCCTTGCCCTGCCCTCAGCAAGAATCCTGACAGGTCGCTTTAGCCAGAATTCTCCTGGCCCGGGACATTTCATCTTAGTACTTTTCCATCCACAGATACACTGCCTCTCTGCTCCTTGGCTATCAAGTCCCACTTGCCTATGCCATATTCAGAATTGGCCCTGGTCATATACTGAAGTTTCTTTCCCCCTATCGCAATAGTCCTGAATGAAATCTGTTTTCACCATCTTACTGTCGCGCTCTGGTTTTTATTTGACAATGGCAGGTCTCGGCCGCAGAAACCCCAGGCCTCTGGCTTTTCTGTCTCATTTCTTCTGCCTCCACCCCACCGCCCCCGAAACGGAGGGCCTTTGGGGCCGAGGCTGTGCCGTCCCCACCACAGCCAGGTTGGGTCCCTTCCAGCACCTCCTCTCGGGACCACAGAGATTGAAACTAGGATCTGCCAGGAGGGTCTCCGGGCCCTGGCAGCTAGGGGCGACCGCTCAAGATCAGCCGCCACGCCTTGAGGAGGGGACCTGGGCCCTGGCCGAGGTTCCAGCCGGCCCTCCCGGCCTCCCTCTCGGCCTGCTCATTCCCCTGGGTCTAACGACAACACCCAGCTCCGCCAGGGGCTCCTCGGACTGGAACCCCTAAATTAACAAGCAGACGGCTGAAGAGAGGGGAGGGAGGGGTGGGCGACAAGCTGTAGCAAAATGGAGGAGGTGGCGGCCATGCGGAGAGGACGAAGAGCAGCCGCCCCTCTCAGGTTTACAGTGTGAACGGCAGGGGGCGCCAGAGACCGCTGAGGCCAAGGCCAAGCGCCACTGCAGCAAGTGAGCCCGCCCCTTTCTCCGCAGTGTGGAGGGCTGGCCTCTGGCTTCGGGCTCCGGCAGCTCCGCCCAGTTCCGCAGCCCCGGCCGGTGACGATCATGCCGGCTCCAGGCTCCGCTACCCGGGACCAGGGTTCCTAACGTGAAGCAATAGCCCTCCTCCCTTCGTCTTCCCTCTCCTCCCCCGCCTCCTCCGTCTTTTCCTCCATCTTTTCGTCTTCTCCATCTTCTCTTCCGTGTTCAACTTCCTTTGATAGATGATAGAAAAATAGAGATGGTGTGTGTGTTTGTGCGCGCGTGTGTTCAGGTATCTATCTATTCAGGCTTTATTTGTAAAAAAGGAAACATAAGTAATCATTGCAGTAGCAGGGTAAGAAAGTAACGAAACCGGGGTCGACGGTCTCTAAAGATACCATGAAACAATTTAAAATATTGTTTCTCAAGACTAGGTAACGTCACCGGAAAAGGATTTTTTCATGTAATAGCAAAGCAAAAAAAGGCAAAATATAATGGGTCTCCATGTTAAAAAATGTTAACTATGCACAGAAAAGGACTGACGACAAATACTCCCCCCAAATATGAATAATGCATTTCTAGAGGCATAGTAATGGTTTTCGAGACCTTTCACATTTATAGCGTAGGTATGAATTCATACCAAAATAAAACGAAGCCTTCTTTTGCAAATAGAGAAAGCAAGCTGCATCAGGGCTGCGGCTGGGCAGGAGGGGCCTGGGCGGGGCCCGAGTTGGACACCAGGTCTCCTGAGTGACATTCCGGTAGCTGTTTTCCAGACACTGGGGTCTACTCCTGCACACCCCTGAAACCCACAGTTTTTTGTTCCCCTTCCTCTCTACCTAGATATACTTATCCTTGAGATCCCCACCCCACATGCCCAAACCCACCCCCACAAGCCCCAAATCTCCCTCCTTAGTCTTCTTGAAGTAATCTCCTGTTAACATTTCTGTGCTCAAAATATTTTAAAATCTTTCCATTGGTCTAATAAATTGAAGAAGCCTATCCACCTCTGGCATTAGAAGCATGCACACTTTGGCCCTGATTTACAGGTTCCCCGGAAGGGCAATTTCCCCATAGGTAGATGAATCAGACAAAGGAGGCAGCTTGCCATTCCTAAATCCTCCCCACCTTGCTTCTGGTGCCAAGAGCCATCCACGCCCCTGAGCCCTGGGCCCAGAGCCCTACTGGGGAGGGCAGAGCACCTGATGTGTTGACTTGGACCCGGGGGGCTTTTGGTGTAACAGATGGAATCGAAGTAAAAAAACACACAGGTCCTGTGCCAGGTATATCCAGTGTTCAACATATCTTTGTGGAATAAAGAATGCATTAAATGCCTAGCAGTTAAGTTAAAACATTGGCAAGCAGAGAAGCAAGATTTAAATTTTTTTGATGTTCATTTATTTTTGAGAGAGAGAGAGAGAGCGAGAGCGAGAGAGAGAGCGCATGAGCGCACACAAACGGGGGAGGGGCAGAGAGAGTCGGAGACAAAGAAGCCTAAGCAGGCTCCAGGCCCCAAGGCGGGGCCCGAATTCAAGTGTGATCAGGACCTGAGCCTATGTCGGATGCTTAATCACTTGAGCCACCCAGGGACCCCATGAAGCAAGATTTTAAAATACGCATTTAATTTCAAAGTGTATACTACACCTTGTAGTTATTTTCAGGCCCTGCCCAGGCTATGGTCCCCAAAAGTAATTTTCACTTGAGTGTATTGGGCCCAGGATGGCAGGTAAGAAATCTGAATTGAGCCCTGACCTGGTGCTTCCTGCTCAGGTGCAGGACAAACTTGACATGTTCTGTCTAGATATGAAGGGGCTCTGTGTCTACAGCCGTCCAATGCGCAGGGACCGGCAAAGGGCGGTTTCATGCTATCCATGGGATCTGATTTACAGCTCTGGCTGCAGTGGGGTGGAGCCATAGCTCCCAACCGAGCTGCCGCAAGAGCAGCCCCTTTGCCCCGGGCACACCTGCCCGCTCCCTGGGGTATGGGGTAGAGGTGGCTGCAAAATACACTGGGGAAGTAGCTTGAGAAACAGGAGCCACTCCTATTCAATACCCCCACCCCCCTTCTCCCTAGTGAGACCTTCCCTTCCTGCGTTCTCAGCACCTGACTTGTCCCTTCTCTCCCAACTTGTCACAGTGACTGGAATAAATGGAGGGGTGAGTCAGGACCTGGCAGCTATAGAGGAGCTGGAGGGGAGGGGCTGGTACTCTGGCTCTAACACTTCCTGTTACAAATCTGCCTTCAGCTGCTAGACAGGTGGCCGGGAGGAGGGGACTGATGCACCGAATCAACATCGGTCACTTTTTCTCCTCCTCCCAACTTTCTATGGCTGTTGTTTCTGCCTTATGTCCCAGGCTGACCTGACACTCAGCCCCACAGCCCCAGCCACCCCCCACCAGGACTTCTTTCCCCACCCCATTCACTGTCTGTCAAATTCTGATCTGCAATATTATTAGGATGTGAAACATAGATATCTCAAAAACAAGAACATATAGTATTTCTCTAGTTGTCAAAATGAAGATTGAAATGGCATTTTTTAGTCCCATCTATTTCTTTTAATTTAAAAAATGTTTATTATTTTTGAGTGAGAGAGAAAGACAGAATGCAAGCAGGGGAGGGGCAGAGAGAGAGGGAGACACAGAATCCGAAGCAGGCTCTGGGCTCTGAGCTGTCAGCACAGAGTTCTCGGGGCTAGAACTCACGAACTGCGAGATCATGAGCTGAGCCGAAGTGGAGGCTTAACCAACTGAGCCACCCAGGTGCCCTGAGTCCCATTTATTTAAGAGAAGGAACCTAACATACATCCGATCATTGTTATGCCCTTCCCCATTCTTGTTTTTTATTGTTTTTAATAGAACCTAGGGGCTATAGCTCATATAGTTATCAATGTGCTATTTTATAGAATAATCTTTTGACCATATTTTGACATTCAGTTTTATAATCAGATTTAGAATCTTATAAACTATGATTATGTCTAATCAACCTCAAGTGTGACTGGCCAGGTCCTGTCAGGACCAGCACCTTGTCCAATAGGAATACAATGTAAGCCACAAAAGTAACTTTAAATTCCCTTGCATCCACTTTATAAAAAGTAAAAAGATACAAGTGAAGTTAATTTTAAGAACATATCCCATTTGGGTACTTGAGTGGCTTAGTCAGCTAAGCATCTAACTTTGACTCAGGTCATGATCTCACGGTTCGTGGGTTCAAGCCCCACATCGGGCTCTGAGCTGGCAGCCTGCTTCAGATTCTTTCTCTCCCCCTCTTTCTGTCTGCCCCCCCATGCTCATGCTCTTTCTCTCAAAAATAAATAAATAAACATTAAAAAAGAATATATCTTATTTAACCCAATAAATCCTGTTATGTCATTTTAATATGTAAGCAATATGAGAATATTAATGAGGTAGTGTGCATTTCATACTAAATCATTGAAACCTGCATGTATTTTACACATCTCAATTCCTGTGGGTAGCGGCTACTGCACTGGGGAGTGCACGTCTATGAATTCTCCACTCTTCTATAGGCAGGATGAGGAATCAAATTACCTGAATTTGAAGGTGAAATACTCGTGAATCCTTTTCAACTAAGTCCTAGAAGAGAATAAGAACTTCCAGTCACTGTCCAAACAGTTGCAATCTTTCTTTAGTTCATAGATTTCACATGTTGAAACAAAAAGCACAGTAGCAGAGATTTATGAACTATGTCAACTATATCTAATTGTCTTATTATTCATTTTAATAACAATGACCATTTATTAAGCACTCACCTCACGCCAGCTCATGTGTTTTACGGGCCTTCCGGAAGCACGCGGTGAAGCACTTGGGGCTTTGAGGCAGACTGCCTACGGATTAATCTCGATTTGATCCTTTATTAGCTGTGCTACTTTGAATAAGGACATGGAATAAGAGTAATCTTTTCTTTTTAATTTTTTTACCTTTTTAAAAATTTGTTTTTGAGAGAGAGACAAAGCATGAATGGGGGAAGGGCAGAGAGAGAGGGAGACACAGAATCTAAAGCAGGCTCCAGGCTCTGAGCTGAGAGCACAGAGCCAGATGCGGGGCTTGAACTCAGACTACAAGGTCATGACCTGAGCTGAAGTCAAATACTTAACCGACTGAGCCACCCAGGTGCCTCTGAATAAGGATAATCTTGTTCTCTCACTTGTGATGTGGAGAAGGTAATAATGCCTAGTGCATGGTTGCCATAAGGATTAAATGAAGTAATTCTTGGGGCGCCTGGCTGGCTCAGTCGATTAAGAGTCGGACTTCAGCTCAGGTCATGATCTCACGGTTGGATCATGAGTTAGAGCCCACGTGGGACTCTCTGCTGACATCGCGGAGCCGGCTTTGGATCCTCTGTGTCCCTCTCTCTCTGCACCTCCCCCACATGCGTGCGCTCTCTCAAAACAATAAACATTTTTTTAATGACGTAATTCTTGTTAAGACCCTACCCCAATGCCTGGCTCATAGGAGCCCCTCAGTGAACATTCACTTGCTACTATTAGTATCCTGCTCAACCCTTATGGCCATCATGTATGTTTGAGAAGCGAGGGGGCTGGGGTTGAGTGGCTTTCCCAAGGTTATGGGAGCTGTTAGACAATGATGGAACTGGTCTTGAAATCTTCGTTGCCCTGCCCCAGATTCCAGGGTTTTAACTCCCACAATGTTCCCTTCCCTGTCTCCCTTCTCACCGTCAGCTTCATACGGAGAGGAAATGGTGATGTGTGATTTGGAGCCTATTCAATACAATGGCTTCTTATGGGATTTTAATGGGAAAATGAAGATAAATAATTGCAGAACCTTTGAGGAGCAACTTACTCCAGACATTAAATAGAACAATTATGTATAAGTAATTTTTACGGGCAGGACTTTGGGATACATTTTTTTTCCTAAATGTGAATAGCCATATAACTTTTTCTATTCACAGACCACTGTCTGTTAAGTATAAATATTCAGGATAAAAAGAACAATGGAAAGCATTTTTAAAAGGAATCTGTGGGAGGGAGCCTGGGTGTCTCAGTTGGTTAAGCGTCTGGTTCTTGACTTCGGCTCAGGTCGTAATCTCACAGTTTGTGAGTTCCAGCCCCACATCGGGCTCTGTGAGCAGTAGGCAAAAGTTTATTAGAGTATAAGATCAGAAAGGAAGAATTGTAGGAAGGCTCTCAGAGAGGATATATTTGAAAGTGAATGTCCCCCCTTCCCTGCAGTTTCTAAAAAAAAAACTTTCAAAGGACTCTGTATTCCCATTACCACAATAAAATCACCAGGCTTCCTTTTTCTATGTATTTGTTAAGCCAACAACAGAGACAGGTACACCAGAGACCAACAGCACAGGCACACAGAGAGGTGGAACCTGAGAAATGAAGTTGGCATGGATGTGGGTGTGGGTGTGTGCGTGTTCTGGGTGCTCGTGCGTGCTGGGCACCCGGCAGTGGCTGCCCTGCTTTGGGGTTAAATCAAGCAGGAGGAGATGCTGGAGGCTACAGCGTTAGCCTGGTGTGGGCGGTTGATGGGAATGGGAGGGCAAGACCATATGCATTATACTATCTGGGGACATCAGGTCCCTGTGGAGTGACCCATGCTTCAGGTGTTCACATTCCCAGTTCTTGGCAGGCAGGCAGCCCTTGGCTCTGTATGTCTCTCTCCGCTCCCCACTACAATCCATCAGCCGGTCCTTAAGGGTTCTGAGTTTTCAGATCCCGGGTACTACACATCCTCTTGTGGCTTCTCGCCTCTGCCCACACTTTTGCCGTTCCCTTAGACCCCTCAAATGACCCAGTTTGAGGGTGCCATCTGTCTTCTGCCAGGACCCTGACTGGCAGGATAGAAATATCCTATTAGTGTTTTGATTACTTATACTCCCTTCTCATTTGGATAGCACATACCTATTTTGATATGCTCTGATGTCATGATACAACTGTTTTTCCTTTCACGTTCTACATTTTGCACTGCATTGTTTAACGTATGTGTTCTGAAAATGTGCCATGTGTCAATAATGTGCACCATCCCCGCACCCCCCCCCCCGGTCTGGAGACCACCTTCCCCGTGGCCTTGGCTTTTGAAGAAGCACATGAGTCCTGGCATGCTGAGAGCAGTTGGCGTCAGTAGAGGGCCATTCGTTGGGACATCTCCTAGGAGAACCAGAACATCATGGCCTCTTGTGTTCAGACCAGCTTTGGGCCAATAGTTGAGAATTTTAGTGTAAAAATGAGGGGACATCATCATGTCAACATTTCCATGTTTTAGTTGGCATCTCTATACCAGGCAACCCAAGATTTAAAATTTTTAAAAAATTTTATTTCCTTATTTTGAGAGAGAGACAGAGACAGCAAGTTGGGGAGGGGCAGAGAGAAAGGGAGAAAGAGAATCCCAAGCAGGCTCCGCACCGTCAGCACAGAGCCCAATGCAGGGCTTGAACCTAGGAACCGCAAGACCATAACCTGAGCTGAAGTCAGACGCTTAACTGACTGAACCACCCAGGCGCCCCTCAGCCATCCGAAGATTTATATTTTCAGCCCAGACGTTTCTTCTCAACTTCAGTCTCCTTGACATTGTTATTTGAATACTTGGCTGTTTTTGCAGATACCTAAAACTCAGCATTACCCTCATCTCACTACTAGGATAAAATAAGCATCAGACGACAGCAGGGACTTTGTTTTGCTTTGTTTGCTGCTTTACTCCTATATGGGAAACACTGCATGGTAGTTGCTCAATAAGAATTTGTTGTATTTTGGACAAATGAATGCATTGTTCTTTTTAGATAAACAGTATCAGAGTATGTTGCCATAATATGCTTGACTTGAGCAAAAGGATATATATAGAGAGGGCTTTCCATATTTCAGGGTCTCTTGTGAACAATATTTCCTCGAATTTTATACCTGTAATTTCTAATGATCCTGAGTAATATGAAAAACAGAGATTCTGAAACATGTGGGCTAATATGCTCAATGCCGTGAACATCTGTGTGGTAAATGATGTGTATTGCCATATTGTTTCCCAGGAGGGATTAGGAAAAAACACCATAGCCATGCTAGATTAAAACACAGGTGATTTTATTAATTTTTAAAATGTTTTTATGGTTTTTATTTAATTTTGAGAGAAACAGTGTGAGCAGGGGAGGGTCAGAGAGAGAGGGAGACACAGAATCTGAAGCAGGCTCCAGGCTCTGAGCTAGCTGTCAGCACAGAACCCCATTCGGGGCCCGAACCCACAAACCGTGAGATCATGACCTGAGCCAAAGCTGGAAGCCAGATGCTTAACCGACTGAGCCACCCAGGTGCCCCAACACAGGTGATTTTAAAAATATGTTTTAAAAATATCCTCATGGGGTGCCTGGATGGCTGTCAGTTGAGCAACCTGATTCCGCTTGGGTTTGTTGGTTTGAGCCCCACATCAGGCTCTGTACTGACATCTTGGAACTTGGAGCCTGCTTCTGATTCTGTGTCTCCCTTTCTCTCTGCCCCTCCCCTGCTTGTGCTCCTCTCCTCTCTCTCTCCCTCCTTCTCTCTCTCTCTCTCAAAAATAAATGAACACTTAAAAAAGTTTTTAAATATCCCCATGAATGGAATCAGCATATAATCTCCTTTGCTACCTTTTTCCTATTTCTTCTTTCTTTCTGTGTGTCTGCCTTTCTTTTTTGTCTTTTTTTCTAGAAGAAGGCTGGCTGGTCAGGCATTTCAGATGTCAGAGTAAACGACCCGCTACGTGGAATCAAACAATAGACGAAGCACAAAACACTGCAGTTTGCTGTTTATTCTTAGATGTCTAAAATGCACAGGATCTTTCCAAAGTGAATTTCAGACAGGTCATTCTCAAACATGTAAATAAATTGTGTCTCAGAGATTTGAGAAAACTAATTCATGTAAGTGTGAAACTTAGGGGTAGCCGGGAACAATTATGAAAATGTGCAACCTCTTGTTACAAATAGTAACTATACCAGGGCTTCGTACTGTATAAGGGCCCAGAGGAGAAGTCCAGTATGTTTCTCTTACAGACTGGATTACTTGACAGATTCTAACATTGAAAGGTATCTACACCATATTGATAAGCAAAGCAAAACAACACAAAGAAAGGTTCAATACCCATGGCCACTGTTCAATATTGGTATTGCAAAACTAAAAACAATGCAATATCATGTGTGTATAAATAAGTACAATAAAAGTGCACATCTTGGGGCGCCTGGGTGGTCCCATTGGTTAAGTGTCCAACTTCGGCTCAGGTCATGATTTCACAGTCCATGGGTTCGAGCCCTGCATCAGGCTCTGTGTTGACAGCTCAGAGCCTGGAGCCTGCTTCGGATTCTGTGTCTCCCTTTCTCTCAGCCCTTCTCCCTTCTCCTTCTTTTTCTCTCAAAAATAAAAATTAAAAACAATAAAAAAAATAAAAGTACACACTTCTATGAAATATTCTTATCAAAATATAACACCAGACACTGATCAAGCTTCTACTATTTGTATATAGGAAATTCAAAGGATTGAGGTACATATTATAGGTCACAATGAAGATGCAGTGAGCTAAATCCAGAACGTGGAAAATTCTAGGCCAAGTGACCAGGATGCTTTGACAAGTAAAATACAAGAATAAAAGAGAAGGAGGGTATATGTTTTTGATCAAAAGACACTTCAGAGGCCTATCAACTGAATGCAATGCGGACGTTAGATTCTTATTTGAATAACCTAATTGTAAATAAGAGACCTATGAGACAATCAGAGATGTTTGAACAGTATTAATATTAGGGAGTTTTGGTAAACCTTTGTGTGTGCTCAAAGAGACACGTAAAATAGTATTTGTATTATATTATAAATACTATATAGTCCCAGACACCATAAATATAATAGTGTCTGGGACTTATGCTTCAAAAGTCAATTGGATGGGGCGCCTGGGTGGCTCAGTCAGTTAAGCCTCAGACTTAGGTCATGATCAGGTCATGATCTCTAGTTCATGAGTTAGAGCCCCAAGTTGGGCTCTGTGCTGACAGCTCAGAGCCTGGAGCCTGCTTCGGATTCTGTGTCTCCCTCTTTCTCTGCCCCTCCCCTGTTTGCGCTCTGTCTCCCTCTCTCTCAAAAATAAATAAAACATTAAAAAATTTTTTAAAAAGTCAATTGGTGGAGTTAAAGTACAGATAAAACAAGTTATGTGTTGATAATTTTTGAAGCTGTGTGATAAATACACGAGAGGTTATTTTATTCTTTTTAATTAAAAAATGTATTTTTAATTTTTTTCACTTTTTTCTCTTTTTTTAGTATTTTCTCTTTTTTTTAATTAAATAAAAAATTTTAAAGTAGGCTCCATCCCCAATGTGGGGCTTGAATTCATGATCCTGAGATGAAGAGTCACACTTTCTACCAACTGAGCCAGCCAGGCACCTTTGGTATTTTCTATTTTATGTAAGTTTGAAAAGATCTACAATAAAAATAATAAACCTTTTTAAAAGTTTTTATTGTAGAATAATGCATAATATTGGAGTTTTTAAAAATAATGTTAAGCTATTTAGGCAAAAAACAGGCTGGGAAGATACATAAAACATCAACAGTGATAGAGTCTGGGAGGTTGAATTAGAAATGGTCTTTTCTGGGGCGCCTGGGTGGCTCAGTCGGTTAAGCCTCCGACTTCGGCTCAGGTCAGATCTCACATTCGTGGGTTCGAGTCCCGCATCGGGCTCTGTGCTGACAGCTAGCTCAGAGCCTGGAGCCTGCTTCCGGTTCTGTGTCTCCTTCTCTCTCTGCCCCTCCCCCTCTCATGCTCTGTCTCTCTCTGTATCAAAAATAAATAAAACATAAAAAAAAGAAAATAAATGGTCTTTTCTGTATTCTAATGGTTTGCAACGATTGGATATTACATATTATTATTAGAAACAACAGAAGTAAATTAATATATCTTTCCAAGGATTTAGTGCAGCCTTTTGAAATAGAAATTGGGGAAATTCAATAGGGAAATGGTTCAATAAATCATAGTGTGATTTAATAAATTATGTGACTTAATGTGTCACCATGGATAGTAAGCAGCCACCTAGAGGGACCTCCACCTGAAACTAATTTAACACTGTCTGTTAGCTATACTGGAATTAAAATTTTTTTAATTTTTATAGTTTATTTAGTTTTGAGACAGAGAGAGATGGAGCATGAGTGGGGGAGGGACAGAGAGAGAGGGAGACACAGAATCTGAAACAAGCTCCAAGCTCTGAGCTGTCAGCACAGAACCTGACGTGGGGCTTGAATCCACTAATTGTGAGATCATGACCTGAGCTAAAGTTGGCCGCTTAACCAACTGAGCCACCCAGGCGCCCCTGAAATTAAAATAAAATTTAAAAAAAATTAAAATGAAAGGATGGACCATGACAAATACCCCCCCCCATATGTATAACAAACCCAAGGCCAACATCAGGCTCAATGATGAAAATTTGAAAACTTTTCCTCTGGATCAAGATCAAGACAAGGATGTCCACTCTCACCACTCCTATTCAAAAGAGTACTATAAGTCCTAGCCAGAACCATCAGTCAAGAAAAAGAAATAAAAGGCATCCAAATAGGAAGGAGTAAAATTGTTTTTTTTAATGCAAGTGATAGGATCTTATATAGAGAAAATCCTAAACACTTCACACACACACAGACACACACCCCACACACACCCCTGCTGGAACTAATCAATGATTATTCGTAATCTTGTGAAGTTGCAGGATACATATTTAACATACAGAAAACAGTTGTGTTTCTATACAATAATAGCAAAACACCTGACAAAAAAAAATAAGAAAATTATTTCATTCATAGTAGCATCAAAAACAACAAAATACTTAGGAATAAGTCTAACCAAGGAAGTGAAAGATCTGTACACTGAAAACTATAAAAATTTGGTGACAGAAATGGAAGAATTCACAAATAGAAAGATAACCTGTGTTCATGGATCAGCAGAATCAATATTCTTAAAATTCCATATTACTCAAAGCACTCTACAAATGCAATGTAATCCCTATCAAAATTCCAAAGGTACTTTCCCCAGAATTAGAAAAACAATCCTAAAACTCCTAGAAGAAAACATAGGGAAAAAGTCCTTGACATTGGTGTCAGCAGCAATTTTCTGTATATAATAGCAAATACACAAGCAAAAACACAAAAAACAAACAAGCAAAAACCAACCAACCAACAAACAAAAACAGCACTATATCACTCTAAAAATCTTCTACACAGCAAACAAAGAAAATGAAAAGGCAACCTACAAAATGGAAGAAAATGTTTGCAAATCATGTATCTGAGAAGGTGTTAATATCCAAACTAAAAAGAACCCATACAACTCAATAGCAACAAAATGCTAACATCCCAATTAAAAAAGTGGACAGAGGAACCAAGGAGATGGTTTTCCATAGAAGACATCCAGATGGCCAATGGGTACATGAAAATGTTCTTGACATCACTAATCATCAGGGAAATGCAAATGAAAACCACAAAGAGATACCACCTCACACTAGTTAGAATGGCTGTCATCAAGAAGACAAGGGATAGGGGTGACTGGGTGGCTGAGTGTCTGACTCTTGATTTCAGCTCAGATATTGATCCCAGGGTGTTGGGATTGAGCCCTTGGTGGGGTTTCATGCTGAGCCTGGAGCCCGCTTGAGATTCTCTCTCTCCTCTCCCTCTTATCCCTCCTCTGCTTGCTCTCTCTCTCAAAGACGAGGAGGAGGAGGAGGAGGAGGAGGAAGAAGAAGAAGAAGAAGAAGAAGAAGAAGAAGAAGAAGAAGAAGAAGAAGAAGAAGAGGAAGAAAGAGGAGGCGGAGGAGGAGGTGGAGGAGAAGGAGGAGACAAGGGATAATAAGTGTTGGTGAGGATGTAGCAAAAAGGAAAACATAGTGTACTATTGATGAGAATGTACATTGGTACAGTCTATAGCAAAAAGCATGTGGATTCCTCAAAAAAAAATAGAACTACCATATGATCTAGCAATCTCACTTCTGAGTATTATAGGAATTGAAATCTTGATCTTGTAGAGAGACATCTGCTCTCCCATGTGCATTGCAACATCATTCACAATAGCCAAGATATGGAAACAACGTTAAGCGTCCATCAACGGATGAATGGATAAAGAAAATGGGATAAGGGTATACATAAAGGAATATTATTCAACCATAATAAGGAAGGAATTCTTGCCATCTGCAGCAACATGGATGAAATTTAAAGGCATTATGCTAAGACAGAGGAAGATAGCTGGTATATGATCTCACTTATATGAAGGATCTTAAAAGCCAAACTCCTAGAACCAAAGAGTAGAATGGTCGTTTACCAGAGGCTGGAGGGGTGGAAGAAATGGGGTGATGTTGATCGAAAGGTACAAATTCCTAGTTTGAAGATTAACAAGCTCTGGGGATCCAACATACATGGTGGTGATTGTGTGTAATGATACTGTATCGTATACTTTGGTGTTGCCAAGAGTGTATCTCTTAAAGAGAGAAATGGTAACTATGTGACAGGATGGAGGTGGTAGTTAACACTATGGCCGTGATTCTTTTGCAATATATAAATGTATCAAATAGACACGTCGTACACTCTAAACTTATACAATGTTATGTGTCAATTGTATCTCAGCAATGCTTAGGATGCGTAAAGAATTGCTTAAAGAAAATCACAGAAGTATAGTTTATAAGGGAAAAATTTGGTAAATGTCATTTTATTTCAGAAGAATGTCTGCTCAGTTAAGGGACCCACAAAGTTAACAGACATATGAAAAATTGGGAGCAGATATCGAAATGCCTAACACCAACCAAGGACAACATCTAGTATATACAAGGAACTTCTGCAAATAAGCAACCACGACAAAAAGGAAGGGACCCCAATCGAAAAATAGGCAAAGTATATGACAAGCAGTTTACAAGCGAGATGCCAAGAAACTGATGAAGAGATACTTGAACTTTTTAATAGTTAGAGAAGTGTAAGTAAAAACAACTATGGTATGTTATTTACACCCATGAGGTTACAGTGAACTGGAGACCTGGATCATGCCACGTTTGGGCAGGGATGAGCAGACAGACAAACTTCATGCCCAGTGGGTGACAGCTGACCTTTGAGAGTGCCATCTGGCACTGCTTATTTAGGTATAACTAAGTCCTGTGACAGAAATCTGAGACCTAGGCAGATATCCCCGGGCAAATCCTGTCCTCACGGAGGACATGGATGAGGACAGATTGTTTGGAGGCGGCCTTGGGTGTGTGACCCTGGTGGATAAACGGGGCGAGGGACTAAGTAACACAGTGAACCTTGAAAATACGTGCTTCGTGAAACACAAATAATCTGACTAACTGTATGACCAATACCTTTTGCATTAATTTTAACTTACTAAACTTTATTTCTTTAATGTTTATTTATTTTTCAGAGAGAACACGGGGAAAGGGCAAAGAGAAAGGGAGACAGAGGATCTTAAGCAGGCTCTGCGCTGTCAGCCCAGAGTTGGATGAGGGCTTGAATGCACAAACTATGAGGACATGACCCGAGCTGCAGTCAGATTCAACCGGCTGAGCCACCCACATGTCCCACTAAACTTTCTCTTTTAGAGCAGTTTTTTTAAAACGTTTATTTATTTATTTTGAGAGAGACAGAGAGCATGTGAGCAGTGAAGGCACAGAGAGAGAGAGAGGAGAGAAAGAATCCCAAGCAGGCTCTGCATTGATAGCGTGGGGCTCAGTTCACAAGCTGTGAGACTATGACCTGAGCTGAAGTCAAGAGCCAGACCCCCAACGACTGAGCCACCCAGCTGCCACAGTTTTGTTTTGTTTTGTTTTGTTTTGTTGGAGAGAGAGAGTGTGTGCACTCACAAGCCAAGGATGGGCAGAGAAAGAGAATCCCAAGCAGGCTCCACGCTCAACTCAGAGCTTGACACAGGGTTTGATCCCACAACTCTGGGACCATGACCTGAGCCAACATCAAGAGTCAGTCGCTCAACCCACAGAGCCATCCCGGTGCCCTTATTTTTTAGAGCAGTTTTAAGGTTGCATAAAATGGGTCAGATAGTACAGAGTTCCCACGTGCCCCTCTCTCCATGACTCAGCTTCTCTTGTTAGTAATATCTGTGTTTGCGTGACGTGTTTGCTACAATTCATAAGTTAATGTGGGTACGTGATTATTAATTGAAGGCCATGGTTGACATTATGGTTTAGTCTTGGTTTTGTACAGTTCCAGGAGTCGTGACAAATGTATAATGACATGTATTAGAATGACAGTATCGTACAAAAAAGTGTCATAGTCCGAAGTCTCCCTTGTGTTCCACCTATTCACCCTTCCCCCCTCTCCCCATGAAACTCTGGCAACCACTGATCCTTTTACTGTCTCTATAATTTTTTTAAATGTGGTAAAAAAAAACAAACAGAAAATTTACCATCATAACCACTTTAAGCACATAGTTCAGTCGTGCTAAGTATATCCACATTGTTGTGCAACAGTCGTCAAGAACTTTTTCATCTTGCAAAACGGAAACTGTCCTTGTGAGGCAATAACTCCTCATCCCCCCGCCGCCCCTCCAGGCTTCTGGTAACCACCATTCTGCTTTCTGTTTTTATGAATTTGACTACTTTAAGCACTTTATGACAGTGGACTCTCACAGTGTTTGTATTTTTGCAACTCATTCCTTTCACTTCGCCTAATGTCCTCAAGCTTCATCTTTGTTGTAGCCTGTGTCAGAATTCCCTGCCTTTTGTTATTTAAAAATGTTTTTAGACATTTATTTATTTTGAGAGTGAGAGCAGGGGAGAGACAGAGAGAGAGAGAGAGGAGAGAGAGAATCTCAAGCAGATTCAACTGTCAGCACAGAGCCTGACGTGGGGCTTGATCCCAAGAACCATGATATCATGACCTGAGCCGAAATTGAGGTGCACCACGAACTGAGCCTTCCAGGTGCTCCCAAATGTCCTGCCTTTTTAAAGCTGAATAGTATTCCATTACATGTATGTATCACATTTTGTTTATCCATTTGTCCATCGATGGACATTTGGGTTGCTTGTACTTCTTAGCTATTGTGGAGAGTGCTGCAGTGAACACGGGCATACACGTCTCTATCGTTTTGCCTTTTCCAGAATGTCATGTATTTGGAGCCACACAGTGTGTAGCCTTTACAGATTGGCTTCTTTCACTAATATGTATCTAAAGTTCCTCCACATCGTTTCCTGGCTTGATAGCTTGCTTTTTTTTTTAAGTAACCGAATACTAGTCCATTGCATGGCTGTGCCATGGTGTGTTTTTTCCATTTGCCCTTTGAAGGACATTTTGGTTGCTTCCACTTTTCAGTGATTATGATTGAAGCTAGTGTAAGCATTCCTGTCCTGGTTTTAGTGTGGACATAAGTTTTCAATTCATTTAGGTTAATAGCTACGAGCACAATGCCTGGGTCATATTGGAACAGTATATTTATTTAGCTTTATAAGTGCCAAATTCTTCCAAGAATAAGGGCTGTACCATTTTGCGTTCCTGTCAGCGTGAATGAAAGCTCCCGTTGTTCCATAACCTCGTCTGCATTTGGTGGTGTCGGTTTTTTGGATTTTAGCCATTCTCATAGGTACATAATGGGATTTCACTGTTGTTTTAGTTTGCATTTCCCTGATGACATAGGACACGGAGCATTTTTCATGTGTTTATTTGCCATCTGTATATCTTCCTTGGTGGTTAATTTCCTGTGAGGGGATCAGTGATGGGAATCAGCAGTGGTCAGTGATCAGGGGACTTTGGGGAACCCAGGCCAAGAATCTATGCAGCTATCTGCTCTCTGTTGAGTCTGGGGTAGGCATCCCTGGAAGTCAGGTTTTTAGTGTTTGTTGGCCCAGTGATTTGGGATCTGTTGACGTCAAGGGTTGGAGACCTGTGAGGGTCAAGAAAATGGAGTTCTGATGCCCAATGCAACTGAGGGCCCGTGAGAATTGTTGATGGGGGGAAATGTGTAGGTGAGTGATTGGGAGGCCTATGGGCTAGTGATTGTGGTTGTCTGCAAGGCAGTGATTGGGGGCATCTGGGGTGTGGGTGCTCTAGAGGATGATTGTTAGGGACTACATGACTAGTGACTGTGGGTGGCTTATGGTCTATGTGGTCTGTGTGGGACCTCAGTCTTATGAAATCTATGCCTCCTGATGGTTGAGCGTCTGCAATTAAGGGGTTTGGGGATCAAGCCAGTGGGTTTCCTGGGGGACACAGATGGAGGCAATTCTAGGTCAGTATTTTTTAACCAGCAGCAGGTTCTGGGATCAGTGACGCTGTGTGGTTGGAGCATTCTTGGGGGTCACATGCTGGATGTGTAATGGGACAGTGATTCACAGCCCAGTAATGGCAATGATGGCATCTCTAGGACATAGTTATTGAGAAATAAAATATATAACCTCCAAGCATCTAGAACAATTTCTTTGTTGTTGGGGGGGCATACGGTGCATTGTGGGCTGTTTTAGCAGCATCCCTGGGCTCTCAACCCACCAGCAGCACCGTCACTACCTCACTGTAAAACCCAAAGTGTCTCCAGGCATTTCTAAACGTCCTTGGTGTGGTGCATATGGCAAAACATTCCCCTGTTGAGCATTACTGGTCTAGAAATAAGGCCAAAGAATCACGCTGAATATAAATGATTGAATTCACCCCCCAAGAAGGATAGAGAATCTCAGAATTGGATATACCAATGAAAACCAGCTACAGTCAATGTCAAGTGGAAACAGAATAGAAAGGTTGGAAATAGTAAAATGGAAGGCGTGTTTCTTAAGCACAGTGGTTCTGGTGACACAGTTCACTGTGGGTCTGCACGTTCCAGTTTGGGGAAGTGACTGGGTTTCTAGAGGTTAGAGGGCATGGAAACTCAGTTCTGAAATACAGAAGAAGATGACGGTGGGGTGAAGTTGTATTCAGAAGAAGTGTGTGGTTGATGGGACAGTGTGGGGTCTTGATCTTGCTGTTAGCAAGCAGTAGCGGTCTTGTTTTGAGGATGTCTCTGGAAGCACAAGCTTCCTGCCCGTGTGGACTGTCTTGATTATAATCTGAGATGTTGATCTGGTGTCAAGTCTGCTGCCTCCTTCTATTATTTTTGCTTTTATAAAACGTAAGGGAGATGTCTGCTTCTGGCATGATCGAGTTGATGAATTCTCTCCCCAAAAAGCAACTTTAAAGGCTAGAGAGGAGCGCTGAGGTGGCCCAAGTTGGTCAAGCGCCCGACTCTTGATTTTGGCTCAAGTCATGATCTCACAGTTCGTGAGATGGAGCCCTGTGTTGGGCTCTGCGCTGAGAGTGAAGCCAGATTGGGATTCTCTCTCTCTCTCTCTCTCTCTCTCTCTCTCTCTCTCTCTCTGTCTCTCCCTTTGCTCTCTTGCCTGCACTCTCTCTTTCTCAAAATAAATAAACTTAATGAAGTGCCTGGGTGGCTCAGTCGGTTAAGCATCTGACTTCGGCTCAGGTCATGATGTCAAGGTTCATGGGTGTGATCCTTGCATCGGACTCTGGGCTGACAGCTCAGAGCCTGGAGCCTGCTTTGGATTCTATGTCTCCCTCTTTCTCTTTGTCACTCCCCCACACGTGCTCTGTCTCTCTGTCTCTCTCAAAAATAAATAAACCAAAAAAAAGTTAAAAGAAAAAAGGAAAGCTGGAGGAAAAAACTGCCAAAAACAACCGATTCAGTCCATCGGAATTAGATCAAATGCATACTACAAATTGAGAAGTGTCTTATCCATCAAAACTGCCCAACCATGGCAGGGGAGGTCATGGGTTTTTCCCAGTGGGGGTCCTGTGGGAAGCCGCAGCGAGGAGCCGGTAGGGAGAGTGTGATCGAGCAAAGCTCTCGTGCCCTTACAGCCCTTGCGGCTGGCCCAGTGCCTCAGAGGTTAAATCACTTGAGTTAAAATGTTATCGTACAAATGTCCTTCATGCTTTGACAATCTTTAAGATAGTAACGTTCCCAGGAAATATGGTACAACAATAACAGTGAGAACAGAGAAAGTATTGTCTAGGAAAAAACCTTTTCACAGCTCTGGCCATCTGTGTTATGTATGAAACTGCAGCACGTGAGAAATAAAGCGGCACTATGGGCGTCACCCATGTTGTGCCTCCCGCCCCCATCCTTTAACTCTCTTCTCTTCCTCAGTCCCTTACCCTCATATCCTTGCTTTGAGTGCCCGTGCTCACAACAGGGTCCCATCCCTCCTGTAGCACTGTTGGGACAGTAGTTCGGCCAGGACAGAGCAGGCCAGGAAAACCGGCTCCGCTGCAGCTGCCGGAGATGGCTGACAGGATTTGGAGCATGGCCAATTTCAGTGACTCTCTCAGTAGCAAGCAAATGGAGGTGACAAGAAGTGCCATTAGCAAGACCTGGCAGCCTGTTGGGAGCAAGCGATGGACTGGTCCACTGGGAATCTAACATGGAGGTCTGCGACGTGACACATCCTTAGGAGATCAATACATTCTCTATACCTTGGACAGACTGGAGCCGATGCACATGTGTAGCAGAGATCAGAATAGACCCAGATCACCCACATATCTCTGGCTTACTGAGCCTGCGTATACACAGGAGGAGACACGGGCCAAGTCTCGTGAAAAAAAATAAATAAACGGCAGGGCAGACTTGCAAAGGGCCTGGGGTCTCAATGTACTGTCCAGCAGTAAAGCAAGTCAAACATGGCCTGCCACGTTTTCACACAACCTCTGATCAATCTTCAGCTGAACATGAAGCCGTACAGACAGGGGTGACCCCTTGAAAGCCACCTTAAGTACAAAAACAAACAAACCAGACACTGCAGGGGACTCAGACTTCACAGATTTAGCTCAGCTATAAAACCTGAGCAAAATGCACAGACCAACTCTTGGAGAGTTCTCACAAATAAATAGAGGCAGAGGGATGAGAAAAGGAAAACTGAATTCGAGATACCACTGAAATGGTGGTGAGTTTATCATTTTTCTTCCCCCTCCAGTATTCTCCAACCTGCACTAAATGTGGTTGAAATCGGAAGTGAGGACTGGGGTGCAGAAAGAGATTGGGGAGGAGTCCTTTAGTTCTGGTTTGAGGAATAGAAAAGAGAAAGCCAAATTCTCGGAGAGAGTGTGGAAATCCCCCTACCATTTTATTTCTATTTTTATTTTCTCTGGTCTCCTGTGCCCAGGCCTCTAAGCGATGTCAGGGTGGCATTAGCAGTGGCCAAAGGACACCTCAGAGGAGCTAGAACTCTGAGGGACAGGAACTTCCTTTCCAGTAGGTGGAGCTGTGGGCCCAGAAGGGGGGGGGCTCCCTGGCTCCCTCTCTAGGGTGAAGAACTTGGTAAAGGTAACCTTATAAAATGATTTATGAACTTCAGACGTCAGTAAACTTGTCCTGTAAGCGTTTTAGACTCTGTGCACCATATGGGCTCTGTCACAACTACTCAACCCGGCTGTTGAAACGAAGCCCATCCATGAACACCTGTGTGTGTCTGGTTCCAATAAAACTTTTTATTTACAAAAACAGGCATTGGACTGGTTTTGGCTCACAGGCTGTTGTTTGCTGGCCTCTGCCACAGAGGAATGAAAACTTCTGCGCACACCGAAACCAGTCCATGAAGGTCAATCGCAGCCCTACCCATCATTGCTCCAAACTGGAAACAACCCAAATGTCCTTCAGTGAGTAAGTGGATAAATGAACCGTGATACATTCGTACAACAAAACATAGAGGCGATGCTGCGTATACTCAGCAATAAAAACACATGAGCCACTGATACATGCATAAACACGGATGCATTTTAAAGCATTATTCAGAATGAAAGAAGCCAGACTCAAGATGTTACATGCTGTAACCTGAACAAAAGGTCCTGATGATTCCATTTATATGGCATTCTGGTAAAAACAAAACTACAGGGATCAAGACAGATCAGTGGTTGCCAAGGGTTGGGATGAGAGGGAGGTTTGATTATAAAGGAAGAGCAAGAGGGAATGTTTTAAGATAGGAAACTATTGGGGCACCTGGGTGGCTCAGTCGGTTAAGTGTCTGACTCTTGATTTCAACTAAGGTCATGATCTCACAGTTCATGGGTTCAAGGCCCGCATCGGGCTCTGCCCTGGCAGCTCAAAGCCTGCTTAGGATTCTCTCTCTCTTTTTCTTTCTCTCTACCCCTTTCCCTGCTTGTCCGTGTGCTCTTTCTCTTTCAAAGTAAATAAATAAATCATGTACCAATCAGCAAAGAATCTGCTGAACATTCCAGTGAAAACTTAGACATGACCTCAAAGTTCATTTCCAGGGAAATGGCTAAATAAACAAAGGCGTTGCCCTACTGTGGAGTAACAACAACGCAGCAGTTAAAAATGATGAGATGGTAAGTGTATTCACTTCCTTTTGCTGCCTTAATGAATTGCCACAAAGTTTGTGGCCTAAAACAGACAAAGTTGCTATCTTACAGTTTGGGAGGTTGAAAGTTCTACATGGGTCTCACTGGGCTAAAATCAAGGTGTTCGAAAGGCTGCATTCTTTCTAGAGGCTCTAGGGAAGAATTCATTTCCTCTCCCTTTCTACTTCCAAGAAGTCACGTGCACTCCTTGGCTCATGCTCCCGTTGTTTCATTTTCAAAAGATCAGCCTAGAGGCTTCCTCTCACCCTTCTGCTTCTCTCTTTTTAAAAAACATTCTCTGCTGAGAATGCATACCTGTTTTGTTGCTGCTGCTGTTGTTGTTGTTGTTTGGGTGTATATATATTGAAAGGGAGAGAGTGGGGGAGGGGGACAGAGGGAGAGAGAGAATCTCAAGCAGGCTCAACGGTCAATGCAGAGCCTGACACGAGGCCCACAACCCCGGAATCATGACCTGAACCGAAATCAAGAATCAGACGCTCAGCTGACTGAGCCACCTGTTTTGTGTGTGTGTGTGTGTGTTTTTTTTTTTTAGTTTATTTATTTTTTTTCCAGTAATCTCTACACTCAACGTGGGACTCAAACTCACAACCCCAAAATCAAGAGACACACCCTCTACCGACTGAGCCGGCAGGCATCCCTGCTTCTTTTTTATAAGGCCCCTTGTGGTTATATTGGGACCATCCAGATAAACCAGAAGAACCTTTTTATTTTAAGATAATCTAATCATGCCTGTCAGTCCCTTGTGCCATGTAAGATCACAGATTCCTGGATTCCTGGGATTTTGACGTGGATATCTTTGAGGGAGTCATTATTCTGAATATTATTGGTAGCTTTCTAAGCATCAATATGGAAATCTCTCTGAGCCATATTCAAGCTATATTTTTCATTGGAAAAGCAATTGGCAGAAAAATAAGAATATTCTCATAAAAAGAATAAACACAAACTATGCATTTTTCCGTATACAATATAATATATATGTTAATGCATAGAAAATGGTCTGGAGAGGGGCACCTGGGTGGCTCATCGGTTAATCTGACTTCAGCTCAGGTCATGATCTCATGGTTCGTGGGTTCGAGTCCTGCATTGGGCTCTTTGCAGACAGCTCAGAGCCTGGAGCCTGTGTCTCCCTGTCCCTCTGCTCCTCCTCTGATCATACTCTGTCTCTCAAAAATAAATAAATGTTAAAAAAATTAAAAAACAAAAAGAAAATGGTCTGGAAGGATGCCCCATAAACTGACCCCCAGCAGTGAGCTTGCTAGATTCTCAGATTAGAGTGGGTAGTCAAGTGTAGGACAGTCAGTTCAGTTGGGACAGGTCACAAAGCTGCATTCTTCAAGGCGAGATGGAATGAATACCCTACTTTTATTATTTGCAAGAATGGTCTCTAGGCCAGATTATCTGGATTTGAATCCCAGCACCACCTCTTTCTAGCCTGTGATTCGGGGTGATATGAGATAATAGAAAACATAGGTTGGTCTCTGCCCCCAGTTCCCCGCACAGAACTCCAAGACCCTTTGTAATTCCCTAAGTGATAAGAGCAGTAGAAGCACCTTCTGTTCTAATAGTTGGTCTTTGACCCTGCTTCCCAGACACGGGGGCACCTAAAACTCTTGAAATTTGCTGAGTGATAGGAGCGTCTTTTGTTCTGTTGAGGCAACTGTGTGTGTGTGGTCTCCGGGGGGAGGGCTGGTCATTGGAAAGACAAAGCCTTGATGAGAAACTTGGGATTTTTCAGCCCCACCCCCCTTCTCTCAAAAAGGGACAAGAGCTGAAAATGGAGTTAATGATCAATCGATCATGCCTAAGCGATGAAGCCTGTATAAACTCCCAAGAGTATGGGTTTCAGAGAGATTGGAGGTGGTGAACCGGTGGAGATGCTGGGAGAGTGGTGCCTGGAGAAGATCTGGAAGCTGGCCCCCCTTCCCCCGTGCCTCACCCTACCGTCTCTTCCATATAGCTGGTCATCTGCACCTTTATCATATTTTATAATAAACCAGTAAATGTAAGGAGCGCCTATGTGGATCAGTTGGTTAAGTGTTCAACTCAGTTTTGGCCCAGGTCATGATCTCACAGTTTTGTGAGTTCAAGCCCTGGCGTCAGGCTTTGTGCTGGCAGCACAGAACCTGCTTGGGATTCTCTCTCTCTCCCTGCCCCTCCCCCCGCTCATGCTGTCTCTGTCTCTCTCTCTCTCTCAAAAAAAAAAACAACACAACAGTAAGTAAACTGTCGTCTGAGCTCTGTAAGCCCCTCTAGCAAATTAATCAAACCCAAAGAGGGGGTCATGGGAGCCTCTGACTTACAGCCGAAAACACAGGTGACCAACTGGGACTTGGGATTAGTTAGTATCTGAAATGAGGGAAGGGGGTCATCTTGTGGGACTGAGCCCCTAACCTGTGGGATCGGACACTCCCTCCAGGAGATCACGTCAGAATGGAGTTAAATTGTAGGACACCCCCTCTAGCGTAGCAGGGAATTGCTTGGTGTGGGGTAACCCTCCACACGTTTGGTGACCAGAAGTATCAGAAGTGAAATGTTTTGTGTGAGGGCAAAAGAGACTCACAGGATGGAAAAGTGTAGGTTTTACTTACACAGGTTCTTACTTAAACTTTCTGTACTTCAGTCTCCTCAACTAATAAAATAGGGAAAACTCAGATTTCCTTTCTCATCAGGTGGTACGTGGAGTGCCTACAGCAGTGAGTGCTACATGAGGGTCTCCTGCTAGTATATCATTATTATTACCTATTGTGTGAAATATGTTGATAAAATCTACACTGCTGGGAAGAATTCCAAGTTCAGTTACTGGTAAGCATCCAGGAAACTAAGCAAACAAGTAAACCAGACAATTGCTAGCTGTAGGAAAAACTAAAAGATGAGCAGGAAAGGAAAAATAATCAAATTACAAGTTGGCTCAGCTGTGAATTGCTCACATGGTCAAAAAAATAAATAAATACTGAGCATAGATCTAACCAAGTTACACAACCATGTTAGAAGGATGGAACTCGGGAGGTAAGGGTGTGAAGGCTGGAAAGGGGGCGGCATGCATGGCAGAGAGCTAAATCCTTATCTCCCGTGCTGCGAAAACAAAACACATTGCCTGTGTGTGATTCACAGATGGGAGGTAATAGCAGAAGAATCAGTTAAATGAAATCAAAGTAGTTTCCCCTTTGAGAAGCTGGAAAAGGGGTGGAGTCAAGTAAATGTGGTTTTTCTTTTTGTAACAGGACTTAAAGAAATTTGACAATTTTTGAACTTTATTTTGAGAGAGACAGAGACAGCGTGAACGGGGGGGGGGGAGGGGCAGAGAGAATCCCAAGCAGGCTCCTTACCATCAGTGCAGAGCTGGATGTGGGGCTCGAACTCACAAAAAAACAAAAACAAAAACAAAAACGCAAGATCATGAACTGAGCCGAAATCAAGAGTTGGATGCTTAACCAACCCAAGAAATTTGACAATTCTTACTACATGCAGGTGTAACTTTGTTTTGTTTGCTTTTTTTTGTTGTTGTTTATTGAAGGATAACTAATATGCAGTGGTGTAGCCACTGTGAAAAACAGCATGGACGTTCCCCAAAAGATTAAAAACAGAACTGCCATATGATCCAGTAATTCCACTACTGGGTATTTACCCAAAGAATACGAAAACAGTAATTCGAAAAGATATATACAGCCCTGTGTGTATTGCGGTATTATTTACAACAGCCAAGATATGGAAGCAGCCCAAGTGCGCATCGACTGATGAATGGATAGAGAAGGGGTAGATATATATACAATGGAACAGCACTCAGCCATGAAAAAGAACGAAATCTTGCCATTTGCAACAACATGGATGGACCCAGAGGGTATAACGCTAAACAAAATAAGTCAGCGAGAGGCGTAACTTTGATATCACCTAATTCTTGTAAATCTGTAGCTGATTTCATTTCATTTCTTGCTATGTGTTCCAGCTAGGGACAAATTTACAGTTCAAAGTGTCCTGGTGTTGATATTCTGCTCCTTACTTACCCTGATCCTAAATATTATTGATTTATTTGGGCCATTTTGTTTTACGGAATTTTAGAAAACTCCTAAAATTCAGTGGAAAACAAAGGAGGTACTAATAAATCGATGAAGAAGTGAGAAGACCCCAGGAACTTGTTCATTTCTGCTCATGTCATATGACACCAGCCACGCGGTGGTCACCATCAGCAGAACGATGGTCATCTGTCTCAGGGACACTGAGTCTGCAGTGTTCGCCCCTGTGGCCCACCTGCCCCTTCCCTGAGGCCCTGGTCGGGGCTGTCTCCTCTCTGAACAAATTCCTGTCCCGGGGGTCCTCTGCCTGCTCACCTCACACAGGCTGCAGAGGGACATCGCCCACCCAGGTTGTTAGTTGCTCCACATTTGCTCCACAAAATTTAAACGCACCGGTTAGGAGATGGTATCAAGGAATTGTTAACTTTGTTAGGTGTCGTAAGGGTTTTGTGGTTATGTTCAAACAAGCAGGATTTATTTATGAAAGATTTACAGGTGAAACAGCATGGGGGATATTCCTTCAAACTGCTCTAGCAAAGGGGCGTCTGGGTGGCTCAGGCCATTAGGCATCGGACTCTTGATTTCAGCTCAGGTCATGATCTTATGGCTTGTGGGATCGAGCCCCTGCTGCGGATCTCTGGGCTGACAGTGGGGAGCCTGCTTGGGATTCTCTCTCCCTCTTCTCTCTCTCTGCCCCTCGCCCCACAAATAAATAAAGAAGATACAAAAAATACTCTAGAAAGGCAAGATATACTGATGTCTGCAACTTATTTTGCAATGTATCAATATATAAGGTAGATTGCACCACAACAAAAACAACGAAAGGCAGCAAGATGCGCATGCTCGGCTTCAGGGCGAGGCAGAGGGAATCCCTGACAGGTGTCCATGAGTGGAAGGTGGAGCAGAAGGTGGTTCCTACGGAGACCAAGCAGCAGTTCATGAAGAAACAGAAGCTCTGGGAGAAACACCACTAGGAGTACTTGAAGATGCTGGCAGAGAGAGAGAGAGAGAGAGAGAGAGACAGAGAGAGACAGAGAGAGAGAGACAGAGAATGAGAGAGAGAGGAAGAAAAAAGGCACCGGAGTAGACAGATGAGCTGTAGTGGCTGGTGACCGCAAAGACAGAGTCAGTGCAGGGGGCATCTGGGTGGCTCAGTCCTTAAGCATCTGACTTCAGATCTGGTCATGATCGCACAGTTCGTGACTTCAAATCCCGCTTCTGGTAAGCCCTCCTTCGGGTGAGCCCTGCTTCTCTCTGCCTCTCTCTGCTCCTCTCTCACTTGTGCCCCCCACCCCGTTTCTCTCTCTCTCTCTCTCTCTCTCTCTCTCTCTCTCTCTAAAAAAAAAAAAAAAAAGATTTGGTGCAGTATGACCACCCCAACCACACAGCCACCATGAGCACCACCAGGGATGGGGACCTCTCCAGGGACCTGCCTGAGCAAGGGGCCAGGCTGGCGTCTGTACAGGCAGCATCGTCCATGGGGGGGGCGGGCAACCAGAGCCCTACTCACAATGTCCAGAGCCCCCAGCAGATCTCCTCTCTGGTAGCATTGCTGCATGCAGGGTCACAAGAAGGTCAAGGGGAAAGGAAAGACTCCAGACTGACCCAGTACTCCCCTAAGAAGCCCCTGAGTACCAGTAAGACCCAACCCCACCAGCTGACAGGCAAAGCCCGGCACAGCAGGGAGTGAGCCCCAGAACAAGGCCATGCTCCCAGCCGAGGCTGCAAGGACCTATCCTGTCTCAGTGTGCCATGTTTGAGGCATCTTCCCAACTGTAAATGCCACTCAGCTTCCATCAGATTTGGGGAACTAAGGGCACTTGTGGTTGGTGGGTTCTTGGCCTAGATGTTGTGCTGAGGACAGGTTTCTGGGGGTAGTGGAAAGAGTTGGGGGAAGTGGGTCCATTCATGTTCTCCAGCAGTCTTCCATGTGGGTATGAAGAGACTGTGTTAGATCTGGGTCCCTAACCAGGAGTGAGGACAAGCGTAACCACTCGTAGAATCCAGAGTCCGCTTGCTGCTCTGAAAAGCAGGCACTGCGGCAGGTGGGTGAGTGGTGCCAGGTTCTGCCCTTTACTGGTTGAGATTTGGGGCCTGACCTTGGCTTTGGCCTCCTCGGTCTCCTCAGCTGAAACTGAAGCAGTAGAAGCAGATGAATTCCTCACACCCAAACTTGGGCAGCGCCCCAGGCTTCCACAGGTCTCAGACGGAACCCAACAAAGAAGGTGTGATAAATGCTTTTTTTTTTTTTAACTTTTGTTTTAGTTTCTTTTAAGACAGAGAGAGAGCCCCGAGTAAGGGAGGGGCGAGGCGGGGTGGGGACAGAGGATCGGAAGCCGGCTCCACACTGACAGCAGAGACCCCGATGCAGGGCTTGAACCTACGAACCCCCTTGGGATCATGACCTGTCTGACGAAGTCAGATGCTTAACGAACTGAGGCACCCAGGCGCCCCTGATTCATGCTTTTTTTTTTTTTTAATTAAAAAAAGTGCATCCTGACTCGCCTGAAAGTATGGCTCTTTCAGAGCAGACCTCTCAGCAGGCCAGTGGTGATCGGCAGGGGCCATTTCTTCACACTCCTTCCCGATAGAGCTTCAGGCACAGCTTTGGAAGCCTCGTCCCTTCCTTAGTCGGCGCTTGAGAGGGGCCCCCCTTCCCCCCCCCCCCCCGCTCCCCCGCCCCGTTCCTCTGACTTTAGGGCCGGGGCACAGGAATCTCAAGTTATGTCCAGGTTAGGGGAGCTATGTTGGGTTCCAACAGTAGAACTGTAAAAGGGGCAAGATGTGCCCTCAGAACCTTGCAAAGTTCACGGACTAGTGAGAGAGGTGGTCAAGGTGACAGGAGAAGGCTGTAACGGGAACACAGTGGTAGGGTCTTCCCAGCCCTGGGATGCAGGAGCTCTGCAGAAGGCGCAGGGAGCCAGGCTCTGCTGGGAAGGCCTCCCCTTCCAACCCCCCGCCCCCACGGAGGGCCTGACAGGAGCACCCCAGCCCACCGTTAGGCAGTCTCAGGAATGGTGTGGCTCAGTTACGCTGTACCTGGAGGTCGACAGGAACCCTCCCATATCACCATCAAAACCCACCAGCTGGTGATGTCTGAGATTGACAGATGGCCACACTTGGGCACCGGAGGGCAAAGCTTAGCTCCTCCCACATGCTTTTCCTGCTGCCTCCCCGCCGTCTTCCGCCATCTTCCCTGTGTTTAGGTGGGGTGACTCCATCTGCTTGGCTGCACCCACCCTGGGCAGAGGATGAGGGCTTAGTGATGCTTCCAGATGCTTCTGGTACTCAGCCCAGACCAGCAAGTGTGACTTCGCCCCCTACAAGACCCTGTGAGCAAAGCAGAGCTGGTCTGGGAGTTGGGGTAGGGGGATTAGTGCACATAGCAGGGTTTGAATCCTGGCTCAGCCACTTGGTCACTGTGTGAGCTCCTCACTGGCCTCTCTGGGGCTATTTCCTCATAAGCAAGAGGACACAGCCCTGAGGCTGAAATGAAACCATGCACGTGAAGCACTTAGTCCAGCACCTGACAGTCCCAGGGGTGCCTGTGGCTTTCGCTTGCTGCTACCGCCCTGCGTCCTCTCCGGTTCCCAGGGACACGGGGTGACTGACGACTTATATCTACGATTTGTAATGTTTACAGATTTTAAATTCCCATCCATTCTCAAAAGAAAAAAGATGGACTGGTCGACAAAGGGATGGAGAGATGGAGAGATGTAAGCAAATACACCAGAACGTTGTACAGATAAAGCAAACTATTGATTAAATAAGCAAAATAAAGGCACACGGGTATTCACTGTTCTTTGAACTTTTCTGGATGTTCGAAATTTTCATAATAAAACATTGGGGGAAATACTCCAACAAAAAATAATTCCAAGGGGTGCCTGGGTGGCTCAATCCACTGACCGTCTGACTCTTGATTTCCACTCAGGTTGTGATCCCAGGGTCATGGGATTGGGCCCCATGTCAGGCTCTGTGGTAAGCGTGGAGCCTGCCTAATATTCTCTCTCCCTCTCTCTCTCTCTCTCTCTCTCTCTCTCTCTCTCTCCCTCCCTCTGCCCCTCTCCCCTGCTCATGCACACACTGTCTCTCTACAATAACAAACAAATAGTAAAAAGAGCACATCTCTATAAATGCAGTTTAAAAATCTTAAAAAAAAGTAATAACTCCCAGAATATATGAAATAAAAATGGTAAATTGATGCTATTGTTAGGACTGCACAACAGTTCATAGATGCTCATTATACCGCTCTCTCTTATTTTCTGTATGTTTAAGGTTTTGCAAAGTACGAGGATTTTAAAGTTTTTTCCTGGGAGGACCCCTGAGGGCATCATGCTAAGTAAAATAGCCCAGTCACAAGATGAATACCGTCCGATTCTACATATATGAGATCCCTAGGATGGTCAAAATCTACAGAAAGAGGAACGTGGCTTCCAGAGGCTGGAGGGCGGAGGGGGGCACGGGGAGCTAATGTTTAATGGGTACAGAGTTTCAGTTTTGCAAGATGAAAAGTTCTGGAAGTTAGGTGCACGGCAGTGTGAAAATACTTGACACTATTGAACTGTACACGTAAAAACAGTTAAGAAGGTAAATTTTATGTTAAGTGTATTTTACCACAATTCAGTTCTTTTAATTTTTGAATTCACTGGGCAAATACATCGTGGAAGCACTGGATAGAGGCCACAGTGCTAGATACAATATACAAAGTGCAGTAAAAATCGACTCTAGTGGCGGTGTAGTCATGGCCGAGTGGTTAAGGAGATGGACTAGAAAAATCGACTCTAGGTTTTAGTCACACCAAATACTGGAAATACCATGAAATTCTGAGTAAAGCTAACAAGTTTCAGTTTCAGGTCTTCCTCTTTTTAGATGTGAAAATAGAAAGAAGGTAATTTTCACTTACCCTGTCTTAAAGATGTGTATGAAAATGCCTATTGGTCAATGTGAAGGTATTTTCAGACCAAGAGTACAGAGAATTTACCATCAGTGTTCTGGGCTTGAGAAAAATATTCAACAAAATTCTCTAACCTTAGCATAGAAATCTCAAAATGAAGGAAATGGCAGCAAGAAATGACTTGTAAATTAGGCATAAAATGAAATATAAATGGATGATGACTGGGCATTTAATATAAACATTCTCTGCTCTAAGAGAAAAAATAATAACCAAGGACTTAAATATTTTTATTAAAAAATAAAAGATACGAATGCCTGGCTGGCTCATTTGGTAGAGCATGAGACTCTTAATCTCAGGGTTATAAATTCGAGCTCCATGTTGGATGTAGAGATTAAAAAAAATTTTTTTAATGTTTAATTTGAGAGAGAGAGAGAGACTCAGCATGAGCAGGGGAGGAGCAGAGAGAGAGACAGAGGCAGACAGACAGAGACACAGAGAGAGACACAGAGACAGAGATAAAGAATCCAAAGCAGGGTCCAACCTCTAAGCTGTCAGCACAGAGCCCAACGTGGGGCTACAACTAATGAACCTCGAGATCGTGACCTGAGCTGAAGTCAGACTTAACCAACTGAGCCACCCACGTGCCCCGGATGTAGAGATTAGTTAAAAATAAAATCTTTGAGGGGCACCTGGGTGGCTCAATCAGTTGAGCACCTGACCCTTGATTTCGGCTCAGGTCATGATCTCATGGTCGTGAGATGGAGCCCTGTATCAGATGTGCTCGCTCTCTCTCTCTCTCCCCCCCCTTTCTTTCTCTAAATAAATAAATACACATTAAAAAAATAAAATCTTTGAAAAACATGTTCAAATACAAGATAGATAGAGAAAGCCAGATAACACAAAAGTATAGCTTAGGGGGTTATTACTGGGCACACGTCCTTGTAACCACTACGAATTCAAGAAAGAACTTTGCCCCTCACCCC
>NC_043717.1:39347552-39373638 GCF_006229205.1 Suricata suricatta | reverse complement strand
GCGATTAGAGATTCAGTGCCCCACACTAGGGGGCAGGTCAGTAGGCACTCTCTGCCTAGCACATTTCAAAATCCCAGAGTCTTAGAAGGAAAGCAGAAGATCAGCACAAACCACGCTGTTTGCACAGTCTGGGCACAGTGAACCGTTCTTATCAGTTAAGGAATAGGCGGACCAGTCCCCAAATCCAAGGTCTCAGCCAAGTGGAACCTCACAAGCAGGCCTTTTCAAAAGACAGCAGTCTCAGGCCTGCTTTGTCAGCCCCTTTCTGGATAATACACCCTTTGGCCCTTGGCCAAGCAAGTTTACAGCAAAATTATCAGTAGGACTGGGGTGCCTGGGTGGCTCAGGTGGTTAAACGTCCGACTTCAGCTCAGGTCACGATCTCGCGGCTAGTGGGTTAGAGCCCCGCGTGGGCTTTGTGCTGACAGCTCAGAGCCTGGAGCCTGCTTCGGATTCTATGTCTCCCGCTCTCTCTGCTTCTCCTCCATTCATTCTCTCTCTCTCTCTCTCTCTCTCTCTCTCTCTCTCTCTCTCTCTCTCAAAAATAAATTAAAAAATTTTTTTAAATAATAAAAAAATCTCATTAACCATAAAGATCCATCTTAGAAACCCAAGTGGCTTCCTCCTTACATTTGTATATTAACCGTTTTTAAAAAAATTTTTTAACATTTATTTATTATTGAGAGACAGAGAGAGACAGAGCATGAGTTGGGGAGGGGCAGGTGGAGGGGGAGAAACAGAATCCGAAGCAGGTTCCAGGCTCTGAGCGGTCAGCACAGAGCCCGACATGGGGCTCAAACTCAGCAACTGTGAGATCATGACCTGAGCCCAAGTCGGACACTCAACTGGCTGAGCCACCCAGGCGCCCCTATACTAACCCTTTTTGACCTGCCTCGCAGCATCCACTCAGACACAGCATCGTCTGGTCGGGAAGTGGAGGCTGACTTGAAAGTCTTCCAGGCTGAGGCAGAGTCGGGCTAGTCGGGGCACACACACAGGAAGTGCAGTCCCAGAGAGCATGCGTGCAACCCAGGAAACGGTTTACACTTGTTGCCCCCCCTCCCCGGAGCAGGCCAGACGAGAGTCAGGGGGTGTGGGTTAACAGGGCCCCCAGTGTGGTGTCCCACCCAGTCCAAACAACAGAATTCCGTTTAGCTCTTGGTTTCAGAGAGACTGCCTGAAGGTGAGCCACATCTGTTCTTGTCTGAGGCATATGTCTGCCTTTTCATGAGCGTGGATGACACCAGCACCCTGCCAGGTGTGACCTTGGCTCAGCAGCCACTTTGCATGCAAGGTGCTCACAGCAGCTTGGAAATGAAACACCATGGGGGCATTTTTCTTTTTTTCTTTTTTTAATATTTAGTTTTTGAGAGAGAGACAGAGACAGAGCAGGGGAGGGGCACAGAGAGAGAAAGAGACACAGAATCCAAAGCAGGATCCAGGCTCTGAGCTGTTGGCCCAGAGCCTGATATGGGGCTCGAACTCAAGAAATGCAAGTTCATGACTTGAGCCGAAGTCGGACACTTCACCAACTGAGCCACCCAGGTGCCCCCATGGGGACATTTTTCTTCTGGAAGGGCGGGGGAAGCTTTCGGGAACAGTTCAGAAAAGCCACAAAAAGTCACTAACGCCCTCTGTACTCCCTGGCTCCTCCCCGGATGGTTCCTTATTTCTCCATGGTTACACCATCAGTGTGTCTCACTCAGTGACCTAAGCTTACATTTCCCAAGCGTTGTATTCTCCACCAGACCTTTTGTCTGGAAGGTTGCGTGCAACAAGGACAGGATCGTTTTCCCAAGAAAAACATTGTGATACAGTTTAACCAGAAAGATGCGTCATGTCCAGGAATTGGTCAGGAGGAATTCTCAGCTTTTGATTTTTTTTCCCCCAAAATAGGTTTACATAACTCCCACTCCTTTGGTCTTGGTGGTGTTCCCAGTGAACAGCCTAGAAAAAAATCAATCCCTTGTTGGGGACAGCTGCATTTGATAAGCAAATGGCTGGCAAATGTGTGTGTAGCAAGAGGGAGATGAAGAAAGAATTTCAGGCAAGTCAAGGGCAGTGAGACGTCGCCAAGAGAGGGTCAGGAGTCTCTTCCATAGGGAGTGGGTGAAGGGTCACATTCCCTATGATGTCCCCCCATAATTAGTCTCCGTAGCAGTAATATGAAGCCCATCGGCAGCTCCATTTCAGAGAGCAAGCTGTCTCCTGTTGGCATCTGTATGGTTTTCAAATATATTCATGGTCCTGTTTCTCATTCTTTATTGGCTTGGTTTAATCATTTGTTGAGAAAAATTGGCGGTTTTCAGAGGGAAGGGGTGGAGGATGGGTGAAATAAGTGAAAGGAGTGAAGAAATAAACACTACCAGTTATAAAATAAATGAGTCACAGGGCACCTGGGTGGTGCAGTTGGTTAAGCGTCTGACTAAGGCTCAAGTCATGATCTTGCAGTTCCTGAGTTCGAGCCCCGAGTCGGGCTCTGTGCTGTCAGCACAGATCCTGGAGCCTGCTTCCGATTCTGTGTCTCCCTCTCTCTCTGCCTCTGCCCTGCTCGTGTTTTCTCTCTCTCAAAGATAAACATTAATTTTGAAAAAATATTTAAATTAGTCACAGGGATGAAAAGTAGAGCGTGGAGAATGTAGTTAGTAAAGTGTAGTAATGCTATATGGTAACAGACAGTGCCCACACTCACCATGGTGAGTGTCACACAACGTGCAGAAGTGCCAAGTCGCTAAGCAGTCCACCCGAAGCTAATATAACATCGTGTGTCAATCCTACTTCAATAATAAAAAATAAATAGTATAAAAGCTCAAATATCCTATTCTGTTATCATCCACAATATTTTCTTTCTTTTTAAAAAAATATTTATTTAGTTTTGGGAGAGTGCATGCGGGGGAGGGACAGAGAGAGGGGGACAGAGGATCTGAATCGGGCTCTGTGCTGAAAGTCTGTCAGCATAGAGGCCGAGACAAGGAAGGGGGCCTCTGTGTTCCCAAGTCCCAGAGTGCCGAGCAATGCTCCCCCAGGAGCCCTTTTTATCTTGTCAGTGTTTAGAGTCCGGCAGACCCACTCCAACACACAAACACACATGTACGGGGCTGGGCGCCAGCGAACTAAAAGCTGAGTTTCAAATCCCCCTAAGTACCGTTTTTTTACTGTTTATTTTTGAGAGAGAGAGAGAGAGCAAGCATCAGCAGGGGACGCACAGAGAGAGAGGAGAAAGAGATGTGGGGCTTGAACCCACGATCCGTGAGATTATGATCTGAGCTGTTCGCTTAACCGATTGAGCACCCCAGGAGCCCCCCAAAGTGCCCCTTCTATCTGGAAATTGCCTCTTTTCCCCTCTTTTTCCAGAGACTCCAGTAGGAGTCACCAGTGATGGAGTGTTGTTCTGTCTCAGGTACTGAAAAACTTTAAACTACCGTCTGCTCAGAGGCAAGACAAAGCGACGGGGGTGTGATTCACCGACACTTTTTAAAAAACGTTTTTATTTATTTTTGAGAGAGAGAGAGAGAGAGAAAGAGAGACAGCATGAGCAGGGGAGGGTCAGAGAGAGAGGGAAACACAAGATCTGAAGGCAGGCTCCAGGCTCTGAGCTAGCTGTCAGCACAGAGCCCGACGCGGGGCTTGAACCCATGAACTGTGAGATCATGACCTGAGCCAAAGCCGGACGCTTAACCAACTGAGCCACTCAGGCGCCCCCCACTGGCACTTTTTGTTACATTTATGGCTTTCCTCTACCGGGATGACCTGCCTAGCACTGACGTCTATGCCCTACATCAATTTTTATCAGACCCCCTTCCCCCCATGCAGTAGCCACAGAATCTAATGTCAATGTAAAAATCTCTCTTTTCCCCTCAAACCCCTAGCTTGTAAAATCGGCATTTACAGGGTTAACAGCACAGCTGCCCAGAGATCTCTGCAGCCCAGTCAGGAGGCACAGCTGCAAAGCTGAAGAAAAAGCTGGAGTGATTTTTTTTGTTCTTTTTTTTCCTTTTTCCTTTTTTTAATTTTTTAATTTTTATTTATTATTATTATTTTTTTTCGTCCCTCTGGCTTATCTAAAGCCTTGCTAGAGCCCTTGGATCCAATGTAGCTGTTTTTCTTCCACTTAGAGGAGAGAGCAAGATGGGACTAACATTTTCCATCTGTCCAAAAGTCCGGACTTGTCTTTAACACTCACGCAAAGCTCATTTTGTGAGTGGGGGAGGGCTACTTGGGGCCTTTCTCCTCTACTTGGAGGACAGAACAAAAACCAAAGACACCTTCTGCATTGTTCTTTTTTCTCCCTGTAGCCAGCAGGACCAAGGACCAAGAGCAGCCAAGGGATCTTCTAACTGGCCCATGGCTGGATTTATGGTCTTCAAATTCCAGAGGGAGCTGTTACCTCTCACAAGAGAGGGCAGCTCTATTACTGTATATTTTAATGTTTATTTATTTTTGAGAGAGAAAGAGAACAAGCCAGGGGGAGGGTCAGAGAGAGAGGGAGACACAGAATCAGAAGCAAACTTCAGGCTTTGAGTTGTCAGCACAGAGCCCGACGAAGGACTCGAACTCACAAACGTGATATTGGATGCTTAACCAACTGAGTCACCCAGGCGCCCCATTCTATTCCTGTTTAATACTGTAAGTCACTCCATAGCCACCAAGACACCAGGATTTTGTCACCACACGACCCCCCCCCCATGCCTTTCTCCTTTTCCTAAATTTTCAGTGAGTCAGGGTCGGTCTACTGAGTTCCACTGCTGCCGCCATATCTGGGGATTTGCTAAAAGGACTCGGAGGACTTGGGGATACAGTTGTACCCACGGCTAAGCTTGATAACAGCATGTAACTATGTGGTAGAATCCTCAAGGGAAAAAGACACTGTCTCCCTCCCATGAGGGGTCACACACAGCTAGCTTGCTGTTTCCCTAGCAACAGAAATGCAGCAATACACGCTTCTGCCTGGAGAGGCCCCATTAGAGACCCAGTGCTCAAGATTATTTATTCTTTGGACTTAGTCACTAGGCACCCTCTCCCAAGCACATACCAATATTCCAGATTCCCAGCATGAAAGCTGATGTTTGGCATACAGCACACCATTTGCACAGTCTAGGTATCATGAACCATCCCGATTGCTCAGTCAGAGAATGGTGGGAAACCTCCTGAAATCTAAGGTACAAGACTCCAACCAAGGGCAAACCTCGTGAACAGGACTTTCGAAGGACAGGTTCAGGCTTGCTATGTGCCTGCTATTCAGTCTCAGAACAACAGTACTAATTGCACCACTGATTTGATAACCATGAATAGTTTAAGGACAGGCGCATATTCTCTCCCAAATTTTAAAAAATGTTTTAACTGTTTATTTATTTTTGAGAGACAGAGAGACTCTGTATGTGTGTGTGTGTGTGTGTGTGTGTGTGTGTGTGAGAGAGAGAGAGAGAGAGAGAGAGAGAGAGAGAGAGAGAGAGAGAGTTGAGGAGGGGCACAGAGAGAGGGAGACACAGAATCTGAAGCAGACTCCAGGCTCTGAGCTGTCAGCACAGAGCCCAACACGGGACTTGAACTCACGAACAATGAGATCATGACATGAGGCGAAGACAGGCAACTGAGCCACCCAGGCATCCCTCTCCCAATTTTTTTCATGGTTGCCATATATCTACATAACCTGAGCCACTAAATACTAAACTGCCAGAAGCCCGCTCCGGCTGGACCAGGGTTCCCTGAAGGGGTAGCCGTGGATGGGAACAATGAAGAGACATTCAAAGAGACATTCACGCAGTTTCTTACTTGGTCCAGCCTGACATCCTCTATATTATCTCCTCATTATCTCCTATCTCCTGTCTCGCCAGGTTTGGGGCCTTTATTTATAGACTTATGACTTCACAAAGTGGAATTTTTACAAATAATTCTTAGTGATAAAGATGCTTTGAAAAGGGTGCAGAAACAGGTTTTACAGAGGCATTTCTTCAGAACTATTCTAATTACAATGAGGTAACTTACACATCATAGGATAACAGGATATTCTCAGTGAAAAGCAGATAACATACACATTTGTTTGAACCGGTAGTAAATCTTACAACTAAGAAGATAGCAGGATGTTTTCAGTAAGAAGCAGATAGCAAACACATTTTATAACAATGATGCTAAAATTCAGTCATAGACAGGGCTAGGAGGCATTCTATTTGGCTCACAAGAGGAAGAATGTATTTGCGATGGTTAGTAAATAAACCTTTTGTCAACCTTGTTCTTTGATGTTGAAGGTGTAAGCGCCATAGGCGCCCTAGACCAGCCGGCCTTCACTTATGAGTTTAAGTTGTAACTACTCTTACCTAGCCTCACAACGGGCACCAAATTAGCATATGTATGCGCAGTAACTCTTGCCTGGCTCTTGTTTGTTTCTATTTCCTAAGTTAGGCTTTCTATCTCCGGGCCAGGGTAAACATTATGCTTAGGTTCTTTAACCCCCTTTATTTCCATGTCTTAAGTTTGTGAAGCTCAATAGAAGAGCCTTTCCACAAACATCTGCAGTGCTTTGTTTAACTTCCTCTTTATAGAGGTGGGAATATGCTTCCTCCCATGAGGTTTCTGGGGAATATCGGTCTGATTTGGAACATTGTGAGGCCTAATCAATAGCAAATGGCTTAATTTTACACGAGCAATCAGTTAACAGAAGGAGATGCCAGCTTCCGTCACCTGTTGCAGGAGCTGTGCTACGTCTACCATTTCCTTACTGTGACCGTGTCATCCAGCAAGGCCGGTGCGGCTCCCAGCACTAAACTATCCCTTTGAGCTACTATTTAGTCTTACTCCTTTGTTCAATACTTTCTCCCAGTCTTTAGGTCAAAGACTCCTGATCATTGTGGTTTTCTCAAGCTTGTTCTCTAATAGATTCCTTAGAAAGGAACCATGAGGACAATATTCCTTGAGTTTTTGCATGTTGATAACATTTTGTCAAAAAATAGCTTTTCTTGGGATAAAGTCCTTGGCTCACGTTTTCTTTTCTTGTTATTTTAAATGTTACTGCACTTTATTCTAACGTAAAGGGTTGCTATCAAAGTGTGAGGATCAAATTTTCTTACCCTTATCCATCACTTGCTCTTTTTTTTTTTTCTAGATGCTCAAAGGTTTTTTTTTCCTTTTTCTTTCTCATAAAGCCCAATCATTTATGAGGGTATGACATCGTGGTATTCACTCTGGGTGGATATTCTCAAGTATGTGGTGTGCTCTTTCAAATATTTTTTTCCTGTGCCTCCCACCTGCCACAGACACCAGCCACATGCACACTAGGCAACTCAAATTTATCTCGTGGATGATACACTGCTCATCTTTCAGTCCTTTTTCCTTTCAGTTTGGATAGTTTCCGTTACTATGCCTTCAAATACACTGATCTTTTCTTCTGCAATGTCGAATCTGCTGTTAATCCTGTCCAGGCATTTTTCTTTCTCTTTTATTTTTTTTTCCATCCATGCAGTTTTCATTTCAGATTTTATAGCTTTCATCTCCAGAAGTTCTATTTGGGCCTTTTAAAATTTCTCCACGTCTTTACTTAATATGCTTAATCTAGGCTTTCAAACATTCAGAATAGAGTTATAATGACTGTTGTAATGTTCTTTACTATGGGTTCAGATTCTCTATCATTTCTTGGTCAATTTTAATTGATTTCTTTTTCTCAAAATCATGTATCATGTTTCCTGGTCCACTGGATGCCTGGTTATATTTACTAAGTTGCAGGCATTGTGAATTTTACCTTGCTTGGGGCTGGATATATTTTCTTAATTTTTAAAATGTTTTATTTATTTTTGAGGGAGAGAGAGAGTGGAGAAGGGGGCAGAGAGAGAGAGGGAGACACAGGATCTGAAACAGGCTCCAGGCTCTGAGCTGTCAGCACAGACACGGGGCCTGAACTCATGAACCACAAGATCATGACCTGAAGTCGGACGTTTAACTGACTGAGCCACACAGGCACCCCTTCTGGATCTTGCTTTTAAGCCGTATTGAGCAAGAGCAGAGCAGCATTTAGTCTAGAGCTAATTTTGCCCCCACTACTGGCCTCCTAAGTATTCTACTTGATCCTCTGTAAATTATGAGGCCCTCCACTCTATCTGGTGAGATCAGGAACTTTGCCAGGCCTCTGTGAAGTCCAAGGATTATTCTCTCTCATCATTTCTGGTGGTTCTTTTCCCAGCCATGGGTGGTTTCCTCACATGCAAGAGCGGAGGGGTACTTAGCCAAAGGCTCGAGCGGGACCCTCTACAGACTTCTACAGCTCTTTTCAACTCTACGCAGCTCTCTCCTTTCTAGTACCCTGTCCTTGAACTCCAGCTGCCTTGGTCTCCTTGGACTCCCAGGTCCATCTCCTTAACTCAGGGAGTGAGCCGGGCTCTGCCTGGATTCCCCTCTCAGTGCTGTGACGGGAAACTCTATCCAGCCTGAGGCATCGATAGAGCTCACTTCATCTGTTTCCCCTTTCACAAAGATCACTGTTCTTCACTGCCTGATGTCCATCATCTTGAAGACCATTGTTTCATATATTTTACCATTTTACTTGTTTCAGGTGAGAGGGTAAATCTGGTCCCTGTTATTCTGTCTCAGTCAGAGGCAGAAGAAAATCTGGCATGCTCTTTCAGTATGCAGGGGCTTTTTTATTCCAGGAAGTTTTATGGAATCATAGTTCTTAGTATTTGTTTTGTCCCCTTGATCTGGTTTTCTTTTCTTTTTTAAATGTTTATTTAGTTTTGAGAGAGAGACAGACAGACAGAGACAGAGACAGAGAGACAGAGAGCACGAGTGAGGGGCAAAGGGTGGGGGGACACAGAATCTGAAATAGGCTCCAGGTTCTGAGCTGTCAGCGCAGAGCCCAATGTGGGGCTCGAACCCATAAACCTTGAGATCATGACCTGAGCCACAGTTGGACACTTAACTGACAGAGCCACCCCGGCACCCGGATCTGATTTTCTTGTTCAGGGACTCTGATGGTGTATGAATTGGATCATCTCTCTCTAATCTTGATATTTGTCATTCATTCTCAAATCTTTTTCTTTCTTTCTTTTTTAAGAACATGTTCCTCCTTCTATTTCTCTTAAGCCATCATGTGTTGTGCTTATTTGCTTTGTGTTCCTTGTAGTTTAATCTTCCCTTCTCAAATGATCTTTTTCTTTTGTTTCCAAATATTTCCTGAGATCTATCAAGTCACTTCTGAATTTTTCTAGTACTTATTTTGTATTCTCCTTTATTATCTTATACCATTTCCTCCTTTTTTGAGAGATTTTATTTTCAAGTAATCTCCACACCCAACACGGGGCTCGAACCCACAACTCCGAGATCAAGAGAGGTATACTCCACCAACTGAGCCAGCCAGGCGCCCCCTTCCATCATTTTCTTAGTGTCTTTTAGCTTGTTCGAAATAGCTGAGGATAGGCTTGATCTGCTCTGGTAGCATGTGTTTGGGGCATGCTTTCATTGTCTCTAAGGACAGTATTTGGCCCCTGAATCTTTTAGCCTTCTAGCGACATCATATGGGATTTTTCCCTCCGTACATTGTTTTTGCTCTGTATACAAAATTAGTTTTCCTGAACTTTTGGAGGGAGGTGGGGTTCAGGGTAGCTTCTTAAATGTCAGAGCTCCCTCTTCTGTTATTTTTGCATAGTGCTAAATATTACAGCAACTTGTTCCTGAGATCTCTTGGCTCTATTTACCTACTTTTATCTGGACATTTTCTTTCCTTATGGAGGTAGGCTGAATTATATCTCCCTAAAAGAAACCCATGTTCTAATCCCTGAAACCTGTGAATATTACCATAAAAGGACTTGGCAGATGTGATTAAGGATTTGAGATGAGGAGATTTCTCCTGAACTATGAAGGTGGGCCCTAACTGCAATGGAAAGTGTCTTTATAAGAGGAAGCCAAAGGGAGATCACGCAAATAGAAGAGAAGAAAACGTGATTATGTATGCAGATATTGGAGTGATGGGGCCACAAGCCAAGGAATGGGAGCAGCCACCGGAAGCTGGAAAGAGCAAGGAATGAATTTTCCCCGAGAGCTCCCAGAGAAAGCATGACCCTGCCAGCACCTTGATCTCAGCCCAGCGATCCTGATTTGAGACTTCTGGCCTCCAGAACTGTGAGATGATAAATATGGTAATTTGTCCCAGCTGCAATAGGAAACAGTTTGGTACTGGAAGAATGGTGTTACTATACCAGATTTCTAAAACTGTAAAAGTGGCTTGAAAATGGGGTAATTGGGTAATAGGTAGAGGCTGGGAGAATGTTAAGAAGCAGGAGAAAAAAAGGTCTAGGTTGTCTAGAAGAGACTGTTGGTAGAAATATAGATGCTGAAGGTGCTGCTGGTGAGGGCTCAGAAGAAGTGAGGAACATGGTAGAAAAGCCTATAGTATCTTAGACAATATAGATTTAATATGCATTAATATAATATATTGTATTATATTAATATATTAATTACATTAACATCGATTTTAGAATGTTGGCATAAATGTGAGCATTAAAGGTCTGTTCATGAGGGTTCAGAAGGAAATATGGAACATGTTATTGGACACCCGGAGGAAAAGCGATCCTCATTATATTGTAACAGAAAATGTAGCTTAATTATATCCTACAGTGATATGGAAAGCAGAACTTATAAGCAATAAACTTGAATATTGAGCTGAGGAGACTTTTTCCCCAAGTTTTTATTTAAACCTGCTAGTTAACATCCTGTGCAATATTAGTGTCAGGTGTAGAATTTAGTGATTCATCACTTACAGGCAACACCTGGCACGCATTCCAACACGTGCCGTTCTGAATCTCCATCACTATTCAACCCATTCCCCTTGCCCACCTCCCTTCCAGTAACCCTCAGCTTGTTCTCTACGGTTAAGAGTCTGTTTCTTGGCTTCCTCTCTTTTTTCCCCTATGTTCATTGTTTTGTTTCTTAAATTTCACATATAAGTGAAATCATATGGTATTTGTTTTTCTCTGATTAATTTATTTCATTTAGCATAATATTCTCTGGCTCCAACCATGTTGTTGCAAATGGCAAGCTTTTGTTCTTTTTATAGCTGAGCAATATTCCACTGTACATATATACCAATTCTTCTTTATCCATTCATCAGTTGATGGACACTTGGGCTCCTTCCATAATGTGGCTGTTGTTGATACTGCTGCTATACACATCAGGCACACGTACCCCTTCGAATCAGCACTTTTTTGTCCTTTGGGTAAATACTTGGTAGTGCAATTGCTGGATCGGAGGGTAGCTCTATTTTTAACTTTGTTAGGGATCCACATATTGTTTTCCAGCAATGGCTGCACCAGTGTGCATTCCTACCAACATCACACGAGGGCTCCCCTTTGTCCACACCCTTGCCAACATCTGTTGTTTCTTGTGTTGTTGACTTTAGCCATTCTGACAGGTGCGAGTTGATAGCTCATCCATGGTTTTGATTTGTATTTCCCTGATGATGAGTGATGTTGAGCATCTTTTCATGTGTCTGATAGCCATCTATACGTCTTTGGATAAACGTCTATTCATGTCTTCTGCCCATTGTTTTACAGGATCTTTTGGTTTTGGGGTATTGAGTTTTATTAGTTGAGGAAATTAAAAAAATGTTTTTAATGTTTATTTATTTTTGAGAGAGGGGAGGCAGGGAGAGAGAGAGAAGCAGGCGCAGAATCCGAAGCAGACTCCAGGCTCTGGGGTGTCGGCATAGAACCCAACACTGGGCTCAAACTCGCAGGCCGTGAGATCATGACCTGAGCCAAAGTCAGATGCTTAACCGACTGAGCCACCCAGGTGCTCCAAAGCGACTTAGCTTCTAACATGTGTTATCCTTCAAGAAAAAGCATCAATGAGTGGAGTTTTGTGCCAATAGGGTAGATCCTCAAGGTACAAAAGATAATTCCCAGGCCTTAAAATTCTAACGAAATCTGCCCTACCGGATTGCAAAATGGCTCAGTAAGAAACACTTTCTATGTTTGGGAATGTCTCACACTATTATCCGATGCCTGTCCCACCGTTGTATTTTGGGAGCAGGTAACTTGTTTTCTTGTCTCACAGATCCACAGCTTGAGAGGAATTTTGCCCCAGGACAGTATACTAAGAGTCTCACTCATCCCTGATTTAGATGATGAGATGTAATACTTCTTTTTCTTAAAAAAAAAGCTTAATCCTTTTTTAAATCTTTAGTTATTTCTGAGAGAGAGTGCAAGTGAGGTGGGGTGGGGGGACAGGATTTGAAGAGGGCTCTGTGCAGACAGCAGCTAGCCCGATGTGGGGCTCGAACTTGCAAACCACGAGAATATGACCTGAGCTGAAGATGGATACTCAACCATTGAGCCACCCAGGTGCCTGAGATGTGATACTTCTAAGCTGATGATATTTAGATGAAATGTTAGACTTGAGTTAATGCTGAAATGTGCTGACCCTTTTAAGGGTGTTGGAATAGGGTAAATATATGGTTTTTAATTTTTTTAAGAGCCCATGGAGCCCAACACGGGGCTTAAACTCACGACCCTGAGATCAAGAGTCAGACACTTAACCGACTGAGCCACCCAGGCACCCTTGGGTAAATGTATTTTGTATGTGAAATGTACAAATACAAATGTATTTTGTCTGTGGAATGGGCATCAATATTTAGGGACCAGAGGCTGGACTGCAGTACATTGTATAACGGCTCCCCAAAGATATCCATGTATTAATTCCTGGAACCAGTGAATGCTATATTATTTGGAAGGAAAAAAACAGACTTTGCAGATGTGATTAAGTTGAGGGTCCTGAGATAGGGAGATTTCTTTGGATTAACCAGATGAGCGCTAAATGCCATCACAAGTGCTCTGATAAGGGAGAGGCAGACCAGGCACCTGGGTAGCTCAGTAGGTTGAGGGTCCGACTTTGGCTCAGGTCATGATCTCACAGTTCATGAGTTCGAGCCCCACGTTGGGCTCACTGTTATCATCTTGTCAACCCGGAGCCCGCTTCAGATCCTTTGTTCCCCTCTCTCTGCCCCTTCCCCACTTGCACTCTCTCAAAAAAGTATATCATAAAAAAAAATAAGAGAGAGGCAGAGAGAGATGACTTGGACAGAAGAGAGGACAATGTGACCACAGAGCCAGAGACTGAAATGATGCTGCCGCAAGCCAAGGATTGCCCGCAACCTCTGGAGGGAGCCAGGCTCTGCCAACACCTGGATTATAGCCTGGTGATGCCAATTTCAGAGTTCTGCATCCAGAACTGTGACAGAATGAATTTGTTGTCTCAAGCCAAGTTTGAGAGAATTTGTTACAGCAGCCACAGGAAATAAATATACTCACTTCCTATTATCCTAACCTACTCAATTTTTATTTCACACCCAGCAATTTCTCTTCTGTGGAAATCCCTGTCCTGGAAGAGAGCCCTGGTGGATCAGTGTAAAGGATTAATTCAGCAGGCCTAGAATATCCAAACCTTGCACATTCCCGAGGAAGTTTTGTCCCTTGCTCAGCTCCTAGGAGCAACCTCTAAACTCTTAGAATGTCCTGCCTGTTAGGAATATCTTTGCTGGGAGCGCCTGGGTAGCTCAGTCAGTTAAGCGTCTGACTTTGGCTCAGGTCATGATCTCATGGTTCGTGGGTTCGAGCCCAGCGTGGGCTCTGTGCTGACAGCTCGGAGGCTGGAGCCTGCTTTGGATTCTGTGTCTCCCTCGCTCTCTGCCTCTCCCCCACTCGCACTCTGTCTCTCGCTCGCTCAAAAATAAATAAACATTAAAAGAAAAAGAATATCTTTGTTTCCCAGAGTCTATGAGCCATACCAGATATTTTATTTTAAAACTGTAATTTTGGAGGTTGGGGTGCCTTGAGCCACACAGTATCAGCTTGAGCTTTGGAGGGACTAAGTAATTAAGGTCAGCCATGCCTATGTGACTGACCTGGAATAAAAACTCTGGATAGGCTCTGTAGCTGAAAAACTTTGAAGGCACACGTGAGCTTCCCCGGCTGCCATATTTCTTGTGGGTTACATGTGTGCTTCCCCACATGTTGCTGGGAGAATTAAGCCCTGTCCAGACAACCCCACTGGGAGAAGAGAACTGGAAGGTTGCTCCTGGTTTCTCCTGGACTCTGCCTATGCTCTTTCCCATTGTCGATTGACATCTCTATCCGTTTGTTGTAATGAACTCTGACCAGGAGTATAAAAGCTTTTCTAAGTTCTGGGAGTTCTTCTAGTGAATCATCAAACCTGAGGGTGGTCTGGGAGTCTTTTTAAAATGTTTTTAATGTTTATTTATTCATTTTGAGAGAGAGAACGAGAGAACAAGCAGGGGAGGGGCACAGAAGAGAGACAGAATCCCAAGGAGGCTCTGCACCGTCAGAGCGGGGCTTGAACTCACAAACCATGAAATCATGACCTGAGAGGAGATGGTGAGTCAGACTCGTAACTGACTGCGCCAGCCAGGCCCCTCCTTGAGCACAGTCAGTCTTAAGGGTTCACAGGAACTACATTGTTTCAGCCTACTCAGACCTTACTGCAGACCCTTTACACTTGCTTGTTGCTAGATGGAGCAAAAGGCCTGTCTCTTTCCGCTGCTGAATTCTAGTTGGTGGGCCATCCCCGATGCCTGTTTTGGCAGCCTCTGTTCTCCGGTCTGTCAAACGTCCCTTACTTCCCTCTTGCTTTTTCCTATACGGATAACCATACCACACAGCTTTTGTGGCTGTTGGTGACTTGTCCTCACCCACACGTGTTTTGAGATCCATGGATAACTCAGCTATCTTTGGCTGTGTTAATAAACCACACCAAAACGTAGTGGCTTAACATAACAACCATTTTATTGCTCATGATTCTCTGGGTCAGGAACCTGGGCAGGGCACAGGTGGCTCATTTCCTCTCCATATGATGTCTGAGACAACTAGAATAGGATTGGTGGGGAATCCAAGATAATTTTACCACGTGACCGGGACCTTAGTGCTAGTGGTCAGCGGAGGCCTCAGTTTTCATGCACATGGCCTCTTTTTATTTATTTTTATTTTTTAAGTATATTTATTTATTTTGAGAGAGAAAGAGATAGAGAGAGAGGGTGAGTGAGTGAGCTGGGGACGGACAGAGAGGGAGGGAGAGAGAAGGAATCCCAAGCAGGCTCCATACCCTCAGTGCAGAGCCCCACATGGGGCCCGAATCCACAAACTGCAAAGCCATGACTTGAGCATCTGACTTCAGCTCAGGTCATGATCTCATGGCTCGTGAGTTCGAGCCCCACGTCAGGCTCTATGCTCACAGCTCAAAGCCTGGAGCCTGCTTCCTATTCTGTATCTCCCTCCCTCTCTCTGCCTGTCTGCCACTTGCTCTGTTTCTCTCTCAAAAACTAAATAAAAACATTAAAAAAAATAAAATAAAATAGGGCCTCATCCCCCAGGGCCTCTGGCTTCGTAGGACAGCTTATGATGTTTTACAGGTGCCATGGTTCCTCTCACAGATGTTCAAGGTCTCTTAAGACCTGCGCTCAGGAGTCCCAGAATGCCATTTCTACCACATTTAGTTGGTGATACTGAACAGCCACGATGCAAAGAACAAAAAAACACTCCACATCTTGATAGGAGGATAGCAATCACATATAGGGATGGACAGGTTGTTGGCGGCCATATCTGGTGTAAATCTACTATACGGGGGATGCTGTGCTCCCCACTTCCATCGTGAAGGTCGTCCATTGGTTTTGATTTCACTATTTGGTGGCTCTGTTTGTATGTCAGCATCAAGAAAGGTTTAAAAACTTCTCTGTTGGACAGATACCATATGTTTTCACTCATAAGTGTAACAGGAGAAACTTAATAGAGGACCATGGGGGAGTGGAAGTGGGGGAAATAGGGAGAGGGAGGGAGGCAAATCATGAAAGACTCTTGAATACTGAAAACAAACTAAGGGTTGATGGGGGAGGGGGAGAGGGGAAGGGTGTGATGGGCATGGAGAGGGGCACTTGTGGGGATGAGCGCTGGGTGTTATATGGAAACCAACTTGACAATAAACTATAAAAGAAAAAAAATAAAATGCAGGTCCAGCAGGTAAAATAAATAATAATAGAAACTTCTCTGTTGCCACTGTGTTTGCAGCATCATTTCTATTTTTAAGTGTATTATTAATTTTGGAATCTCTACACCCAACGTGGGGCTCAAACTCACGACCCCAAGATCAAAAGTTGCATGCTCTTCCAACTGAGCCAGCCAGGTGCCCCAGGATTCCCTCTAAATTAAAAAAAAAAATGCTCTCAGAATAGAACAGACATTTTGGGTTTGGGTGAGGGTAGAATGAACAAGTAAAAACATTCCAAATGGTTCGTTCTCCTGAGAAATTAGGAGTAAATGCAAATTGTGTGTGTGTGTGTGTGTGTGTGTGTGTGTGTTTAATCTGCCAATAGAGAAAATCTGAGTCATATTCATACGTAATGGAAGTATAATCACCAGCAGATTGATAAGCACAGTTGAACTTCCAACTTACTAAGAAATGGACAAGAAGAATGAACAGAATCAAGACAGGGACAGTAAATGTCAGGAAGCTGAAAAGGAGTGAAAACAAAGTAGAAGAAGGGAAACAATCCTTCTGAATGGAAGACACAAAGTCAGGCATATCATTAACAAATGAAATTGATTGGGTTCTCCTATAAGAGACTGTGAACTTGGGTTCAAAAGCAAGAGTTCTGTGTTGTTTACTAAAAGAGGTAAAACTAAACAATAGCGAAGGATACATGTCTGGTTAATGCAAACAGAATCAAAGCAGGTCTGGTAAACCTGGGTGGTTCAGTGAAGAGTCCGACTCTTTTTTTTTAAATAATGTTTATTTATTTTTGAGAGAGAGAGACAGAGCATGAGGGAGAGAGAGGCATATACAGAGAGGGAGAGAGAGAGAGAATCCCAAGCAGTCTCCTCACTGTCAGCACAGAGCTCAACACAGGGCTCGAACCCACAAACCACGGGATCATGACCTGAGCTGAAGTTGAATGCTCAACTGACTGAGCTACTCAGGTGCCCCAAGAGTCCAACTCTTGATTTTGGCTCAGGTCATGATGTCACAGTTCATGAGTTCAAGCCTCACATCGGGCTCTGAGCTGATGGGTGCAGAGCCTGCTTGAGATTCTCTCTCTCCCTCTCTCTCTGCCCCTCCCTCGCTCACACACTCTCTCTCTCTCTCAAAATAAATAAACTTAAAATATTACATTCAATGATATAATTATCAAGTTAAATTCCATGGCTAAAGGAATTCAACAGATAAAAAGAGACATTATATAATAATAAAGTATACATTTGATGAAGATATATATACACCTTTACAAATAGACAACACCAGCAAAAAGTAATAGAGATGAAACAAAACTGTAAGATCATAATTTTCAGTGAGAGATTATACCTCTTTCAGAATATGCTGAATCAAGTTAACAAAAACAAAGGCAAAAAAGATAGGAAAGTTATAATTAATAAGCTATATTTAATAGACATAAAAAGAACTTTATAGGGGCGCCTGGGTGGCTCAGTCGGTTAAGCATCCGGCTTCGGCTCAGGTCATGATCTCACAATTGTGGGTTCGAGCCCTGCATCAGGCTCGACAGCTAGCTCAGACCCTGGAGCCTGCTTTAAATTCTGTATCTCCGTCTCTCTCTGACCCTCCCCTTCTCACGCTGTCTCTCTCTCTCTCTCAAAAAAAAAAAAAAAAGAACTTTATATCTTACAAGCAGACTATATAATCTTTACTCCTATGTCCGTGTACCACTAAAAAACATTCAATTGTTGGGGCGCCTTGGTGGTTCAGTTGGTTGAGCATTGGACTCTTGAGTTTTGCTCACGTCATGATCCCACAGTCATGGGATCAAGAACTACCTACGTCAGTATCCACGCTGAGCATGGACCCTGCTTGAGATTCGCTCTCTGTCCTTTTCCCCAGATTGCACACACACTCTCTCTCTCTATCTAAAATAAAAAAAATTTTAAGATGATTCTATAAATGCCAGTATGGTTTAATATTTATAAATCAACTGACACAATTCATTGCATCAATACTTTAGAAAAGCTACATAATGCTATTAATATTTCAGAAGTATACAATACAGTTCAGTAGCCATTATATTAATGATAAAAATTCAAAACAGCAATAGAAGGAGAGAATAGAAGGTCGTGTTAAAATTAACACGACCATTTTCCAAAAATTACCTGAAATCTTTATACTATATGGTAAAATGTTTAAATTATTTCCATTAAAATTGGCAACAAGATAGGGATGCTCTCTATCACATGTATTACTCAACATTATTTTGGGTTTTGTTTTTTGTTTTTGTTTAATGTTTATTAATTTTTGAGGGAGAGAGAGAGAGAGACAGAGTGCAAGCTGGGGAGGGGCAGAGAGAGAGGGAGACACAGAATCTGAAGCAGGCTCCAGGCTCTGAGCTGTCAGCACAGAGTCCAACGTGGGGCTCGAACCCATGAACCATGAGATCATGACCTGAGCCAAAGTTGGATGCTTAACCGACAGAGCCCCCCAGGTGCCCCTCAACATTATTTTGAAGGCTGTATTTCAGCATCGTCCTAAACAACTCTCCAGACATGTTTTATATTTAGTGCTGCCTGATAAAGTAGCTACTAGCCATACGCATCTATTGAACATTGGAAATGTGGCTACGTAACTAAGAAACTGAATTTTAGTTTATTTGTCTTAAATAAATTTAAATGTATTTATTTATTTAGGCTTTTAAGGTTTTTATTTTAATTCCAGTTAGTTAACATACAGTGTTACATTAGTTTCAGGTGTACAATGTAGTGATTCAACACTTCCATCCATCACCCAGTGCTCATCATGACAAGTGCACTCCCTGATCCCCATCTCCTGTTTAACTCATCCCCCACCCCTTCTGCTCTGGTAATCATCAGTTTGTTCTCTACATATAGACGCTGGCGAGGGTGTGGAGAGACGGGCACCCTCCTACACTGTTGGTGGCAATGTAAACTGGTGCAGCCGCTCTGGAAAACAGTGTGGAGGCTCCTCAAATAGCCCTGCTAGGGATTTACCCAAGGGATACAGAAGTGCTGATGCATAGGGGCACATGTACCCCAATGTTCATAGCGGCAGTTTCTACAATAGCCAAATCATGGAAAGAGCCTAAATGTCCATCACCTGATGAGTGGATCAAAAAGATGCGATATATATACCCAATGGAGTATTACATGACAATGAGAAAGAATGAAATCTGGCCATTTGTAGGAAAGTGGATGGACCTCGAGGGTGTCATGCTAAGCGAAATAGTCAGGCAGAGAAGGACAGATACCATATGTTTGCACTCATAGGTCTAACAGGAGAGACCTGGCAGGTCCATGGGGAGAGGAAGGGGGAAAGAGAGCGGGGGAGAGTGAGGGACACAGATCAAGGGAGACTACTGAATACTGAAAATGAACCGTGGACTAAAGGGGGGGAGAGAAAGGGGTGATGGTCATGGAGGGGGGCACTTGTGGGGAGAAGCACTGGGTGTTATATGGAAACCAATTTGACAATAAACTATTATTTTAAAAAAAACTAAAGAGTTTGTTTCTTAACGAATTTAAATTTAAATAGCCAGATGAGCCACACAAGCCACATGAGCTACTGTTCTGAACAGCTAACACAATGATGAAGAAATATCACACATACCAAATATTGGATAAGAGAATATTGTCTGTATCTTGCCAGAGTTCAGCTCCAGCAGGTCCAGGGTTCCCAGAAGGATGGACGGTGTCGGCACAAAAGGGATGAGAATCAGTGAAAGGGGGAGGGAATGAGAGAGCCACAAGTTTCTTTATGATCAGCAGGCAGGCATCTCTGCTCTCCGGTCAGGCATCTCTGCACTGCTGGCCGGCATCTCTGCTCTGACCAGAGAGTCAGCCTTTTTTATTAAAAAAAAATATATGGGGTACAAAACAGGAGTGGCAATTGCCTTAGACAATGATTCCTGATGACAAATTCTTTGGTATGTAAAAATTTCCCAGAACATAGATTGGTAGAAGACTCCTGCATAATCTTTATCAATAGTGATTGAAGTAGGTGACTAGATGCTTATCCCATGGGGAAGGAAGGTATTGAGCATTCAAATACAAGTCAATGTTTTTAGCATAGCAAAAGCAAAGGTTAGTTCTTTGTAAGCAGGGGTCAATAGTCTGTTTTCTTCAGGGGAAGTAAGACAGGTTTCTCAGGAAATGTAATATTTGCTCCCATAAACACGAAAGAAGAAATTCCTATAATTTCCTTCACAAGGTACAGTTTAGCATATCTTTAGCTTAAGAGGACAAGTCACTCCTGATCCCAGTCAGCCAGGTGCCTTGGGGGTCGGTGCTCAAGCAGAAATAATTGAGTGGGGGTAGACATCGGTAGCCATCTGACAGCGGGAGGCCTTGCAAACCTGCCTCACCTCACAAGGAGATTTTCTCAACTTTGTGAGTTCAGAAATGGCTTCCAGCAGTATCTGATATCACAGTATAATTAGAAAGCTTTAGAGACTATACTAAGAAGCTACCAGAATTGGTAGGTAGCTTTGATTAGGGGCTGGATACAAGATAAAATTATAAATATAGGTTATTTTCTTCCTCTACTAATAGTACATAGATAGGATTAGCCAACAGAAGCCTTGACAATTACAACAAAGGTATTGTAAATATCTAAGAACAAATTTAACAAAAAAAGACGAGGGACTTATGAGAAGACTACAAAATGTCATTGCCGTATATAAGACATAATCAAATAGAGACACACAAAATCCCTACATACAAAGGCTTCTTGTAAGGAAAAAAAAGTTAACTTTTCCCAAACTATTATATTAGGGTAATACAGCTCCAATCAGAACCCCAATAGTTTTGTATTGTCAGAGTTTTGCAGAGGGGGATAGCATTTTTTTTAGTTTTAATTTATTTCTTTTGAGAGCAAGAAAGTGGGTGAATGGGGAAGGGACAGAGAGAGAGAGAGGGAGAGAGAGAATCCCAAGCAGATTGTCAGCCTAGAGCCAGATATAGGGCTTGAACTCACAAACCAAACCGTGAGATCATGACCTGAGCTGAAATCAAGAGTCGGACATTTAATGGACCAAGCCATCCAGGCACCCTAACATTCATTTTGAAACTTCATCTCAAACTTTAGAGAGTTCTTAGAAAAACAAATTTGCAAGAAACAAAAATCATTTGAAATCCGATTCCAGAGAAACAACACAGTTCAGATCAAGCAAAGCATATTTGCAACCTTATATGACAAAAGTGATAGTTCAGTGGATACAGGGCAGTGTGTCCGTGTGACAGTGCCAGCTGATACTGTTGAATTTTACCAGAGCCTTGTGATCCGGGAAAACAGCCTACTGCAAAGAACTCCCCTTCCCTACATGACTTAGGACTCAGGGATGCTCCCATCATTTACCTATGACAAAGACAGACACCTTCCAAATTCCCATCCCTTGCCGCAAAAGCACTGATCTAATCAGAACAAGATGCTGGTTAGCCAAACTTCAGTTGAGCTCCTCTCTCTCCTACAGGCTCCTGAACTCTGCTCATCCCCACCCCTGAGAAAACACAAAAACACTGTGCAGCAGTGCTCCCCCTTCTCAGCTTCTCCTGGGTGGGAATACACTGACCACAGTGGGCACTTTCCAGTCAGATCCCGCTGGCCATTCCCCTGCTTAAGCGGCTCCTCCACTTAAAGATTCTGCTTATCTCGGCCTGCCTCCTCCTTACCCGATCTAGAAAGGAGAAGCTTTTTTCTGTTTGGTTTGGAGATAATTGCAGATTTCTGAAATGGAAGCTTTCTCTCTATTTGCAACAGTCTTTATAATTAGAGCGGCGCCTGGGTGTCTCAGTGGGTCTGACTTCCAGACAGGTCATGATCTCATGGTTAATGAGTTCGAGGCCCGTGTTGGTTTGTGCTGATAGCACAGACCCTGGAGCCCGCTTCGAGTTCTGTGTCTTTCTCTGCTCTGCCTCTCTTTCTGTCTCTCTCAAAAACAAATAAACATTAAAAAAATTAGTACTTCCCATTCTAAGTCACAACTTGTTTTCAACACAGTGAAAACAAAGCTTGACCTTGACCTCATACCAGAGGCCACAGTAAATTCCAACTAGATTAAAAATTTAAGTAGAAAAAAATTGAAGGAATACAAATCAAATAAATGTTAATACTATCTTTTTAAGCCTACCTGGATTGGGAGAGGCAGACCATGCAAGACAGGAAATGCAGAAGCCAGGAAAGAAAGCATAAACATTTCTGATGAGAGAATACATTTTTCTAATTACATATTCAAAGGACATCTATACAATGCAAAGGAGGAAAAGAGTGAAGGGAGAAATACTACGATGCAACTCACAAAGGGTTCATATCCCTGATGCACAAAGAGCTTCTACAAAATGATAAAAAAAAAAAAATCAAAGTAAAGTGGACAAAGGACATGAAGACTTGCAGAAGAGAAAATCTAAGTGGTCAACAAACAGGAGAAGATACTCAGCTGCACTAGTAAGTCAGGAAAATGCAAAGTAAAGCAATTTAAATACTACCGGCCCCAGATTGGCAAACATTAAAGACCGTATCAGCTTAACTGACTGAGCCGGGTGGCTCAGTCAGTTAAGCATCCAACTTTGGCTCAGGTCATGATCTCAAAGTTTGTGGGTTTGAGCCAGTGTTGGGCTCTGCACTGACAGCTCAGAGCCTAGAGCCTGATTCTGATTCTGTGTGTCCCTCTCTCTCTGCCCCTCTCTGCTCATGATCTGTCTCTCTCTGTCTCTCGAAAATAAATAAATGTTAAACGAAATTAAAATAAAGACAATATCAGCATCCAGGGCTGAGAAAATTTGCCTCAGTGAACTCTCATGTTGCTGGTGGGAGTAGGACTGTTACAGTCTTTTGGGGAAGTGATTTGGCTGTATCTATTCGACAACAAAATACCCTTACCTGAATTTAATAATAAACTTTAAAATATAGGAAGCATGTTGAAGAAGAAAACCAAAACGGGAGGCATCACAATCCCAGACTTCAGCCTCTACTACAAAGCTGTCATCATCAAGACAGTATGGTATTGGCACAAAAACAGACACATGGACCAATGGAATAGAATAGAGAACCCAGAACTGGACCCACAAGTATATGGCCAATTAATCTTTGACAAAGCAGGAAAGAGTATCCTATGGAAAAAAGACAGCTTCTTTAACAGATGGTGCTGGAGAACTGGACAGCAACATGCAGAAGAATGAAACTAGATTACTTTCTTACACCATACACAAAAATTAACTCAAAATGGCTGAAGGACCTGAATGTGAGACAGGAAACCATCAAAACCCTAGAGGAGAAAGCAGGAAACAGCGTCCTTGACCTCAGCTGCAGCAATTTCCTACTTGACACATCCCCAAAGGCAAGAGAATCAAGAACAAAAATGAACTATTGGGAACTCGTCAAGATAAAAAGCTTCTGCTCCACACACACAAAAAAAACAAAACAATCAAGAAAACAGGCAACTGACGAAATGGAAAAAGATAGTTGCAAATGGCATATCGGATAAAGGGCTAGTATCCAAAATCTATAAGGAACTCACCAAACTCTACGCTGGAGAAACAAATAATCCAGTGAAGAAATGGGCAGAAGACATAAACAGACACTTCTCCAAAGAGGACATCCAGATGGCCTACAGACACATGAAATGATGTTCAGTGTCACTCATCACCAGGGAAATACAAATCAAAACCACACTGAGATAGCACCTCAGAGTGGCTAAAATGAACAAATCAAGAGACTATAGATGCCGGCGAGGGTGTGGAGAAATGGGCACCCTCCTACACTGTTGGTGGCAATGTAAACTGGTGCAGCCGCTCTGGAAAACAGTGTGGAGGTTCCTCATAAAATTAACAACAGAACTCCCCTATGACCCAGCAATAGCCCTGCTAGAGATTTACCCAAGTGATAAAGAAGTGCTGATGCATAGGGGCACATGTACCCCAATGTTCATAGCGGCAGTTTCTACAATAGCCAAATCATGGAAAGAGTCTAAATGTCCATCACCTGATGAGTGGATCAAGAAGATGTGGTATATATACCCAATGGAGTACTACATGGCAATGAGAAAGAATGAAATCTGGCCATTTGTAGCAAAGTTGGATGGACTTCGAGGGTGTCATGCTAAGCAAAATAAGTCAGGTGGAAAAGGACAGATACCATATATTTTCACTCATAAGTGGAACAGGAGAAACTTAACAGAGGACCATGGGGGAGGGGAAGAGGACAAATAGGTGGGGAGAGGAAGGGAGGCAAATCATGAGAGACTCTTGAATACTGAAAACAAACTAAGGGCTGATGGGGGTGGGGGAGAGGGGAAGTGGGGTGATGGGCATGGAGAGGGGCACTTGTGGGGATGAGCACTGGGTGTTATATGGAAACCAACTTTACAATAAACTATAAAAGAAAAAATTAAAATATAGGAAGCAAAAATTGACTTAGCACAATGAAAACCCTACTTAACAATACAGTGGGAGAATCTCTCTCCTCTCTAGGAACTCATAGGCGCACGGAGGAGAAAATCATCAGGAAGGAAATAACACATTTTTTAAAAGTATATATTTATTTTTGAGAGAGAGAGCGAGCGGGAGAGAACAAGCACACGTGTGCACACGCACACAGGGGAGGGAGAGAATCCCAAGCAGGCTCCATGCTGTGGGCTCCATCTCAGGACTATCTCGGACCGTGAGATCATGACCTGATGGGAAATCAAGAGTCAGAGGCTCAATGGACAAAGCCCCGACAGGTGACCCAAATAGCACATTTTTAAAGACCCAACTAACAAGCTGGAGCCAACAAACACATACCCTAAAGCCAACAACTGGAAAATAATCATCTTTTCTTTCAAAAATAATCTTTTATCTTCATTCATTTTTGGAAGGCAGGAAGAGACAGAGCAAGAGCAGGGAAGGGGCAGAGAGAGAGGGAGACACGGAATCCAAGGCAGGTTCCAGGCTCTGAGTGGCCAGCACAGGGCCCAATTTGGGCCTGGAGCTCACAAACCATGAGATCATGACCTAAGCCAAAGTTGGAGGCTTAACCGACTGAGCCAACCAGGCGCCCTAAAATAACCATCTTTTCAATCAAGAGATGAAACATATTTGAAAACTGGGCCCATGCTTGAGCCTTAAGGCAAGTTTTAACAAATCTCAAAGACTCAACATCCTTCAGACAATATTCCTAGACCACAATGCAATTAGGTTAGAAATCACTCACATTGGATTATCTTGGTGTTTGGGGAAATGAAAAATGGTGTCAGGAACTGTAAAATTTGCTGCACTTCCTCTAAATCCCCTCTTGGGGTCATTACATTTTTAGAGGATTATGTGACAGACTGAGATGAGTCAAATCGCAAATATCTCCTTCGGTGGCGCGGCATTTTGACACCTGTGGACCAAAGCCCACCAAACGTGCAGCTGGCACTTGGCCGCTTTTGTTTCCTTCCCCTTCTAAAACTCCCCCCTGCTCCAGGAAACATTGGGCTGGGCTGTTCTCCCTGTGGGCAGCAGCCCGAATACAGTACCCATTCCCTTGCCCTGTGTGTCTCGGAGCAGTTTTGCAAGTTGGACAATGGACTTCTCAATAATTCATGGATTAAAAGGGGGAAAAATTGACAAAGGAGCACTTGAAACCAGTGATGGAAATAAACCCAAAGTCGGATCTTTGGAACTTTAGCCTTAATGCTTACATAAGGAGCCCAGGAAGGTCGATGAAATGCCCCACCACTGATGTCACAGGTCCCCCAATTAGTCGCTCTGCAGACACTTGGTCCTTGGCGCTAAATCACCTCCGCTCCCCGCGCCCAGAGTGGTTAAACTCTCGCTGCGGGCGACTTCCGCTTCCTGGCCTAAATCGGACACGTACTATTCCCCCCACCCCCGTGGGAACCACCCAGGGTCGGTGACAGTCGAGGACCCCGGCGATGCCCTCGGCCGACCGGGGAGCACAGAGGCGCCGGCAGGTGGGCACGTCGCGGCGCCCCGGGCCCCGGCGCCGCCCGACTGGGGGCTTTTCGGTTCCCTGGAGCGGTGGAGCCGGAGCGGGCTCGGGGCGGGGGCGGGCCGATCTCTGGGCTGCTGCTCGGAGCAGTCCGGCTAGCGGGGTCCGGGGAGGC
>NC_043717.1:39300719-39347452 GCF_006229205.1 Suricata suricatta | reverse complement strand
GTGGAGGACGCGGATCCGCGGCGGGAGGGGTCCCGGCGGCACAGCGCGCGCTCCGGCCGTCCGGGTCCCCGGGAGATCCCGCAGGGGGGATCGGGCCCGGGGACCCACAGCCGGACGGCCATAATGACCACCCTTCCAAGATGGCGACTCCCGTAGAGACACTCCCGAGGGGACAGCCATGTTAATTGCCTGACAAAGTCACTAAAGAACATTTGAAAGCCCGCCTCTCCTCCGACGCGTGCACACGGGCCAACACCTCGCGAGTGCACCCGGTGGGGTTGAGCCCCCAAGCTGACACTGAGCATGTGCACGGTGAAGTCCAGACACGGAAGAGCCCCTCAGAGGTAGTTTCAACACTTAGGGGTCCGAGTCTGAGTTTAACAGGGGCAGCACAATTGGGCCAGTAATTGTGATTATGGGGGTGTTATGCATGCATTTAGGACCCGACGATGGTACTCTGTAGGGCAAGGAATGATGAGGTTTCTCTGAGGTCACTAGGGAGGAGGTGTGTAGAATGGGTGACAGGGGTTTGGGAGTGAGTGATGGGGTCAGTGGGGAAAATAAAATGGGTAGTCTGTGAGATGAGTGATGGGGAACTATGGGGTGAGTATTGGGGGTTCTATGGGGTGAGTGGTGAGGATTTCACAGGTCACTGATGGGGCCTGTGGGGACAATGATGGGAGTTCTGAGGGCTAAGTTATACTGGGTTGGTGGGGTAAGTAATAGGGGGTCTGCAAGATGACTGATTGGAGTTCAGTGGGTGAGTGATAAGGATCATTGGGAAGTAATGAAATGGTCTGTGGAGTAAATGGTGGAGAGTTTTGTGGGGTGAGTATTGAAGAATGGATGGATGGATGGATGGATGGATGAATGAATGATTCAGACCTCGGTAGTGTTGCATGTATATGAGGTGCGTGGTGGGGTTTATTGAGTGGATGGTCAAGGTTTCTGTGGTGTCATCGATGCATTTATTTGGGACTAGTGATGGAGGGACCAATGGAATCAGATACCCTGCTTCATGGAGTCAGTCGGTGATGGAAGGTCTTACACTGAGATGGGGTTGATTCAAAACGCCGCTTTGACTTTGTTGGGGCTCCTGTATCTTTGTTTCCTGTGTCATTAATCTCTCCTCTCTCTCATTACTTATCTTCTTTGTTTTTTCTTTTTATGCTTATTTTTAAATTTCTTTTTTTTTTTTTAGTGCTTTTTATTTATTTTTGAGAGACAGAGAGAGACAGCTGGAGCAGGGGAGGGTCAGAGAGAGAGGGCGACACAGAATCTGAAACAGGCTCCAGGCTCTGAGCTAGCTGTCAGCACAGAGCCCGACGTGGGGCTCGAACCCACGAACCATGAGATCTGACCTGAGCCGAAGCTGGATGCTCAACCGAGTGAGCCACACAGGCGCCCCTATTTTTAAATTTCTAAGCTGAATGCTTATCTCATTAATATTCAATCATTTTCTTTTATAATAGAAACATTAAGTTGATGAATTTTTCCTTAAGAACACTTACACTCCATGTAATACATTGATATATATGTAACATTTTCACTCTAGCTTACTTCTAATGTTTTCTGACCCTCATATTTAGATATGAGATTTTGATGCCCCAAAAAGTTGATATCTTTTCATATTGATTTCTAAACTATACTCAAAGGGCTCATTCTAACATTGTCTCCCACACTGAATATTGCTGCTTTTTAAATTTTCCCCATTCTGAGGGCCAAACAGAATGGTATCTGTCTCTCCTTTGGTAAAGTAAGTGGTACCTGGTATCTTGTTTTACTTTGATGTGCATTTTCCTGGAAACTAGTGGTTGAATATCTTCTCGTATTTATTGGCCATTGAAATGAATTTTTTAATGTTTTTTATTTTGAGAGAGACAGAGAGAAAGTGAGCAGAGGAGGGGCAGACAGAGAAGGAAAGAGAATCCCAAGCAGGGTCTTTGCCATCAGCGCAGAGCCTGATGCAAGGCTCAGTCCCACCAACTGTGAGATCATGATGTGAGCCAAAATCAGAAGTCAGACGCTTAACCCACTGAGCCACCCAGGTGCCCCGAAATCTATTTTTTTAAGTTTTCATATCCTTTGCTCTTTTTTCCTTTCAGGTGGTTTGTCTAATTTGTGAATATTAACCTTCTGTCATTTATTGTGATCTTCCTCCCTTTATCTCTCTTTATATATTGATTTTTGAAAGATGCCTTCACATATAATCAGAAAAAATAATCATCTGATTAGAGCTCGCTGTTTTTTTCCTTTTCAGATTCTGAGTATCTTGTCTTGCCTAATGCGATCTCCCTGCTTTGTGCTTCAATAAATGCATGCCTTAAAAAAATATATATATATATATATATATATACATGTATAAATGCCTTAAATTTAATATTTTTATTGTTTTAATTTTTAAAGTTAAATTTCAGTCAAACTGAAATTTACTCTGGTGTGTGGTGTGAGATGAGATCAATGTCTGTATTTTCCATTTGGATAGAAAATTTACCAGCACGGAGGCGCCTGGGTGGCTCAGTCGGTTAAGCATCTGACTTCAGCTCAGGTCATGATCTTGCGGCTCATGAATCCAAGCCCCACGTTGGGCCCTGTGCTGTCAGCACAGAGACTGGAGCCTGCTTCAGATCCTGTGTCTCCCTCTCTCCCTGCGCCTTCCCCACTCACATTATGTCTCTCTCTTTCAAAAATAAAACAAAAACATTAAAATTGTTTTAAATATTTGCCAGCATCAATCATTGAAGGAATATACTTTTCAAACTCAATTAAATGCCTCTTATGTCACAAAAATTTTTAGATGTGTAACACTCTGTTTCTGAACTCTATTTTTCCTTCTGATACATGTATCTACTTCCATTCAAAAAATTGTATCAACTTTAGAAATACTTTTAATAGCTAATAGTGCAAGACCCCTCACTGTTCTTTTTCTTTCATTTTTGGTTGTGTTCTTTAGTATTCTTAGCATTTATTCTTCCTTTTGAATGTTAAGACCATTTTTATTTTGTTTCAAAATGACCATAAAAACTAAACTATTTTATAGTTTTCTTCTTATAGGCCCAGCATCTTTTCCTAAAAAAGAAAATACATTCTTAGATATTTTACATTTGTTTTTGTCACCGTGGTGAGGAGCATATTTTTTTCTATTTCCATCGAGGGAAAAATCTATCAATTTTTCTTTTTCTTTTTTGTGTTTTATTTCTTATCCTATGCAATTATCACATTCTCATGTGGATTCTAGTTGGTTTTTATAGTCTCTTCGTTTTCCTAGATAGAGTATCAGCCCATGCAATGAACAATGATACTCTCTCTTCCTTCCTAATATTTATTCGGATTGCCTTGCCTTCTCTTACATTAGCAAGAGCTTCTGGAACAATGCTGAATGGTACTTGATAGAGGGTATCCCTATTTTGTTGCCAATTTGAAAGTAAATGGTGTTCACTCATTCATTCATTCACTCAACAGTTATTGAGTGCACGTTTGTGTACAAGTTGTGTGAATATACATTTTCATTTCTCTTGGGAGTGGAACTCAGTAACTGTTGAGTGAATGAATGGGAGTGGAATTGCTAGATCATATGAAGAAGGGCCAAACTGGTTTTCAAAATGACTGTGCCATTTTACACCCCGCCGGGAATGTATGAATGTTCCAGTTAGTCCCACCCTCACCAACACATGTTAGTGTCTTCTTTTATTCTATTGTTTTTGTTTTTTTACGATTTATTTATTTTTGAGAGAGAGCACAAGTTGGGGAGGGGCGGGGAGAGAGGAGGACAGAAGATCCAAAGCAGGCTCTGCACAGATAGCAATTAACTCTGATACGGGGCTCGAACTCACGAGCCAAAGTCGAATGCTTGAGCCACCCAGGCACCCCCTTCTTCTTTTATTCTAGCCATCCCAGTAGGTGTGAAGTGGTATCTCATTGTGGTTTGGATTTCTATGTCTCTCATGACTCCTGATATTGAATGTGTTTTCATGTGTGCTATGGACTGAAGGTTTGGGTCCCCTCCAAAATTCATATGTTGAAATCCTAATTCCCAATGTGTTGGTATTAGGAGATGAGGTCTTTGGGAAATGATTAGGTCATAAGGGTGGAGCTCTCATGATGGGATTAGCACCCTTATAAAAGAGACCCCAGAGAGTCCTTCCCCACTTTTTGCCATGTGAGGACACAGCAAGAATGTGGCCATCTATGAACCAAGAAGCAGGTTCTCACCAGACACCAAATGTGCTGGTGCTTTGATCTTGGACTTCCCCATCTCCAGCACTGTGAGAAATGTTTGTTGTTTAAGCCACCCGGTCTGTGGAAGTTCATGAGAGCAGCCTGTAATCACGGACAATGTGCTTTTTGACCCTTTGTATATCTTCTTTGAAGTAATATCAATTCAAATCCTTTACCTATTATTCATTGAGTGATTTGATCTTTTTAATTATTGAATTGTAAGCATTCTTTATATATTCTGGTTACAAGTCCCTTGCCAGCTATGTGATTTGCATTTATTTTCTCCCATTTTGTGGGTATCTTTTCACTTTCTTCGTGGTTGACTTGGTAGCACAAAAGTTTTGAATTTTGATGAAATCCAACTAATCTATTTCTTTCTTTTGTTGCTTGTGCTTTTGATGTCATAGACTCTTCTTTCCCTGCTGAATTATATTGGAGCACTCATCTAAAATCAATTGACTGTAAATATAAGGGTGTATTTCTGAACTCTCAATTCTATTTCATTTATCTATATGCCTACCCTTCTGCCAGTACCACACTGTATTGATTTGTGTAGCTTTGTAGTAAGATTTTTAAAAATGTTTTATTTATCTTTGAGAGAGCGCAAGCAGGGGAGGTGCAGAGAGAGAGAGTGGGGATGTGAAGTGGGCTCTTTGGTGACAGCAGAGAGCCTGATGTGGGGCTCAAACTCATAAACGGGAGATCATGACCTGAGCCAAAGTCAGATGCTCAACCGACTATGCCACCCAGGCACTCCTGTAGTAAGTTTTGAGATAGGGAAATGTGTGTCCTCCAACTATGTTCTTATTCAATATTTTGGCTATTGAGGGTCTCTTGCATTTTGATATGAATTTTAAGATCAGCCTATTATCTTCTTTAAAACTTCCAGCTTGGATTTTGACAGGGGTTGTGTTGTACCTCAACATCATTTTGGGGAGTATTACTATCCTAATGATATTAAGTTTTCTGATCTGGACGTTTTTTAGCATAATGTTCTCTGGTTATTTTTTGGTAGCCATTGTAATATGTAAATAGCTTTTTATGTTCCTATTTTAATTTGTATTTTTATTAGGAATGGCTCCTGAATTGTGTCAGATGCTTTTTGATGTTAATAGTCTTAGGATGTTGTTCTCTGTAATTGACTGTTGTAATGAATTATACTGAAATGGAATGTGGCCTCATCTTTGACTTCCAGAGTTATCACTCTGTTTGGTCACGGGAATCTTTCATATGAGACATGATTGTATTAGTAATATTTTATTTTAAAGTTTTACCCCTATAAGAAAACTGTTTATAGTTTTCTTGTCTTTGTACTATATTTAACATATGTTGATATTAAGATAATGCCAATTTTTAACAGAAATTCAGGAGATTTCTATCTTTTTATATGTTAAAATGGCATAGAGATTATTTTCAATAAAATTCAGCCATTTTCTTTGTCCATTCACCCATGGATGGACACGTGGGTTGCTTCCATTTCTTACTATCATAAATAATGCTTCAGTAAGCATTGGGGCGCATATATCTTTTTGAATTAGTGCTTTCATTTTCTTTCAGTAAATACCCGGTAGTAGAATTACCAAATCATATGGTATTTCTATTTTTAATTTTTTGAGGAATCTCCATACTGTTTCCACAGTGGCTGAGCCAATTTACATTCAGAACCGGTCTTTTAAAATCTGAAAATTGAAATTATTTTCTTTTCTCTGGTTACTGGTCTTACCAGCCTTTGGCAGGGGGAGTGATTAATTTTGGTAGTTTTATATTCTCATAGAGCTGCATGCGATGCTTACCTTATTTGGTTCACTCCCACCTTATTCTTCTCTGTTAAGATTGTTTTCGCCATTCTATGGGCTGTGCCTTTTCATAGCGATTCTAGAATATGCTTGTTTGTGGATGTTGAACATATTCTCTTGTGCTTATTTGCCCTCCATATATCGTGTTTGGTGAAATCTCTTCTCGTGTCTTTGGCCCATTTTCTAATTGGATTGTTTGGTTCCTTCAGTATTGAATTTTGAGAGTTCTTTATACGTTGCAGTTATGACTCTTTGCCAGATACTTTCTCATAGTCTGTAGCGTGTCATTTCATCCTCCTAACAGTGCCTTTTGCTACAGTTTTCAATCTGGCAAAATCAAATATATGTGTTTTCTTTTATTGATCATGTTTTTCGTGTCATATTTAAGACCTCTTACTAAGCCTTAAGTCCCGATGGTTTTTCCCCACGCTGTCTTTTATTATTTTTAAAATTTTTAATTGGTAATATTTATTTATTTTTAAATACAATTTATTGTCAAATTGGTTTCCTTACAACACCCAGTGCTCATCCCCACCAGTACCTTCCTCCATGTCCATCAGCCCTTTCTCCTCTCCCCCTCCCCCATCAGCCCTCAGGTTGTTCTCAGGATTCAAGACTCTCTCGTGGTTTGCCTCCCTCCCTCTCCCCAACTCTTTCTTTCCTCTTCCCCTCCCCATGGTCCTCTGTTCCGTTTCTCAAGGTCCACGTATGAGAGAAAACATGTGGTGTCTGTCTTTCTGTGCCTGAGGTGTTTCACTTGTTCCACCCCACATTGTCTTTTAACACCCTGACGGTTTTACATTGTGCATTTCAATCTGTGATCCATTTCAGGTTAATTTTTTATGAAGTGTGACATTCCGATTGAGATTCATTTTGTTATTTCCTAATGAATGATCCCATTACTCTGGCACCATTTGTTGAGTAATGGTGAGTTAAGGAAGACCTTCCTTCATCCATTGAATTGTTTCTGCACCTTTGTAAAAAAATAGTTGGCTATATCTGTGTGGGTCTATTTCTTGGTTCTCTCTTCAGTTTCATTGATGTATGTGTCTGTCCCTTTATCAGTACCACATTGTCTTGATTCCTGTAGTTAAAAAAAGGTCTTAAAATCAGGTAGATTGATTTCTCCCTGTTTATTCCTTTTCTTAAAATTTGTAATGTTTATTTGTTTTCAAGAGACAAAGAAAGACAGAGTGCAAGTGAGAGAGGGGCAGAGAGAAAGGGAGACACAGAATCTGAAGCAGGCTCCAGGCTCTGAGCACAGAGCGCTAGGCAGGGCTCGAACTCATGAACCGTGAGATCATGACCTGAGCCGAGTCAGATGCTTAACCAGCTGAGCTACCCAGGCACCCTGTCTCCCACTTTATTCTTTGTCAGAATTGTTTTAACTATCGTAGATCCTTTACCCTTCCACATAAATTTAAGAATACCTTTGTCTAGGGGTGCCTGGTGTCTCAGTCATTTGAGCGTCTGACTCTTGGTTTCGGCTCAGGTTGTGATCTCATGGTTCCTGGGTTCGAGCCTTGCATTGTGCTCTGTGCTGACAGTGCAGAGCCTGCTTGGGAATCTCTCCCCCACTCTGTCTCTCCCCCTCCCTCACTTGTGCTCGCTCTCTGTCTCTCAAAATAAATAAATCAACATTTTTTAAAAAAGAGGGGTGCCTGGGTGGCTCAGTCAGTTAAGCATCCATCTTCAGCTCAGGTCATGATCGCTTGCTTCATGAGCTCGAGCCCCATGCCAGGCTCTGTGCCGACAGCTCTGAGCCTGGAGCCTGCTTTGGAGTCTGTGTCTCTCTCTCTGTCCCTCCTCTGCTGACATTCTGTCTCTCTCTGTCTCTCTCTCTCTCTCTCTCTCTCTCTCAAAAATAAACATTAAAAAAGAATAAATTTGGCCATGTCTACAAAAACTTCTTGCCAAGATTTTAATAGGAATTATATTGACTGTCACCTTGTGGAGAATTGATATTTTTACTGTGTTGATGCTACCAAACCATAAACACAGTAGCTCTCTCCATTTATTTAGATTTTTGTTGATTTCTTACATCAACATTCTCTAGTTTTCAGCATAGGAGCCCTATACCTGTTTTGTTACATTTATACCTAAATATTTCATTTTCTGAGCAATGTAAATTATTGTATTTTTTATTTATTTTATCATGTTCATTTTAGTATAATAAAAGTACAGCTGATTTTTGTGTGTGGTTCTTGTGTCCCATAACCTTGCTGAAATTGCTTACTACTTCTAGAAGTTTTTGTGTAGGTTCCTAGGGATTTTCTATCTGGACCATCATGTCTGCAAATAGGGTCAGTTTTGTTTCTTCCCTTTCAATCTCTATGCCTTTTATTCTCTTTTCTTGCCTCATTGCACTGGCTAGAATTTTCATCACTATATTGAATAAGAATGGTGAGGGGTGCCTGGGTGGCTGAGCTCATTCGGTTGAGTGGCCGACTTCAGCTCAGGTCATGCTCTCATGGTTCATGAGTTCAAGCCCCGCGTCGGGCTCTGTGCTGACAGCTCAGAGCCTGGAGCCTGCTTCAGATCCTGTGTCTTCCTCTCTCTCTGCGCCCCCCCCCCATGCTCTCTCTCGCTCAAAAATAAATAAATATAAAAATTTTTTTAATAAAAAAAGAAGTGGGAATAGTCAACATCCTTGCATTATTCCTGATATTAGGGGCCAAACATTTGGTCTCTCACTATTAAATATTATGTTAGTTATAGTTTTTTTGTAGATCTTTTTTTAATCAAGTTGACAAAGTTTCTTTTTATTCCAAGCTTTCTAAGAGGTTTGTTTTTTTTTTATCATGAATGAGTATTGGATTTTGTCACAATCCTTATCTGCATTTATTGATATGATCATGTGATTTTTTTCTTCTTTGGCCTGTTAATATGGTAGATTACATTGATTACTTTTCAAATGTTGAATTAGCCTTACATTCCTGCAATAAATCCCGCTTGGTCATGGTGTATAATTCTCTTTGTATATTGCTGAATTATAATACTTTGTTAAGAATTTTTGCATCTATGTTCATGAAGGATATTGGTCTTTAGTGGTTTTAATCCTTTTTTTGGATAGGTAATAGAATAATTCATCAAGAAATATCCTATTTTCAAGTACAGCTGATGACAAAATGCAAAATTTGTTATGCAAACCAGGTACCCAGTGGGAAAACTTTAGCACACCAACAGTGTATTTTTTTTTTGTACTCTTTGTCTCATTTTGGTATCTGGCTTTAGGGAGTGAGTGAAGCATTCTCTCTTCTATTTTCTGGAAGAGATAGAGTGAGATTGATGTTAATTCTTTTCAAAAGGTTTGTGGAAATGTGCAGTGAAACCATTTTAGCCTGGACATTTCTTTTTTTCTTTTTAATTTTTTAAAATTTTATTTTTGAGAGAGAGAGTGCATGAGCGATGGAGACAGGCAGAGAGAGAGGGGAGAGAGAGAGAGAGAGAGAGAGAGAGAGAGAGAGAGAGAGGGAGGGAGGGAGAGGGAGAGAGAGGGAGGAAGAGAGAGAGAATCTTAAGCAGGCTCCACAATCAGTGTGGAGCCTAATGTGGGGCTTGATCCCACAGCCCTGGGATCATGACCTGAGCTGAAATCAAAAGTCAGATTCTCAACTAACTGAGCCACCCAGGCACCCCAGCCTAGAGATTTCTATTTCAAGCATTATTTTTAAAATTGGAAATTCAATGTCCTTTATAGTTATGAGGCTATTCAAAGGAACGATTTCATATTGGAAGAACCGTAGTAGTTAGCACTTTTTGAGGAATTGGTCCATTTCATCTAAGTTGTCAAATTTAGCATTGTATTCCTTTATTATTCTTTTACTGTCTTCAGGGTCTATAGTGACATCCCCTATTTCATTCCTAATATTAATCATTTGTGTCTCCGACATTTTCTTTGTCAATATTACTAGAGATTTGTTTATTTTATTATTCTTTTTGGAAAACTAGCCCTTTGATTCATTGGTTTCCTCCCTTGTTTTTCTGTTTTGAGTTTCATTGATTCCTGCTCCTACTTTTATTATTTCTCTTCTGCTGCTGGCTTTGAGTATATTTTGTTCTTCATTTCTAATTTCCTTTTTTTCAGATCTTATTTTTTTTCAGTAATCTCTACACCCAATGTGGGGCTCTAACTCATGACTCTGAGCTCAAGAGTTGCATGCTCTACGGACAGACGGACAGAGCCAGCCAGCTGCCCCTTCTTTTCTAATTTCTTGAGATGAGAGTTTAGGTTACTGACATGTGGCTTTTTCTCTTTTCACTTGGAAACACTGAGTGCCATAAATTTTACTTAAAGCACTGCTTTAGTTTACAAGCAGCGCCTTGGGCACTGGTTATCCAGCTCAGAGGGGGATTCTAAACACTCCTGCCCCCTCCCCTGCACCTTGATGTCAGAGTCCCCAAGGAAAACACAACACAGTCAAGCACTGAACCAAACAATGCTTTGCTCACATGGAGGAGACAGAGCAAGATCAGCATCAGTAGTGTGCATTCTTTTCTCATAGCCAGCTGGTCCCCTGGAACCCAAAAGGCAAATAAGCATGAGAAAAGAATCTTCACTATGTTAGTTGGCAAGGAAATAGAAATTAAATGAAACTAAGATACGATTCACACCCCTCTCATGTCACAGTGGAGCACCCCATCCCACCCCCTCGCGGAGTCTGAAATACTGAAAGCTGGGGGCCATTGATGTACAGAAGTCCAGCAGAAAGAAGTAGCACACACGGAGTCTGCAATAGGGAAAGATATTCCCACACGAGGTGATTAGCCCAACACAGGCCATGTGAGCTCTTTGTCTCTTGGGAAGGAAATGTTCCAGGCCCCGAGGCCCAAGGTCAATTCGTAGGTTGTCAAGTAGGGATTAAAAGACTATATGCCTGAGGCTGTATCCTACAAATTTTGATCATGTTGTATTTTCATTTTTATTTAGACAGATGGACGGACGGACAGAGCTGTATTTTTTTTTTCTTAATTTCCCTTGAGACTTCCTCTTTGGCCTGTGATTCATTTAGAACTATGTTGTTTAGTTTCTGACTGGGGATTTTCCTGTTCCCTTTCTGTTTTAATTACTTGGTTCACTCCATTGTTGTCAGCGAGCATACTGTGTATGATTTCAGTTCTTTTACAGTTGTGGAGGTTTGTCATGTTCTCTAGGTTGTGGTCTATCTATTTTCCGCGGACACTTAGAATATGTATTCTGCTACTGTTGGGTGGGATGTTCTATAAATGTTGCTTAGATCCTGTCGGTTGATGGTGTTCATGGATTCTTTTTTAACCTTGCTGGTTTTCTGTCCAATTGTTCTATCAGTTGCTGAAGGAAGAGAATTGAAGTCTCCAACTATCATCATGATTTTGCCTATTTCTCCTTTCAGTTTCATCAAATTTTGCTTCATATATTTTGCAATTCTGTTGGATGGTGTATACACACTTAAGATTGCTGTCTTCTTGGTGGATTGACCCTTTTATCATTATGTAATGTCCCTGTATGTCCCTGGAAATTTTCTTTACTCTGAACTCTATCCAATATTAATAAATCCACTCCTTCTTCCTTTAAAAAATTTTTTTAACATTTATTGATTTTTGAGAGACAGAGACAGAACACAAGTGGGGGAGGGGCAGAGAGAGAGGGAGACACAGAATCCGAAGCAGCCTCCAGGCTCCAAGCTGTCGCACAGAGCCTGACATGGGGCTCAAATTCACAAACCGTGAGATCATGACCCGAGCCAAAGGCAGATGCTCAACCGACTGAGCCCCCCAGGTGCCCATTCTGCTTCTTTTTAATCAGTGTTTGCATGCTATAGCTTTTCTTTTCTTTTTAATTTTATTTATTATTTTTATTTAACTTCTAGTAGTTCAACCTACATATATTATTATGTTTGGAGCACATTTCTTGTAGACAGTATGTAGTTGAGTCACACTTTTTTATTTTTCATTCTTTTATTTTAGAGAGAGAGAAAGAACTCCACCCTCAGCACAGAGCCCGACGCAGGGCTCGATCCCACGGCCCTGGGATCATGACCTGAGCCTGAGCCGAAATCAAGAGTCTAATGCTCCATTGACTGAGCCACCCAGGTGCCTCTGGATCATGATTTTTTAAATCGAATCTGCCAATTTCTGTCTCTAATTGGTGCATTTATACCATTTACATTTTCTAAAATTATTTATATATTAAGGTTGGAGCTTGTCATGTTTTGTGTTTTCTATTTGTTCTCTCTGTTTTTGTTTTTTCTTTTCTTTATTTTTTCTCCTTTGGCGTATATGGACATTTTAAAGAATTCCATTTTGATTATCTAGTATTTTCAGGGAGATCTCTTTATATAGCTGCTTTTTTGTTTTTACCAATGTTTTATGTGTCATGTAATATATACACCACTTACCAATGTCTACTAGTATCATTTTACCACTTCCAGCGAAGTTTGGTAGACCTTACTTACCTCATGTCCCCTTAACCTCCCCTATTTATTATCTGAATATAATTGTCTTATATATTTCCTTCGTGTGCATTGAGCACCACATTAAACGGGGTTATAATTTTTGCTCCAACTGTCAAACCTATTTTAGAAAACTTAAGAGAAGGAAAGCATATTGTATTTACCTATATTTTTGCTCTTTCCATGTTCTTTCTTCCTTACTGATGGTCCAAGATTCCTTCTTTTATCATTTCCTTTCTGGTTCAAGAGCTTCCTATAGCCATTCTTTTATGGTAGGTCTGCTGGTAACAAATTCTGCTTTCCTTCACCGGAAAATGTCTCAATAATTCTTTCATTCCTGAAGGGTATCTTCTATGGGCATGGGATGCTGGGCTAACAAGTCTTTGCTTTTAGCACTTGACAAAGGTTGTGCCATTTCCTTCTCGTCCTAGATGGCATCTTTTCCCAATAGAGGGTTGTTCGGTCTACGTTGAAAATCTGCTCTTTAGTGTGACCGCCTTCATTATCTGAGCTAGATCTCCTGGAGAACTTGCTTTAGTTTCTATATCAGCACGCGCTGCTTCGCCTTACACTTTTATGTCATGGACGTGGCTTCTTTCCTCAAAATGCATGAACCGACCTCTTCCAGCTTCAGACTTTCCTTCTGCAACTTCCTCACCTCCCTCAGCCTCCAGAGAGTGAGGGCCTTGCCTGGGATTAGGCTTTGGCTTAAGGGCACATGGCGGCTGTTTATATAGTTGTGGCTTGTGGCATCCCAAAACGGTTAGTCCAAGGTCACTGACCATAGGGCACCGTAATAAACATCATAATGATGAAAAAATGATTACGACAGCTGTATTACCAAAATGTGACACGGAGACATGAAGTGAGCAAACGCTGCTGGAAAAAGGACACCACTAACCTTGTGCAACACACGGTCGCCACTGGCCTTCAATTTGTAAAAGCTGCCGTGTCTGTGAAACTGTTGTGAAGCACAATAAAGGCAAGTACAGTAAAACGAGGTGTGCCTGTATTTCTTTGCTGAGATTTTCTGTTGTCTCATTTGTGTTAAGCATTTTTCAAAATTTCCCAGTGAAGCATATTCATGACGCTTCTCTAAAGTCTCTCAAACCTTCTCAAATCTTCTCTAAAACCCTGGTCAGGTAATTCCAGCGTCTGCCGCAGTTTCCGCGTTCGCGTCTGTTCAGTATCTTTCCTTCTTCCAGCTGAGATGTTCCCGGTTCTTGGCATGACCGGGGTGTTTCATTGTGTTCAGGACATTTGGGTATTAACTTGAGAGGCTCTGGAATTCACGCAGCTCTCATGTTTTAACAGGCCTCCTTCAACACACCTTCGTTTGGTGAAGGGAGATGTCACCTCATTACTGCTAGATGGGGATGGAAGTCAAGTTCTCCGTGTGGCCTCTTTGAGTGTGTGTGTGTGGGGGGGGTCCTTTATATTGCCCAGTGGGGGTAGGAGTTCATGCTCCCCCCTAGGCCTCTGCTGATGCCACCCTGACTGGGAGGGAGATAGGTGCCTTGTTGTTGCTTCCCATTTGACGTCCAGGGACATTGTTGGCAGAAATGCTCTAGCTTGCCCAATGCAAAGCCTTGGTGAGAGCGTAATAGGCCTCCTCTGACATCACTCAGTGGGGAGGAAGAAGGACATTTTGTTAACCCTGGGTGAGAATGGGAGCCCAGACTCCCCACGTTGTCTCCACTGTCACCAAAGGGTGGGAGAGGAAGAGGCAGTGGTTACCATTGCCCAGCAAGAAAGAAGGCTCCAGTACCCTAACAGTCTTTCTCTGATTCCACCTTGGCAGGGGGTCAGGGGTGTTGGGCTGGGGGTACCTTCTTACAGTTTGTCAAGAGTGAGAGTCTGGGCTCTCCACTTGGCATTTGCTGTTAGTAACGGTGGTGGGACCCCAGTGTTTTGTGTGGTGTTTGGCTTGAATAGAGGTATCATTGTCTGAAAGTTTTCCGTGTCACTAGGCTGCTTCTTTCCCGGTCCTTTGACTAGAGAGAGCAAGCTTTTCTTTGGGCACCTTGTTGTCTGCACCCATTGGCTTTTCTAGGTTGCTGGCTTCTCCAGCACCAAGTCTAGGCTATCTGAGGCTGAAAGAAAACCGCACACTCCCACATCTCATTTTGGGGTCTCAGGATCCCTAGCCAATCTGCCTTCTTTACTTCTTCTTTCAGAATCTTCCTTTGTTTTATATATAAAGTCCACACTTTTTAGTTGTATTTGGCAGAAAGAACAGTTAAACATATGTACTCCATCTCCAGAAGAGGAGGTCCCCATAACTATGATTTTTAAGACTTCATGTGGTTTTGGGGTGCCTCAGTGGCTCAGTTGGTTGAGCATCCGACTCTTGATTTTGGCTCAGGTCATGATCCCAGGGTCATAGGATTGAGCCCTGCCTTGGGCTCCGTGCTGACCGAGTGTGGAGCCTGCTTGGGATTCTCTCCCTCCCTCTCCCTCTGCTCCTCTCTCTGACTCGTTCTCTCTCTCTCTCTCTCTCTCTCTCTCTCTCTCTCTCTCTCTCTGTCAAAACGAAAAAAGACATCCTGTGACTTCATGCATTTGTGCTGGTTTTATTGCTATATAACTGAATGACCCTAAAGTTTTATGCAAAGGTTTACATCCTTCTTTACTGTATATCTTATTATTAAAAATGGCCCCCTTTGTTAATGTGTTGAGCACTTTGGGCTTAATTTCTATGTCACTCATTATATTTTTAGACATGCTTTCATTTTCTTGCATTTGCCTGGTATATCATATGTTTTTAAAATATGTAATATAATACAGAAAACTGCACAGATTATGCACATTTAGCTTGATAATTTTTAACAGACTGAGCAGACACGCACAAGCACCACCAAGATTAAGAAATCGAACAGTACTAGCACCCAGAAGACACCCCCTTGTGTTCCTTTCCAGTCACTAACCTCCTCCCAAGGGGCACCAATACCCTGACTTCTAACAGCAGAGATTAGTTTTACATGTTTTTGAAATTTATATCAACATAATCATACAGTGTTGACTCATTGCTCTTTTGGGTCGGGCTTCTTCGGCCAATGTAATATTCATCAGATGAGACTCGTGCATGTTGTCTGTAGTAACGTGTTCATCCCTATTGCAGTATAGTACTTCCTTGTATGAATATAAGGTAACTTATTTATCCATCCTAATGTGGGTGGGCATTTGCATAAGTTTCAGTTTTGAATAAAGCCTCTCTGAACATCATCACACTTATCTTTCAGTGAACATATGTTCGCACATCTCCGGAGTATATTCCTCGGAGGATATTGTCTATGTTCAGCTTTCATAGATAATATTGTACCGAACAGTTCTGCAGAGTGTTTGTCCTCTTTTATGCTCCTCGAAAACAACTTGTGGGTTTCCATTGCTCATATCCTCACCAGCTCTCTTGGTTATTTTCCATCATTTTCATTTTAGCCATTTCTGGTGGGCATGAAGGCATGTCTGACAGCAGTTTATATTTCCTGGCTAACTAATAAAGTTGAGCAGCTTTTCCTAGGCTTATTTGCCACCTGGGTCTCTTCTTCAGGAACTTCCTGTTCCTCTTGCTCTTTTCCTCTTGCTCCTATTGATTTCTAAGTATTTCTGATATATTTGGGACGTGAATTGTTTATCAGATACAGACATTGAAGTTAACTTTTGTTTTTTTTGTTTTGTTTTTTTAAATTTTTATTTAATTTTGAGAGAGAGACAGAGACAGAGCACAGGCTGGGGAGGGGCAGAGAGAAAGGGAGACACAGACTCCAAAGACGGTTCCAGGCTCTGAGTTGTCAGCACAGAGACTGATGCGGGGCTCAAACTCACAAACCAGGAGATCACAACCTGAGCCCAAGTCGGATGCTTAACCGACTGAGCCACCCAGGTGCCCCTACACTCTTAATTTCATCTTCTGATGCACAGATGTCTTTAATTTTAGTGTAGTCTAGTTTAATAACCCTTTATTCTACCAGATATCAAAACTTGATATGAAGCACATGAATTAAGACACTGTAGAACTGGTCCAAGAATAGACAAATAGACCAATGGAAATACAGATTTCAGGAATGGACTTCCACATATACGGTCACAAAGCAACATTGCAGAGCACTGGAGAAAGGGTAGTCTTTTCAATAAGCCATGCTGGATCACCTTGATATCCACATGGAAGAAATGAATCTTGACCCTAACATGTACCATGCACCAAAACCCTTCCCAAGAGGACTATAAATCTAAATGGGAAAGGTAGAATGATACAAATTAAGAAAACATTGAGGAGCGCCTGGGAGGCTCAGTCAGTTGAGTGTCCAGCTTCGGCTCAGGTCATGATCTCACGGTTCATGGGTTCGAGCCCAGCGTCGGGCTCTGTGCTGACAGCTTAAAGCCTGGAGCCTGTCTTCAGATTCTGTGTCTCCCTCTCTCTCTCTGACCCTCCCCTGATCGCACTGTCTCTCTCTGTCTCTCCAAAATAAATAAAAAAACATAAAAAAATTAAAAAAAAGAAAACATTGGACATCTTTATGACCCTGAGGTAGGCAAAGACATGATGAGTGCCCACCACAGCAGAAAGAATGATAAATAGTATGCATGTTTCTGTCCAGTGCTCCATCTCACGTCTTTGTCGTTTTGTTTTAGATGTATGGCAACTGTATTTCGTTTTGCTAACCAACCCCATCATCTTTACCTTTTATGGCTGGATTCAGCTCATTACATTTAGTTGAATTGTAACATATTAAATTTCTGGGTGCCCAAGTGGCACAGTTAGTTAAGTGTCCGACTCTAGGTCTCAGCTCAGGTCGTGATCCCACAGTTTGTAAATTTAAACCCCACATCGGGCTCTGCGCTGATTGTGCAGAGCCTGGTTGGGATTCTCTCTCTCCCCTCGGCCCCTACCCCACTTGTGCCCACTCTCTCTCAAAATAAAAAGTAATTTTAAAAAGTACTATATTAAATTTCATGCCTTTTATTATTTTATGTTTACTATTTATTTTACTTTGCTGATATTTCTACTCTTTCCCTTTTCCTATTTTTGCTGGTTTGGCCTCTTTTCTCTTAATTCCCATCTAGTTCTTAATGTCTTGGGATTCCAATAGTTTGGAGATTTGATTCTTTTTATCGGTATCCGCCTTCACCTTCCTTACAACTGTGATGACCTATATTTTCTCTATTACTAGAGCCAATAATGTTGTCATAGATTTGGATCTAGTAATAGAGGTGCGTGATTGATTTGCCTTTCCCTCCTCATTTCACTCAGTAGATTTTCCCAGGGTATTTTAAAATTTCCACTTAGTAAAAATCTTATTTATTCCAGATGCCCAGTTACATTATTATTTATTCACATATAACTTCATATTATGAGAATGATTTCTCAAGACTGCTTTCCTCTGATTTTGAGGTTTATGTTACTATATAATTTATAATTGTTTAGACTATTCGCTGGAGTATTCTGAGATATGAATGCTTTTATGTCTAAAATCGTCTTTTGCTCTGACAGAAGAAGGTATCAAACTAGGATGGGTTTAAAATTCTCGGATCTCAGTCAGCCCTTTTCTCTCAGTAATTTGTAGATGTTTTCTTCAGATAGATCCCTATTGTTGCAAATAAAAAGTCTAGTGTCATTGTGAGCCCTTTCTGTTGTGAATAACATGTTGTTTCTACCTGGAAGTGTTTGGGGTTTTCTTTTTATGCTTTAAATTCACTGCCAAATCAGATTTGGGGTTGATTTGGTTCTTCTGGGAGTCAAGGATTGGGGGAGGATCAATGAGTTAGGGCCCAATAAGATTAGATAATCTAAAGCCTATAGATGTGATTCATATTGGAGCAGTGAGTGACAATCAGGAAATTCTTGAGGTTTTATAAGCGTTGGAGATGTAAGTATCTGAAAGCATTGATTAGCCCATGAGGGTTATTGATTGGCATGTGGAGGTGGTGAATGATTGATTGCAAGTCTAGGATGACAAGTCATTGGGAGTCAGTTTGGTGGCCCTAAAGGAGTCATTGACTGGGACCTGTGGCTATCGGTACATGCAGGACTGTGCGTTAGTATGAGATGGGCTGTTATTGAAGGTTTGATGGAAGCCCCTCATTCTATGTATGGGCTGTGAGTTACGGGGTCTACAGGAGGTCAGGTTTGGCCCTCAAAGGGCATTGAGTGGATCAATGGTTGGTTTTCTACTGAGGGTCTATCGCCTGTACTGGTGATTATTTGAGGAGCCTATGGAAACCAGTTGATGATACCATGTGAGACACGGTTTTGTCGAGTAGTATGGGTTACTGATTTAGGAGCCTATGCAGGCATGCTGGTCTTCAGGACCCAGACGCATGTTGGGGAAGGGAGGCAATGACTTTATGTTTTCATTGATGGCAGAAGAGGGTGGGCTTTATAAGTTGCCCAGAACATATACTGAATTATACAGAAACTCAGTTTATATACATATGACATGATCACCCCCCAGCCAGAGCACTTTAAGGGCAGCAGGAAATAGAAGCTGTATTTTTGGGGTGACTCTGCCATGTACAGAATACCATATGGCATAGTGACCCAGCCCGCAGGTCCGTCAACGCAGGTCCTGAGGGAGGGAGTGAGAATTGGGGGGCAGGGGGCACAGAGAATGGAGGCAAGACAAAGTTTCTGATCAAGCCTCAGTTTATTGAGAAAACACAGGCATCTTATAAAGAGCAGAAAGCGCAGGTCGGCTGCCAAGAAACAGGGTCACGTGAAGGGGCTAGGGTAAAGAAAAAACAAAAGCTGCAGTTTTAGCACAGCGTCTGAGGAGCCGATAAGAAAGCCCAGCCAAGCTGTCTCTGGCCTTGAGCTGGGAGTGATAACACTGTCCAGCCCTGCAGGTGGCTGATCTTAGGTCAGGGCACACATCTCTTCCCCTGGCAGCTCTTCTGGCAGCTCTCCACAGCATAGTAGTTAAGAAAATGTACTACAGAGCCAGGCATACCTGGGTCTGAGTCCCTGTCCTTCCCCCTAATCTGAGTGATCTTGGGGCAGATGTCTTTTTTTTGGGGGGGAGGACAGATGTCTTAATATCTCTGAACATCTCTATCTGATGTTAAATGGGAATAATAATAGTGGAATACCTAGTACCCTGGAGGAGTTTGAAAATTAAATGAAGTACCTAATAAAACATGTCCTGCAACCTTGTAATAATAGCAATATTTAATATCAATGGAATATGTTCCAGGTAACAAGTAGGAGCGAGTGCTTCAGAGACTTTATACCATTTACCTCCAACAGCCCTGTGAAACAGGTGTTTTCATCCTCAATTTTAAGATGAAGGAACTCAGACCAAAGTGACTCCCCCCAGATTCAAGCTAGAACATAGAAGACCTGGAATTCAAAGGCTCATTCATTTTCTACCAAATCCTATGAGTATTTTTTTCATATTATACGCTAATACTTGCTATTGGTTTTACTAAACTTCTCTCTTTCACAGTATCCAGCACAGAGAGCCACCACCTTGGTGCCCCCAGAAAGCATCTATGGGGTGAGAGCTGAATGACTATGTGGGCAGTGTCTTTCCAGGGTTTCTTGGAATCTTTGTGGCGTCCTCGGGTCAGACCCCGTAGTGGAGGCTGCCGGCCCCAGCAGCTGGTTTGAGTCCACAGATGCCCACCTGACTTCAAGCTCCTGGGAAGAGCCTAGTCGTCAGCAAGAGAGCCTGAGGGCTAAAGCCTGGCGGGAACATGCCAGCTAACCGGAGGTCTCCCCGGTGCTCCTGGGTCCCGGCTGCAGATGGACACGGCGGCCTGTGTGAGGTGAGCAGGGAGAGGACCCCAGGGGCAGGAATTTGTTCAGTGAGGAGACAGCCCCGACCAGGGCCTCAGGGAAGGGGCAGGTGGGCCACAGAAGCAGCAGATTCCAGGCTCCCAGATCACCATCCACCTGCTGTCCCACATCCAGAGCCCTGCGTGTTTCAGTGGACATGTGACGTGGCTGATGGAGGAGAGGTGGGATTGGGAGGGCCACCCTACGTTTGGGATCCGAGCCAGAGAGATGCTCCTCCCGGCCCCCAGCAGAGGCCCTGCCCTCTCTACTGGCTCTTCACAGACGCCCAGCTCATCCACACTAGACCCTCATTTTCCCTTTGTGTCTGGGGATTTGCTGATTTTTCCTCTATCCTTATCTAGGCAGAAAAATCCCTTTTCTTTGGAACTGAGAGGATGGCAGGGAAATAGGGTGACAGCATTCTCCAGGGTCCTTCTAGGTCTTCCTCCTCTTTTCAAAGATGATAAAATGGCCTGAGAAGGGACATGACTTATTCCGGCCACTCAGATCGTGAGCGACAGCACTGGACTGGGACCAGGTCTCCTGAATGCGTCCTCCCCCCTTGCCACCGTACAGCCAAGACCAAGTTTCCCGCTAAAACTTCCCTCTTGAGAATCTGTAAACAGGAGACTGTGAGGAAAGAGCCAGACCCTGCCCAACAGCCGCCTGCTTCACACCTTTCTGGATGCTGTCACGTCTGGGACAGGCTCCTTGTCACAGGGGCTTAGGGTCATGTGGTCATCAGGATCATATTAAACCTAAAAAACACATTTTGGTTTTCATTATTTTTCAATAAAATGTCAGAAAATGCAGGTAAACAGAAAGAGGAGAATAAAACGTTACTTGTAATCCCAGCATTACCCAAAGTTAACCATTGTTAATATTTAGCTATATTTTCTTTTAGCTGATTTTCCCTTTGCATGCACACACATGTATGTATGTGGGTGTATGTACAGGGCTGGGAGTGTGCACATGTACCCTACACATATGCATGATATCGCTCAAGGTTAAAGATGGAATCACAGAATTTGGTGCTTCCTTTTTATTTTTATTTTTTATTTTTTAACTTTATACATTTGTTTTGAGAGGGGGAGAGAGAGAGCACATGAGCAGGCCAGGGCAGAGAGAAAGGGAGACAGAGAGAGAATCCCAAGCAGACTCCGCACCATTAGCACAGAATCAACCCAACAAAGGGCTCGATCTCACGAACTGAGATCATGACCTGAGCCAAAACCAAGAGTTGGATGCTAAACTGACTGAGCCACCCAGGTGCCCAATTTGACAGTTTAACATAGTTTTCTAGGCACTAAGTATTTTTTTCTTCACAGAGACATAACACACTGCATTATGTCCTTTAGATAAACTTTAATTTTTTTTATTAAAAAAAAATTTTTACATTTATTTATTATTGAAAGACAGACAGAGCACAAACAGGGTAGGGGCAGAGAGAAAAGGAGACACAGAATCTGAAGCAGGCTCCAGGCTCTGAGCTGTCAGCACAGAGTCTGACACGGAGCCCGAACCCACGAACTGCGAGATCGTGACCTGAGCCGAAGTCAGTTGCTCAACCGACTGAGCCACCCAGGTGCCCCTCGACAAACTTTAATTTAACCCATCCACTGTGTGTGCATTTCAGGTTTTCTGTTGTGATTAACACTGCTGTGATGAAATTCCTATGCTGAAATCTTTTTGCCCAAGTCACTGAAATTATATTTGGGTCAAAGGAATAAGGGCATTGAATGGCAAATGAAATGCCACCTAACCGCAGTGCCCTTCTACCTGTGGAGGTGTTTAGGCTCTGCTCTGTCATATCCATCACAGACCCACAGTTTGAGGCCACAACAATGTGGTCCTCCCCAGTCTTTCTACAAGTGGCCTCTTGCACAGCGGGTGGGTAGGAATTTCTAGATGACTGATTCTGGGCTCTACAAGGCACATTTCTCCACTCATCTCTTCTTTCCCAGCCATAGATCTCTGCCCCTTTGAAGAGGTGCCAAAAGAGATGGCCTTGTTGACCAAGGCCTTGTTGAATGCCATTTATTCCCTTATTTCTTTGTTAGGTTGTTGGTTTTTCCATCTGATGTCAGAGGGCAGGGGATGGGCAGAGATACCAACGAATGGATAAAAATGTCCGCAGGGGTAGAGAGCAGCCGGCAGGACCAGGAAATAGGGGCTGAAGCTGGAAAACAGGCAGAAGGGTCAGTGATGGCCGGAATAGCCACAGGTACACGCTGAAGGGAACATGATGCACTTGCTGGAGAGAGAGGATAGCCAAGGGACCCAGGGCACCATTGAGAGTGCAATGGAACACACAGAGGAAGCGGGAAACAGAAGCCAGGGGCAGCAGAGAAACCAAGAAATAGTCACTGGAGCTGGAGAAGTGGAGAGCAAGGAAAAGCAAGCTGATCTGAGAACAATAAGAGGGAGCTCAAAATAGGAGCAGGGACCAGAAGATAGAGGAATCAGGTAGCAGCCAGAAGGAGCAGGGACCAGCTGCTAAGGCTGTAGAACAGGTGGAAGGGTAGGAAAGGGACCGACCTGTGGGACAGTTGGAAAGTCAGAGAAAGGGCTCCCAGGCTAAGGAGTAGCTGAGGACACTGGGAGCCGCATGGAACAAGGAATAGTCTCTAAGGTTGGGGAGCAGCTCAAGGGAACAGCAAAGCTGTGCTGGACACTGGCTGTCTACTACAAGTCCCAGGGGCTAACCAGAGGACGAGGACACAACCAAGCGGGCATTCAACGTTTGTCTGGTGTTGGAGAGCAACCCGAGTGAGCAGAGAGCAGCAAGAGGTACTAGTGAACAGGTGAAAGGCATAGTAGCCATTCCTGAAGCCAGTTAGCAGCCAGAGGCCCCATGAGACAGGCACTGGGGTGAAGGGACAGTTGCAGAAGCCGGGAAGAGGCTGAGGAACCACCAGAGTTCCCTGGAATAGGGTGACAGGGATTTCCTGGGATGTGGGACTTCAGTGCTAAAACAGAGGAAGCCCTGGACAACCAGGACGGTTGGTCACCCTCCCCAGGAAACACCCGGAGGAACCAGCAAATAGACATGATGGAAATGATGGAAAAGGTGAAAGTGCAGAATCGCGCATGGTACAGAGTGCACGGAACTCGTAGACTTTGGTGATCAAGAGCCTAGGCTAGGCGCCCGGTCTACCAGCTCTCCACAAAGTGCAGCCCCCAGACCAGATGCGGGAGCATCGAGTGACGGTGTATGAGAAATGCATTCCAGGACTTCCCAAGGCACAGGGAAGAATTGGGACTGGACAGCAGTCAGAGGACTCAAAGGGCCATCAGTCTGTGTCAAGCAGAAGGAACAAGAAAGGCTCATCAGGTCCAGGGAACAGCCAGATAGACTAGGGCACAGTCAGAGGACTAATGATCAGCTAAAGGGAAAACCATCTAAGGAAACACAGGATAGTCAAGAGGCAGCTGGGAGCAGTCAAAGGGAAGAAGAAACAGGAGGCATGGAACAGGTAGAGGAATCCAGGGACAATCAGGAAAGAGGCCAGGGACAAGGGACGTTTAGAAGGAACAGTAAACAGTGGAACCAAGGAAGAGTCAGATGGGGACTGTGCAGAGGGAATAAGGACCAGCAGAGGGAGCAGCAGGGTGCTGTGAGGGACCAAAGTGGGCAGGAGAAGCAAGGGAAAGCCAGAGGGAGGAGCATAGGGATACCAACAGTCCCAGGGAACAGGGAACAGTCAACGGGAGCAGGAAAGATCAGAGCAACTCCAGCCAAGGGCAGACATACAGAGAGGCTGGCTATCTAGCCTCTGGTGAGGGCACAGTGAGCCAAGAAGTCACCGCACACTTTCAGCCAGCCCAGCGAGCATGCTGGAAGCTCTTCTGCTAGGCTGGGACAGGCTGCGGAAAGGGAAGGTCGTATCACAGGAGTTGATACAGAAATGCTCTCGGGCACGAGTGAGGGCAGCCCCAGAGTGGGAGGACTGAGCCCTAAGCGGGCTGCAGGGTGGGACAGAGTGGCTGGCCTGGGATACAGTGGGTAGGGAGCGGTCAGTCCCGGCTGCCCAGCCAGTGCTGGGGACGAGAGCACACAGTGTGCTGCCTCTGGTGATCCCGAAGGGACACGCTGCTGTGTGGGCCACTGGGGAGCCGTGAGGAGCAGGAGTGGGGGGGGGGCTCTCCCCTAGGATGGAGGAAGGCCTGGTAGGGGTCCTGGTGGTGGCAGGGACACGTGCCAGCCTCCATGGTAGAAATGAGCCAGAAAATCAAACCTTCTCATGTGGCAGATGAGGCTGGAATCTGGGTGAATCTGTACCGGCGACTTTCTACCCAAATTCCTGGCACCAAAATGTCCCCTCCCAAATGTCCCTTCTGTTTTTGTGGGGAAGGGATCAAAGAGAGACATCTGTGAGCAGTGTACCTTGTATGTATTCATCTTGTGTCTGTTAGTGCTCATAATGCTTGTCATGGTCTTTGTACCCTTTCCCTGAGAATGTGGCCTTAGTGACTCCAAGGGAAGGACAGGCACATGAGGGTGGTCTTTCGTCCACCAGCTTGGGCCGCTGGAGTTGTTAAAATGTTTAAGAGTGTCAAATGATGGAACATTTTCATTCTTTCCTACTGGTTGGTAAATAGCCACCCTTGTCCTTCCCCCCTGAGGCTTGTCCCCTATGTCACCCACACACCTGCTGGCCTGGCCTGGGGAGCCAGCAAGCTGGTCGGGAGGATGGGCAGGCAAAATGAGAGCTTCCCTCAAGGCTGACCCCAGGGCTCTCCCTGGTTGACTGCTCTGGGCGAAGAAGGGGGCACAGGTCAGGTGTGTTGCTAGGGGCCCAAGTGGAGGTCCCGCGCTCAGGACCCCTCAGAGCTGTGCTCAGGAGAGCTGGTGGGTGGAGAAGTGCGGGCCACACTCTGGTGCTTGGAGATCTGCCTCCAGGAGCGACTGGTGGTGGAGAAGGTATTGCGAGTTCCCTGCCTGCTCGGTGCCCCCGAGCGGTCACCAACAAGGGGAGGGTGACCCAGTCCTCCAAAGTAAATAAAGTTCCTCAGTTCCTCAGAGTCAGATCATTGGATCTTTTCTTTGACACTTAGCGCATCTTCTGTCTCGTTTAGGATGTCTTCACCCACCGCAAGACCTGAACAAATATTCACCTAAATTTTATTTATTTATTTATTTATTTATTTATTTATTTATTTATTTATATTTTAGAGAGAGAGCACACAAGCAGGGGAGAGGGGCAGAGAGAGAGAGAGAGAGAGAGAGAGAGAGAGAGAGAGAGAGAAGAAAATCTTAAGTGGGGTCCATGGTCTGCACGGAGCCTGACTCAGGACTCTATCCCACGACCCTGGGATCATGACTTGAGCTGAAATCAAGACTCAGATGCTCAACCAACTGAGCCACCCAGGTGCCCTCACTTAAATCTTCTACTAGGAGTTTCAGAGCTTTGGTTTTCTTGAAACTTTTGATTCTTTTGAAATCATTTTAAAATTTGGGGCACCTGGGTGGCTCAGTCGGTTAAGCCTCCAACTTCAGCTCAGGTCATGATCTCCTGTTTGTGGGTTCGAGCCCCGCATCGGGCTCTGTACTGACAGCTCGGAGCCTGCTTCCGATTCTGTACCTCCCTCTCTCTGTGCCCCTCCCTGCTCATGCTCTGTCTCTCTCTCTCTGTGTCAAAAATAAATAAAACATTAAAAAAAGAAATAAATTAAATTAAATTAAAGAGAAGTTACAAGAATAGTACAAAGAACTGTGTATGCCCTTCATTCAAAATCACCCAACTGCTAACATCTTGCCACGTTTACTCTCTCTCTCTTCTTGATGTATGCGTGTACGTTTGTATGTAGGTGTATATGTTTATACACACAGATATATTTAAAACTTTATTTTCTGAACCATTTGAGAGTAACTCACAGACACAATTCCCCCTAACCCCTAAATACTTCGATTTGTATCTCTTGAGAACAAACACATCATGTATTATCTAATTATCTAACATATACTATGCAATTTCCTTTATAGCATTTCCCCCGATCCAGGATCCAGGCCATCTTCCTGTATTGTGTTTACTTGTCACGTCCCTGTAGTCTTTAATCAGGAAGAGTTAGTTCCCCAGCCTTTCCTTGACGGTCATGACACTGAACATTTGGGAGAATGTCCCTCAATTCGAATTTGTTTCCAGCCTCCTCATAAGATTTAGATTATTCATTTTTTTTCCTCAGAAATATCACAAAAATGAGGCCGTGTTCCTCTCAGTGCTTCCTGTCGGCAGGCATTCAAGATCAATTTATCCTTTCTTGATAATATTAACTTTGATCACCCATGACTAAGGTAGTGTCTGTCAAGTACTAACTATAACCTGACCATCTTTCCCTTTGTAATTAAAAACCATTTTGTGGGGAGATAATTTGGGACTATGTAAATATCCTATTGCTCAGACTTCTGTTCTCTGATTTTAGCATCCAGTGGTGATTCTTGTAACAGTTAATTACTGTGCTGTTTCCCTAATGATATTGTTCTAATCCCATCATCTCTCCTACATTGGTTAGTTGGCGATCTACTACAAGGGGAAAGTATTCCTCGCTCCGACTGCTGAAAGTATAATTGCATGCCAGGCACAGTGAGCACACCTCGATTTGTCATTAGTCACCTAGAGCTAGAGCTTCTTGGAGAAAAGACAGACTTCAGGGCTAAAGCAGAGAGAGTACAAAACGATCCTTGGAGAATTCATTGTGCTGGAAGGTAACGAAGTGCTCAAGAGATGGGGACATGTCGAAAGGACACAAGGAGCTCCTTGTGTAGTTCTCTGCCAACCATGTATTGCCTCCTGGGCAATAATACACATACAGAATTATTCCATCTCCAAACAAGTCTACTGGTGTTGAAATTTTACCAGTTAAAGTATAGACAACTCAGCTGCCTTTCAATCCCTTTACCATCACCAGTTTATATACAGTTGTCTGAAATATTTCCCTTACCTACATGGAGATCCACAATAGACAATGCTAGACTTTTTGCTTTGACCCTCAAACACAGTTGAGGAAAAAACTCAAGAGGTGGGGCACTGGGTGGCTCAGTTAAGTGTCCGACTCTTGATTTTGGCTCAGGTCATGATGTCATGGTTCATGGGATTGAGCCCCATGGGCCGACAGCACAGAGCCTGCTTAGGATTCTCTCTCTCCCTCTGTCTCTGCCCCTCCCCTGCTCGTGCTCTCTTTCTCTAAAAATAAATACATAAAAATTTAAAAAAGAAAGAAAACTCGAAAGAAGGAGGAATGTCTGTTGTATCTACTCATATGTTTGCTTTTTTCCATTTTTCCTTCTTTCCTGATGTTCCAGTTCCTTCTCTTATTATCTCCTTTCTGTTTAGAGATCTTCATTTATCCATTCTTTTAGAGTAGGTCTGCTGGTGACAAATTTTCTTAGTTTTCTTTCTTCTGAGAATATCTTGATTTCCTTTTCATTTCTTCTTAATAACAGCTTTACTGATAATAACTTCCATACCATAAAATTTACCCATTTAAAGTGTACAGTTTACTGTTGTTTATATTTATGGGTAGGACCAACCACCACCACAATCAATTTGACAACATTTCCATCACCTCAAAAAGAAGCCCCATTTCATTTAGCCCCACCCCACCCGTTCCCTGCCTGCCCTATCCTTAAGCAACCCCTAATACGCCTTCTGTCTTCTAGACCTCACTGTTCTGGACAGTTCACATGATGGGATCCTATAATCTGTGGCCTTTGGGTCTGGCTTCCTTCCTTCAGCATAATGTTACAAAGAGCTCCCACTGGCCAAATCTGGAACAATTCGAGTAGCAAAATAAATGATGATAGTCATTGATTATAACCTGATGAATAAAGCAGGAAGTCGCCAGTCCATATGATAGGTGGGCAGATTGTACGTAAGCAGGCAGACGGGGAAGAATGTAGCACGTTGGGTATGTACGTGCCGTGACGTATACCAGCACATCATCCCTTTTTGTGGCTGAACAGTATTCCATCGTATAGATGGGTCAACATTTTGTTTATCCATTTGTCAGCTGATGTACATTTGGGTTGTGTCCACCTTTTTGCCATTATAAGTAATGCCGCTATAAATACATGTGTACCCATTTTTATGTCGACATATATTTTCATTTATCTTGAGGCTACATATACCTAGGAATAGGATTCCTGGGTCAAATGGCAACTATGTTTCATCATTTGAGGAACTGCTAGACTGGTTCCCAAGGCAGCTGCACCATTTTATACTCCCCCAGCAACATAAGAAGGTTCCAGTTTCTCCACATCCTCACCAACACTTGCTTTCTGACTTTTTTTTCCAGTACACATTTTATTTTATTTTTGTTTTTTTATTAATAGTTTATCGCCAAGTTGGTTTCCGTATAACACCCTTATCTGACTTTTTGATTCTAGCCATCCTCATGGGTGTGAAGGAGTATCTCTTTGTAGTTTTGAGCCATATTTTCCAGATAACTAATGATGCCAAGCACCTTTTCATGTATGTATTGGCCATTGCCACTTCGTTTCTTAAGGATACTTTTGCCAGAGCCGGATATGGAATTCAGAGTGGATAGTTCTCTTCTTCCAGCACTTGAAAACTGCTGGGCCACTTTCTTCTCCCCTCCCTGGTTTCTGATGAGAAATCCACTGTCACTTTAATTGTTTTTCCCCTGGAGGTAAGTTGTGCTTTCTCTCTTACTGATCTCAAGATTTTTTCCTTTGTCTTTAGTTTTCTGAAGTTTGATGATAATGTGTCTTGGTATAGATTTCTTTGGCTTATCCTTTTGGGGTGCTCTCAGCTTCTTGAATCTCTACGTTGATATTTTTGCCAAGTTTGAGAATTTTTCAGTCGATGTCTTCAAATACTCTTCCAGCCCCACACTCGTTCTCCCCTCCTCCCAGGACTCCGCTGACACCAATGCCAGATCTCGATCTCCTGTTAGAGTCTCCCAGGTCTCTGAAGCTCGCTCATTTTTTCCAACCAATTTTCTTTCTGTTCATATTGGGTCATTTCCATCGTTCCATGGTCAAGTTCTCTGAGTCTTTCCTCTGTCCTGTCTATTCTACTATTGAGCCCACAGTTGAGGTTTAAATTTTCAGTCCTTGTATTTTTCAGTTCTGAAATTTCCATTCAGTTCGTCTTTATATCTTTTCTTTCTTTCCTGAGACTTTCTATTTTCAAATTTCTTTAAAGTATATTGAAACATTTTTATGATAGCTGCTTTAAAATTCTTGTCAGATGATTCTAACATCTGTCCTATCTCAGTGTTAGTGTCTGTTGATTGTCATTTCTTGTTCCAGTTGAGATTTTTCTGCTTCTTCACATGATGCCTGATTTTCAGTTATGTCCTGGATATTTTGGGAACTATGAAACTTTGGATATTATTTAAGTCTTGTGTTTAACGGGCCTCCTCTGACACTGCTCTGCTAGAAAAGGAGAATCTGCTTTTTCTGGAGAGAATTCTGAAGAGGATTCAGAAAAATCCTCCTTACTGCCAGGTGGAGGTAGAAATTCAAGTTCTCCACTTGGCCTCCTTTGACACCCCAGAAGGGGCCAAGCGCCTTGTTGCTACTGGGCAGAGGGTGGAATGTCAGGTTTTCACCAGGCCACCTCTGACACCACCCCAGTGGGAAGACCCAGGACACTCATTGAGTCCGGGGTGGCAATCCAAGATCCCCACAGCCTAAATTGACGTTCTGGGGGAGGGGTCTCATTACCCACAGGCTGGAATGAAAATCCAAGCTCCGCATTCAGCCTTTGCTGATAAGAATGGGAGTAGGGGCACAGTTTTTCTGTGATGCCTGGCTGGAACACGGCAATATTACTCAGGTTTTTCTCTCTTGCTACGTTGCCTTTTTCCTGGTACTTGAATTAATGAAAGCAGGCTTTCTTGGGCTATTTCTGTCTTGTGCCAGTTGGCATTCTAGGTTGCTGGTTTCTCTAGCACATAGTCCAAGATATATGGGGCAAAAAGAAAACTCAGGGAAATCTCCACTGTATCATTCCTCAGGTCCTGAGGATCATGGAAGGTTTGCCTCCCTCTATCCAACGGACAGAGTGTTCTTATCTTTGTTTCATATATAATTTCCAGGGGTTTTAGTTATACTCAGCAAGAGACATAGGAAGAATTATGTTTATTCCATTTTGGTCCCATTGGTAATTTTTAACTTAATTAATTTTTTTTAATGTTTGTTTATTTTTGTGAGAGAGAGAGAGAGGGAGAGAACAAGAATGGGAGGGGCAGACAGAGAGGGAAACACAGAATTGGAAGCAGGCTCCAGGCTCTGAGCTAGCTGTCAGCACAGATCCCGATGTGGGGCTCAAACCCACGAACTGCGAGATCATGACCTGAGCCAAAGTCGGACACTTGACCGACTAAGCCACCCAAGCGCCCCTAACTTAATTTTTGAATAGGTAATGCATTCACATGGTTCTCTCCTTCAATTCCCAGATCTCTCTAGTCAGAAAACCATACGTGGTTAGTTTGTAAGTGGGTGGGTATATGCTTAGAGATTATGCAAATAAAAGCATTTAAGAAAATATTCTGAATCTTTTTCAGAGTAGGTATCATTACTATTATGTTAAACACTGATTTTTTAATTACTAATTTTTAACTTTTTGTCATGAAATTTTACACACATTTTGAATAATGCTGCCATAAGTATCCTTGACCATGCCTCTTATTACACATATATGCATATTCAGATTGGGCATATTTCCACGAATGGAATCACTGTGTCCTAGTATATGCATGTTTCAACATTACCCAATAAAGAAAAATGCTTTCCAACGTGGTTGCACCAGTTTACATCAACAATATGAGAGTTCTCATTGCACCATATTCTCCTCAACACTTTGTAGTATCAGTCTTTTTCATTGAGGACATTCTAGATGTCATATAGTGGTGTCTCACTGTGGTTTAAATTAGCATTCCCTGGTTACCAAGGTTAAGCCCTTTTCATGTCTATCAGAACCTTGGGTCTTCCGCCTTTGTAAAATGCCTGTTCAGATGTTTTGCCCACTTTTCTACTTGGTGCTCTCTTTTCTTCTTATTCATTTGTAAGAGTTCTTTACATCCTCTAGATATGAACCTTTTGACAGTACTATGTGTTGCAGATATCTTCTACACTGTGGCTTTCTTTTTTTCCTCTTATAATGCTGTCTTTTAAATAAATAGAAGTTTTAAAACATATCATAGCCGGACATCAATCTTTTTCTTTATGATTAATGTTTTTTGCATCTTGTTTAAGAATTATTTTCCTAAGCTAAGGTCATATCTTTTTTCTGCTTTTTTTTTTTTTTTGGTGCCAAAATCTGGGAAGGAATTTTCTGTATTAATTTCAAAGGCTTTATTGTTTTGCCTTTTCTCCTAGGTTTCTTTTTATTCAATTCTAATTTATTCAATTCTATATTGCCACGGCCTGGCACATAATCAAGCAGTAAATGTGTGTAATTCCCACATTAACTGGAGGACTTAAATAGAGCGTAACTTAATCTTCACTTTTGAAAAAGAAGGACTGCATAAGTAAATGAATAAATGTACTACATACACAATGAATGCTGATACTTCAATAAGTGTTTTTCTTCTCTCACAAAATAAAATACAAAACCGGATACTGAGTGTGAACCCTATGTAATACATTATGGTATACGCCACTAAAAACAACTTCCTATTTGCCTTTTATCCAACCCCCCCAGTGCTGACCATACTGCCTTGAAAAGGATTGTGTTGTTACAGGGCTCCGTGTCATTCGAGGATGTGACCGTGAACTTCAGCAGGGAAGAGTGGCAGCATTTGGACCCTGTGCAGAGACGCCTGTACCGGGATGTGACCCTGGAGAACTACAGCCACTTGCGCGCAGTGGGTAAGCACAGCTGCCCTGTGTGTCTGCCAGGGGCTGCAGTGTGCTGTTTCCGTTCTCAGCTGCTGAGTGTTCTGGAACATCATAAGTGTGTGATGGTGTCATCCTTGATTGGTCCAAGATTCTTCAGTCCCTTTCCAGGACTATTATTATTACTCTGTTCCCAGTGAAATGCGTGATTACTTATCTGAAGGGCAAATGGAAATGTCACTGAAAGTCCCCTGAAACCCAATTCGCTGGACCCGATCCTGTATCATGTCCTGTGAACAGGGTACCAAGTTCCCAAACCAGAGGTCATCTTCAAGTTGGAGCAAGGAGAGGGGCCATGGACACTGGAGGGAGAAACCTCACATCAGAGCTGTTCAGGTGAGTGTCACCAGGGCAGATGGGGGACCTGAAAATAAATCGACTTTTTCTATAAGACACCGTCACCTTTGAGAAGCTGTGAAGATAACCTGCCTTGAAAGTTGTAAACTTTTGTTTATTGCAGATTGTTGACGGAAGTGCTTTGATACCTAAACGGCAGCTCTAAGTACAACTCCTGCAAATAGCCATTGTCTCCGTTGCTTGGCTTTCTAAGCGGAGAGCTGTCTCTAGTCTGCACCCTGGATCACATACACACCGCCTCACCGTATCGAAGGCCTTTTTATTCTTTCTAATCCACTCCCACCCTCCTTATCTTAGATTCATTCCTTGTGCGTTCAGGTATTCTAAAATTTCTTCCCTTTTATGCCAGTTCCACATACTCATTCGCTATATGGCCTCCTAGGGACAACTGACCTACTGTGTCCGATCTTTGAATTTGTGCGGTATTCTTTTAAAGCCTGGAGTGTTAGTTTAGGAGTAGGTATTCTTAGTGTACGTAAATTATATTGCACCGTGTGTCTTAATTCTGTTCCTTTTTCTCACTCATCCCTGAGGGCTCTCCATATTGCAGTGTATTCCTCTGGCTTCATCCCATAAAACTGCTGCAAGGCATTTCCCCATGTGCCAACCCCACATCTTTACTTCACCATTCACCCATTGGCAGGACCCACGGCTGTTGCTAAATGAAGCTCCCAGCTAATACAAGCAATTCTATGAGAACTTTCTACAGCAGCGTTCCCTTATGGAGGGTGAGAATGTCTCAGGGATGTTTACAGAAGAAGGGATTTGCCTAATCATTGTGTATTTTCATCTTTTGTATTTTCATCCATTGTATTTCATCATTTGACTGAGTGCCACCATATTGTTCTCAGAGTATCTATACTAGTGATAGGGCACAGGTATTCTTGCTTTCCTAGAGCTTCTGCCAACGATCAATAGAACCAAAATTTCTCATTTTTTGGCCAACAGTGGGTTATAAAGTGTGGCATCTCATTTTTCATTTCACATTTCTCCAATACCTGGTTTCAGCCTTTCATGACTGACGTGTTGTGGTCTCTTTGAGTTTCCCCTTCTTTGAGTGACCTTATTCATGTTCCCCGTGTTTTGCTTGAGTTTCCTGTCTTGTTCTTCTTTCTTTTCTTCAATTCTATCTGTTCACATTTTTATTGTTAGCTTTTCTTTTCTTTTTTTTTTTCATTTAAAAAAAATCTAATTTAGGGGCGCCTGTGTGGCTCAGTCAGTTGAGCGTCCGACTTCAGCTCAGGGCATGATTTCACAGTTTGTGGGTTCGAGCCCTACATCAGGCTCTGTGCTAACAGCTCAGAGCCTGGAGCCTGCTTCTGATTCTGTGTCTCCCTCTCTCTCTGCCCCTCCCCTATTCATGCTCTGTCTCTCTCTGTCTCTCAAAAATAAATAAAATAAATAAAATAAATTTATTTTAATCCAAGTTAGGTAGCATATAGTGTAGCATTGGTTTCAGGAGTAGATTGGGTGATTCATCCCTTCCAGTGCTCATCATAACAAGTGTCCTTGTACCCATCACCCATCTAGCCCATCCCCCCCTCACCCACCTCCCCTCTAACAAGCCCTCAGGTTGTTCTCTATTTAAGAGTCTCTTATGGTTTCCTCTGTGTCTTACTGATTTTCATCCAATTTATTACCTGTCCTTTTTTCCAGCCTTCTCCTCTTCATTATCCCCATATGTGAGGTTGCCCTAGGGACCCTGCCTACTGTCCACCAGTCTTTCCTTCATATACATGCAAGGATTCATCCACATTGAATTCTGATGACTCTGCTTTGGATATCCCCAGTCTGGTTTTCTCTGGTACTTTATTTATTTACATACTTAAAAAATTGTTTTAATGTTTATTTTTGAGATACAGAGAGAGAGAGAGAGAGAGAGCACGAGCAGGGGAGGGGCAGAGAGAGAGGGAAACACAGAAGCTTCTCTGAGAAGGCTCTGGGCTCAGGCTTCAGGCTCTGAGCTGTCAGCACAGAGCCCAACACACGACTTGAAGTCACAAACTGTGAGATCATGACCTGAGCTGAAGTCCAACATTTAACTGACTGAGTCACCCAGGTGCCCCTATGTACTTATTTTTATGGTTATTTATTTTGAGAGAGGGGGAAGAGAGAGCGTCAGGGAGGGAGAGAGAGAGAGAGCAGGGGAGTGGCAGAGAGAGAGGGAAAGAGAGAATCCAAAGCAGGCTCTGCACCATCAGTGCCCAGTGTGGGGCTCAAAGCCACAAACTGTGAGATGACTTGAGCTGAAACCAAAGAATCCAATGCTCAGCAGACTGAGCCACCCCGCTGCCCGTGGTACTTTATTGTCTTAATTTTTAAATTTTATTTTAGAGAGAGAGGGGGTACGAGCAGGGGAGAGGGGCCAAGAGAGAATCCCAGGCAGGCTCCATGCTCAGTGGGGAGCCTGACACAGGGCTCAAACCCACAACTCTGGGATCATGACCTGAGCCGAAGTCAAGAGTCCGACGCTCAAGTAACTGAGCCACCCAGGTGCCCCTTCACTGGTAACTTTAGTACTAGGTTTAGCTACCTAGAAAGTTCCCCTAAGATGTTTCTCTTGATCTTTAGTACATAAGAAATTTGAATTATCATCTCATGCAATACCTTCTCACCTTGCAAATCCTGTCACATTCTTTCAGTGCTTCTTAAATCTTTCAGGTCTTTTAAAATTAATCACCCTGCATTCCTAGTGCTTTTCCATTTTTGCAAAAATCATTTGCGGTTCTCAATTCATCTTCTTAATTCCCAGTAATATTACCTAAAACCAGCTTCTTATTTTCTTATGCTTGGATTATGTCGATTCTAGTCCTGATTGAATTTGCTGATTCCATTCTTTTCATTAGTTCACAGGTGTCATTACCTAAAACACTCTGTTTATCTTGTCCTCTGCGTTATGACACAAACCAACAATTACTCCCCATTACTTAGTATGTCTTCATTCAACTCTTCTTTCAAAGAGATAAACAATATGGCCACATATTTCCAATTCAAACTTGTATCTGTATATTTTCTAGAACCTTTCCTCATCTTCGTTTTAAACATTTATATGCTTTATTGATATTGTTGTCAGGAACTGATAATTTATCAATGTAAATAATTCTATGCATTTTGACAAATGCATACAGACATCTATCCACCACGACCACTGTCAAGATACAGAGCAAGAAAAGACATCAAGCCCCTTTGTTGTCCCTCCTTCCCACGACTTCTGACCCTGAAATATACCGATCGTTTTTCTGTCCTTATAGGGTTTGCCATTTCTAGAATGTCATATCTTTGGAATCATATAGCATGAAGGTTTTTAAGCCTGGCTTCTTTCCCTTAGCATAATGCATTCAAAACTCATTCATCCTATTGTGTGTTTTCATTGGTTGTTATTTTTTATTGCTGAATCATATTCCACTGTATAAATGTACCAGAGTTTGTTTATCCACTACTTGAAGTGCTATTTGGATGGTTTCCAGTTTGGGTGACTCTGAATAAAAGTGCTATAAAATCTATTTACTGATTATGCATGCTGAGATTTCAGTTCTGTAGGGTAAATACCAAGGAGTCGGATCACTGGGTTGTATAGTAAGCATATGTTTAATTTTATTAGAAACTGCCAAACTGAGTTTCAAAGCAGATGTAAAATTTTACATCCTAACCGGCTATGTATGATCATTCCAGTTGACCTACATCTTCACCTGCATTTGGAATTGTCCATTTTAAAAAATTTTAGCCATTTTAATAGGTGGGTGGTTTTAATTAGCATGTTCATAATGTCTAATAGTTAACATCCATATATCTTCTTTGATGGAGTATTTGTACAAATATTTTACCCAGATTTATATAGGAAGCTTTGTGTTCTTACTGAGTTTTGGAAGTTCTTTGTATATTCTGAACACAATTTATTAGATATGTATTTTGCAAATTTTTCTTTTCATTTTCTATCAGTGTCTTTCATGAGACATTTTATTTATTTATGCATTATTTTTTAAAGTTTCCATTAAACTATTTTTAATGTTTATTTATTTTTGAGAGAGAAAGGGAGTCAGAGCATGAGTGGGGAATGAACAGAGAAAAGAGGGAGACACAGAATCTGAAGCAGGCTCCAGGCTCTGAGCTGTCAGCACAGAACCCAACGCTGGGCTTGAATTCACGAACTGTGAGACCATGACCTGAGCCAAGGTTGAATGCTTAACTGACTGAGCCACCCAGGCGTCCTTCATGAGACCTTTTAAATTTTGACAGAGTCCAATTTACCTATTTTCTTTTACAGATTGTGCTTTGGGGGTTGTATCTATGAAATCTTTACCTAATCCAAGGTCACAAAAAATTTAGATTTACATTTAGTTCTGTGATCTGTTTTATGTTAATTTTTTAAGTGATTCAAGTATGGATCACAATTCACTTTTTTACATATGGCCATCCAATTATTCCAGCATCATTTATTTTTTAAAAAAATCCTGGGGCACCTGGGTAGCTCAGTCAGTTAAGCGTTTAACTTTGGCTCAAGTCATGATCTCACAGTTTCTGAGTTTGAGCCTTGCATCGGGCTCTCCGCTCTCAGTGCAGAGCCTGCTTCAGATCCTCTCTCTCTCTCTCTCTCTCTCTTTCTCTTTCTCTCTCTTGCTCTCCCTTCCCTGCTTACATTCTCTCTCTTTCTCTCAAAAAGTAAACATTAAAAAAAGAGATTAAAATAAAGTCCTTTCTTGGGGCACCTGGGTGGCTTGCTCAGTCGAATGTCCGACTTTGGCTCAGGTCATGGTCTCTCAGTTCATGAGTTTGAGGCTCATGTTGGGCTCCTTACTGTCAGTATAGAGCCCGCTTCAGATACTGTCCCCGTCTCTCTGTCCCTCTCCCACTTGTGCTCTCTCTTGCTCTCCCTCTCAAAAATAAACATTTAAAGAAACACAACTGGGGGCGCCTGGGTGGTTCAGTCGGTTAAGCGTCCAGCTTCGGCTCAGGTCAGATCTCACGGTTCGTGGGTTCAAGCCCTGTGTCAGGCTCTGTGCTGACTGCTAGCTCAGAGCCTAGAGCCTGTTTCAGATTCTGTATCTCCCTCTCTCTCTGACCCTCCACTGCTCGCACTGTCTCTGTCTCTCAAAAATAAATAAAAAGCATTAAAAAATTAAAAAAAAAGAAACACAACTGATTTGCCTTTGTACCTTTATTGAAAATCAGTTGCCATATGTGTGTGGATCTCTTTCTGGACTCTTTAAGTGCACTGATCTTGAGTAGCAGGTAATAAATTTGAAATCATGCAGTGTTAGCCCTCCAACCTTGTTCTTCTCTTTCAAATTGCTTTACCTATCCTAAGCACTGTGTATATCCATTTGAGTTTTAGAATCCGTTTTTCAATTTCTACAAAAGTGAATTTTGATTGGGATTACATTGACTCTATAGCTCAGTTTGTAGAGAATTGATATCTTAACATTACTGAGTCTTCAAAACCATGAATAAGTTATATACTTCCATTTCTTCAGGCGCTCTTTACTTTCTCTGTGTTATCTTCTACCTTTCAGTATAGAGGTTTTGTACATCTTTTGTCAAATTTATCCCTAAGTATACCACATTTTTAATATTTATTTTTGAGAGAGAGAGAGAGCACAAATGTGGGAGGGGCAGAGAAGGAGACACAGAATCGAAGCAGGCTCCAGTCTCTGAGATGTTTAGCACAGAGCCCAACGTGGGGCTTGAACTCACGGACCGTGAGATCATGACCTAAGCCGAACTGGACGCTTAACTGACAGCCACCCAGGCGCCCCTCTAAGTATACCACATTTTATGCTATTTCCCCCCAGCTTTATTGAGATATAATTGACACATAACATTGTATAAGCTTAAAGTATACAATATGTTGATTTAATACCATTATATATTGCAAAACAATTAACACCGTAGCATTAGCTAATACCTCCATCCTGTCACATAGTTACCAATCCTTTTTTGTGGTGAGAACATTTAAGACCTCCTCTCTTAGCAACCGTTCAGTTATATGATACAGTAACATTAGCCAAATCACCACACTGTATCTCAGATCCCCAGAACTTACTTGTTCATCATAGAACCATAAGTTTATACCCTTTGACCAATCCTTCCATTTCCTTCACCCCCAACCCCAGATAACCACCACTCTACTCTGAATTTGGCTTTTCTTAGATTCCGCATACAAGTGATAATACCATACAGTATTTGTCTTTCACATAATACCCCTAAGACTCAGCCATGTTATAACAAATGGCACAATAGTTTTCTCACGGTTGAATAATATTCCATTCTTCTTTATCCATTCAACGTTGACCGACAGGCTGTGTCCATATCTTGTTATCGTGAATAATGCTGCAATGAATACAAGAGTGGAGATATCTCTACAAGATCCTCATTTCCATTCTTTTGGATATATACCCAGAAGTGGGTTTGCTAAATCATGTGGTAGTTCTACTTTTAATTTTTCAAGAAACCTCTATGCCATTTTCCATAGTGGCTGTACCCATTTGCATTGCTATCAACAGTCCTCTTTGCTTCACATCCTGACCAACACCCCTTCTCTCTCATCTTCTTGATGTGGCCATTCTAACAGGTGTGACGTGATATCTCATTGTGGTTTTGACTTGCATTTCCCTGATGATTAGTGCCATTGGGCACCTTTTCATGTACCTGTTGGCCATTTGGATGTCTTCTTTGTGTTTTTGTTTTTGTTTTTGTTTTTGTTTTAAGATGTTTATTCATTTTTTGAGAGAGAGACCGAGAGAGTGCTAGTGGGGTAGTGGGGGAGGGGCACAGAGAGAGAGAGAGAGAGAGAGAGAGAGAGAGAAAATCCTTGCTGACAGCATGGAGCCTGACATGAGGCTCAATCTCACAAACTGTGAGATCATGACCTGAGCCAAAATCAAGAGTCTAGTGCTTAACCGACTGAGCCACCCAGACGCCCCATTTGGATGTCTTCTTGGAAAACTGTTCCATTCTTCTACCCATTTTTAATTGGTTTGTTTATTTTTTGGTATTGAGTTGTATGAGTTCTTTGTATTAACTCATCAGATATATGACTTGCAAGTATGTTTTCCCATTACATATGTTGTTTATTCATTTTGCTGATTGGTGTTTTGTTTTTTGTTTTGTTGTTGTGCATTTAAAATTTTTTTATTTACGTCTCCCATATTTGTTAGTGTTCTGTGAATCAGACTCTTTATTCTCTGCTCTGTCTATTCAGATGATACATTTTCACCTGGTGATCAGATTTCAGTGTTCCATGAAATGGCTCACTTACACTAGCATATGTGGCTCTTTCCTTTTTCTCACCTTTCTTTCCACAGGAACTCAGAGAGAAAGCACAGATTTTAGACTGTGGTAACTGAGGCTTTCACCTCTCTGTCTTTAGAAAGTTCCCATAACTAAGAGCCTGTTTCTTATTGTAAAACTCAGGGGCTGATCAGGAGAGAGAAACTACATAACTAATCTAAACAGCAGAAGTATAATGTAAAGAATTATTAGCTACGGTGAGATTGAAGTGACAAGAGATTGACTAGTAAAAGGAAAGAGAAATCTAAAGAATAAAGGAATAGCAGGTAAAAGGAACCGCCGGCACCTCCAGGCTCTGATGGAACACCCAAGGAAGGGTCTCCCTTGCTTCCCAGGGATGAATCCAGAGCTTGCTGGGGGACACAGCGTGGCTCTCAGCAGGGAAAAAGCGTTACTGCCGTGCTGTACTGGTGGAACTCTCTGGAAATCTGCCATCCAGGGTTTCAGAGAAAGCTGGTCATGGGGAAGCTTCTCGATGGAGGCAGTCCGCTACAGATCATCTGAGACGGGTGCTAGGGTTAACTGCTGAGTGCTACTGGCTGCGTTACATCGCGGGAGCCTGGAGCTGGAGAAGCTACCAGAATTACAGGAGCTGGGTGCTTGGGGAGCCGCGTGAGCTGCCGGAGGTGGGTGCCAGAAAAGTCATCCCCACCGCAGGAGCTGAGGTCTAGAGAAGCCACCCACACTGCAAGACCTGGGTGCCCGGGAAGCTGCACGTGCATCGGGCGCCTGATGTTGGTGAAGCCCAGGAGGCTGCCGAAGCCTGGTATGGGACAAGCCGCCCTTGCTGGAGGGCCCGCGGAGTGGGCCCCCCCCCCCCGGAACCAGGAAGCAAAACCCCTTCCTCCCTCGGTGTTTCTCCATCGCCCGGTGCTGGAAGGGCTCAAGGTCATGCCAGCTGGTGAAGGAACAAAGCATATCTAAAGGGACTCCCATCCATTTTTGTAGAGCAGGCAAAGAGGAGTGAATTCAGAGTTGAGAGGTAATAGGTTGGTCCCTGGCACATTTATTCTGAAGCAAAGCATGGAAAATATTTGGCAAACTCCCATTTATTGAATTTGGGGAGATAGACAACAGAAGATATCTAGCTCTCTTTTGGCAGGATTTTTCAAGTGTCTGCTCAGAGGAATTCAAAAGACCAAACATTATACTTGGAAAGGGGAGAAACGTTAACAAGTTCAGCCTTTCTGTTAGAGCAGAAAACTGGGCCAAATTAAGTATCAATAGGCATGGTATCCTGTCTGCTTTCTACACTCACAGCAGCCAGACCCTCCCTAGAAGTGTACTGGAATTAGAGCTAATGTCAAGGACAGGACATTTTGACTAGGCAGAGAAACCACAAGCACGGTATAAATTCTCTTATATAAGACTTTGGTGGTGAACAGATGTATTCACCAAGTCAACATTACCCCCAGTGGGTCATTCAGGGCATGTTCCAAGTCATCGCCCTGCCATCCCCTACGGCACCGTCGTCAGCTGCATGGTTAAGGTTGGGTCGCTGCTGAGTCCAGTGGGAAGGACAAAGCGGGGGGAGAGGAGTTTTGGCCACTGGCTTCAGGCCCGGCCAGGAAGCTACAACGTACCACGTCTGCTCCTGCTTCACTGATGACAACAAAGCGAGGCCGGTCAACTAAATGCCCGGCTGCATTCTATTGACATAAAAGAAGAGGCGAGTGCAATTAGTTGTGGGCGGATGGTGTGTAGTTTCTGCCACAGGTGGCTTTCCCTCTCCTGACACTTGTTGAAAGCATATGTCCCCGGGAGCAAGGAAAACTTGCAGCTGACTATAGAGTTGGAGCACAGATATCTATTTACTCTTTGGATGGTGGATGTTGCAACACTGTTTCAAATAGATGTAGAGGAATGGCTCTCTGAGGCACATAAATGCAATGTTGGTGTTCATATGGCTCAGAGGAAAAGCAAGAGAAAGCAGAGAGATTAGAAAGGTTTAGAGCAAGAACGCCTGGGTGGCTCAGTGGGTGAAGCGTTTGACTCGATTTCAGCTCAGGTCATGATCTCCTGGTTTATGAGATGGAGCCCCGGCGTCAGGCTCACAGAGCCTACTTGAGATTCTCTCTCCCTCTCTCTGCCCCTCACCTGCTTGCACATACACTCTGGCTCTCTCACTCCCAAAATAAATAAACTTAAAAAAAAAGAGAGAGAAAGGTTTAGAGCTGATAAGTAATAAAGACATATAATCTGAAATATTTCTTCCGTGCTAGGATTCCCCTTAACAGACTTAGGTTTCTTCTTCTTGTTAGACTCGTTATCCAGACCTCCTCCTAGTGGGCATGAATTCCCGGGGTTCACATCCCATCTCCCTCACTTAATTAGCGATTTGATCTTCAGCAAGTTACAGAATTTCTCTGGCCTTCTGTTTTCTCATCTGATTGGTAATGATAGCTACCTCTTAGGGTTTAGTGAGGATTGAGTGAGCTATTTATGCATAAAGCACTTGGGACAGTGCCTGGTGTATCATCAATGGTATAAAATTATTTTGTGTATAGTAAGTGCTTTAGAAGAATTTTGTACTACTACATTATTACTATTTTCATTATTGTCATATGGACATTTCTGTGTCCATCTTGTCTGAACTACATATACCCCTACCCTCTGCTAATTGTCCTTTGGGTCATTTTTACTTTTTTCTTTTTCTTCTTTCTTTTTAGATGAGGATATTGGGAAAACAGAGCAACAGAGAATTCCTGGGAAAGTTTCACTCCACTGTGAGAAATTTGGTCATTCGATAAGAAAAGATCCATTGTGTTCCATTTTAGAAGAATTGTGGCAAAATAATAATGAGATAGAGAGATATCCAGAAAGCCAAAATAACCCTTTAAGTCATGTGAAAGTACTGTTTAAGGAGAAGGGCTACGAATGTAAAAATATTGAAAACATAATTCACGTGAGTTCCAAGCTTGTTCCTTCAATTAAAAGACTCCATAACTATGACACATTTAGAAAGAGTTTGAAGCATACTTTAAACTTACATAATCATAATAAAAGCAATTCAACAAAGAACCTTGATAAGATTTTTGGAAACGATAAAAGTTTTGCCCGTAGCTCTCCTTCTACTGAGAATGCTGCCACGGGGGCAAATGCCTGTGAAGGTAATCAACGTGAAAACCATTTTGGCGACAAACAAGTTCTCATCCACCATCAGAAAAGTCAGACCAGGGAGCAACTTTATGTTTGTACTGAGAATGTAAAGAGCTTCCCCCAGAAGTCACATCTCTTTGAGCATCAGAGGATTCATGCTGAGGGAAAAGCCCATGAGTGCAATAAAAGTGAGAAAACTCTCACTCAGAAGCCACAGATTAATGTACCTCAAAGCGTTTATACAGGAGATAAACCCTATAGATGTCCTCAGTGTGGGAAGGCCTTTACTCTCAAGTCAAACCTCATTACACATCAGAAAATTCATACCGGGCAGAAACCCTATAAGTGCAGTGAGTGTGGAAAAGCCTTTTTCCACAGATCCTATCTCTTTAGACATATGAGAATTCATACAGGAGAAAAACCCTATGAATGCAGTGAATGTGGAAGAGGCTTCTCCCAGAATTCAGACCTTACTATACATCAGAAAACCCATACTGGAGAGAAACACTATGCGTGCAGTGAATGTGGGAAAGCCTTTACGAGAAAGTCGGCACTCAGAATGCATCAGAGAATCCACACGGGAGAGAAACCTTACGTATGCACTGAATGCGGGAAGGCTTTCATCCAGAAATCACATTTCAATACACATCAGAGAATCCATACGGGCGAAAAGCCTTACGAATGCAGTGAGTGTGGAAAATCATTCACTAAGAAGTCCCAGCTCCACGTGCACCAAAGAATTCACACAGGAGAAAAACCCTATATATGTACAGAATGTGGAAAGGTCTTTACTCATAGGACAAACCTCACTACACATCAGAAGACTCACACTGGAGAGAAACCCTATATGTGTGCTGAATGCGGAAAGGCTTTCAGTGACCAGTCAAATCTCATTAAACACCAGAAAACCCACACTGGAGAGAAACCCTATAAATGCAATGGCTGTGGAAAAGCCTTTATATGGAAGTCACGCCTCAAAATACATCAGAAGTCTCATATCGGAGAGAGACACTATGAATGCAATGAATGTGGGAAAGCCTTTATCCAGAAATCAACACTAAGTGTGCATCAGAGAATCCACACAGGAGAGAAACCCTACGTTTGTCCTGAATGTGGGAAGGCCTTCATCCAGAAATCACACTTCATTGCACATCATAGAATTCATACTGGAGAGAAGCCTTATGAATGCAGTGACTGTGGGAAATGCTTTACTAAGAAGTCACAACTCCGTGTGCATCAGAAGATTCACACAGGGGAGAAGCCCAACGTATGTGCTGAATGTGGGAAAGCCTTCACTGACAGGTCAAATCTAATAACACACCAGAAAATCCACACCCGAGAGAAACCCTATAAGTGCAGCGACTGCGGGAAAACCTTCACCTGGAAGTCCCGCCTCACCATCCATCAGAAATCTCACACGGGAGAAAGACACTACGAATGCAGTAAATGTGGAAAAGCCTTCATCCAGAAAGCAACGTTAAGCATGCATCAGATCATTCACACAGGAAAGAAACCGTATGCTTGTACCGAATGTCAGAAGGCCTTCACTGACAGATCAAATCTCATTAAACACCAGAAGACTCACAGTGGAGAAAAGTTATAAAGGCACCGACTGAAAAGGCCTTCGGCTGGAACTCACAACCGGGTACGCATCAGACATCTCGTAGACGGAAAGAGGAGTGCCTGATGCTGCAGTCATCACGCAGGGGAAAGTGACTGTGACAGGCCACAGCTTCAGTGAACAGAAGGCAAGCAAAGCCAAGTTTCCTTCAGTCACCTGGAAATACCAGTACCTGCATCACCACAAGCTGACACGCAACTATATGCCTGAGGAGATACTTTGAGAAAGCATTTGAGCGATAGTCCTATTTGGGTTCATGATTCATACACAGACCTTCAAGCTCCTACAAATGGTACAGACAGAGACCCCAGAAGAAGACTTGGAACCTCTATGTGTCACTTTTTGGATGAAGGACTTGATAAATTCACCATGGATTAGTTCTTCATGCCCTGGGAGGTAAAAGTACTTGATACTGGCCAGTTCTTTTTCAGATTTCTAGGGTGGGGAGAAGAGTTTTCATTGTCCAAACACCTGAAGAACACCAAGAACAAGGCAAAAACCTATTTGGGAATGCACGTCTGTGAGTAGAAGCCATAAGTTTTTGTGATCATTGACATTTAAGACACAGAAAAGATTGCCATGGTCTGTCTTTTCCCTTCACCATAGTAGAATTTTTTAAATATAATATTTAAAAATTTTTTAATGTTTATTTATTTGTGAGAGAGAGACAGAGTGGGACTGGGAGAGGGACAGAGAGAGAGGGAGACGGAGACACAGAATCCGAAGCACGCTCCAGCCTCCAAGCTGTCAACACAGAGCCCAGCGTGGGGCTCAAACCCATGAACTGCAAGACCATGACCTGAGCCCAAGTTGGACATCCAACCAACTGAGCCACCCAGGCGCCCCCAAAATATAATAGTTTTAAAAAATGAAATAGAATTTTTAAACTGAAAGGCTCACTTTAGGTTTAAAATGGCTTTATGGATTGGCGACTTAGGCACAGCTCTAGCCAATGTTACAGAAATAGAGTTGTTAAGCCTTCTAGGCATCTGAAGGCAGCAATTATTTCCTTGTTAACTCCATACTGTGGCTATTCATATCCAAATAAGGTATGCACACTTTCTAACCGGTATCCCCAAGGCTGTCATTTATGGCAGCTGGCAGACCACAGACTTCTTATCCCCTTAGTCACTGACCTACAACAATGGAACTGAGCCACGACACACTGGACTTCCGGTCTCATCCACTAAAGTGTCTGCTTTCTTTGGGATTCCTGTTTGGAAAGGAGTGGTTGATAAATTGGGTTTCAATACATGAAACTTTGATTTGGTTTTTCTTTCAGTTGGGTTAAGATACATTCGCTTTCTACATGTACGTTAAGAGCAGTTTGGAGTGGATTGCTATGGGATAAAGTCATGTTGCACTGTACTTGGTTAGTCTAAGATACGATTATAGTTAAATGACTGGAAGACTTCTCTAGAAAGAGCACTGCTTTTTTTTTTAAGCACTGATATATAGACACTTTCTCATTTTGCCTTAAATGGTTTTTATGACACTCATAAGAAAAGGGACTTTCTTCCTAGCATGCAATTTTATTTTGTTTTTAAACCTTTTTAGTGAAGTATAATGTATACAGAAAATGAAGATATCATAAGTAAACAGCTCCGTGATCTCTCACGAACTGAACATATTCAGATCAAGAGAGAGAACGTGCCCAGCACTCTAGAAGCATTCCCTGTCCTCCCCTTCCAGGCCTTGTCCCCCAGCCCCCAAGGTAAACACTATCCTGGCTTAGAGCAGCATAGATAGTTTCGTCTCCTACGTATTTTATATAAATTGAGTCAAACAATTATATTTCATATTTTAGTAATATACTCTTTAGTGTCTGTCTTCTTAAATTCACATTATAAATGTGAGGTTCATCCATTTTGCTGAACGTAGTTGTAGAGAATTCATTCTCATTGTCATGTTATATTCCCTTTTGTGAATATACTACATTTATTCCACTGTCAATGGACATTTGGGTTGTCTGCAGCTTGAGGCTTTAGGAATAGTGATGTTATAAATACTTTAGTGCCTATCTATTAATGAACATATTTATGAATTTCTGTTAGGTATATTTATCCAGGATTTGAACTGCCAAGGCATAAAATATCCGTATGCTCAGCTTTAGTTTATAAAACTAGTTTTCAAAAGTGGCTGTACCAATATACCCTCCCACCAGCACAGTATATGAGTTCTACTTGTGCTCTGCGTTCTTACCAACACTTGGTATTTTCCCTCTTTTTCACTTTAGCCCATATGTATATGGACCTTCTCTCTCTCTCTCTCTCTCTCTCTCTCT